>NW_020622270.1:2785774-3385774 GCF_003573695.1 Papaver somniferum | reverse complement strand
GTTCTTCGATTCTGATACATGATCTGCATTGTACTTCTTTGAAGAATAGAATCCTGCAATTCTATTAGTTTTTCGAGCTTGATAGAGTTTAAGAAAAGCGTGTCTAATTTTTATTTTTGGAGGAAAATTCTACTAAGTTATATATAGGATTCAAGGGTGGAGTATTGATAGAAGACAATACCACCAGTTATTTTAATAATTATAAGCTGTGTCATTCAAATGACCCCAATAGTTTCAAGTAGTGGGTACAAAAACATCCAACTATTCAGGTACAATTTGTATCTTTGATGTGCAACTGTTCTTTTGTATTTAAAGTTTGAGATTTCCTATTTGTTTTTGAATATGTGAATGGATGTTAATGTGGTGGATAGGACGATGTTGATGTTTTGCACAAAGTGGTAAGAAAGTTCCTTGATTATACTTATAAAAATTGATTTTAGATCTAACTTTTAAAACTAAAAATACCAAAACTTGAACAAAAACTGCTAAGGCTAAGATTCCACTATTTTCCAATTTTTAAAGTGATTTAAATCAACAATTATAATTATGCAATTCATACATTCAATTGAATTAGTTCTAAAATATTGCAATAAGTATATTTTCTAACGAAAACAAATATAATATTGCAACAAGTAAATATTGCTGAGCATATACCATCAATAAAAATTATGTTAAGATTTGCGAGCATCCAACTCAAAACCAATTGACAATGAACGGAGCGGCCCTTCCATCTTATATTTAAGTTCACTACTGGGAAACTAGCGATGTGGTGGGACTGTCGTCCTTTCACACCATCCCTCACGTGTAAGGCCAGTCATTCGGCCTAACACGTGGACCTACGTAAGTGTGGGTCACGGGTGTAAAGGTGACATTCCGTCATGGTATACCCCACGTACAGGTGATACGAGTGACCAGTCATTCGGTCATGGGTGTACAGGAGATATTCGGTCACGGTGGCCAAAATCGAGCCTACACCTTCGCGTACGGGCCTCTGATACCATGTTAAAGTCTGAAGGGATCCAACTCAAAAATAATTGACAGTGAGTAGAGTGGACCTTCCATATAATATTTAAGTTAAATTTGCGGAATCTAGCAATGTGGAACTATTGTCCTTTCAGACGCATTCTCAAGTGTGAGGCCAGTCATTCGGTAACATGTGTTTATGTGACTAAATTGGTACACATCGACCGCTCGGCCTACACCCGGTGTACAGCAGGTCTGGGTCGGGGGCTAGGCTCTGATACCATGTTAAATTATGTGGGCATCCAACTCAAAACCAATTGGCAATGAGTGGAGCAGGCCTTCCATATTATATTTAAGTTCATTATGCGGAAACTAGCGATGCGAGACTATTTTCCTTTCGCAAATCACAATTGCGAACAAAAAACATTAAATAAATTTCTAACCAAAACAAATAATCATAACAAACTAAATAATTAATGAAAACGCGGGGGTACAACAACCACCCAACTATTTCGTTCGACAATATGTTTGGAAAAACTCTAATATATATAATTCTTTAAAGAACCAAGTTACTGAGCTCAATCAGGAAAGATATCAAAGAGATTTATCTCTTTCACAACACAATCAATAACTCAAACAGATAGAAATCCACGAACCTGATTGTTATGAAAATAACTTGGATGGTACCAAAGACCAATATCCAAGTGTCAATCACGTCACTATCCAACAAACAAGGTCGGACTTATCAACGGTGATTGAACGACGTACAACCTGTGATATTTCAATTATATATAAAAAATATAATGCGGAAAACAAATAACACAGACACCAGAAATTTTGTTAACGAGGAAACCGCAAATGCAGAAAAACCCCGGGACCTAGTCCAGACTTGAACACCACACTGTGCCGCTACAGACACTAGCCGACAACAAATTAACTTCGAATTGGAATGTAGTTGAGTGTTAACACTCACACCGATTAAGATACGTACAGTCGCGTTCCTTACGCCTCTTGAATCCCAGCAGGACTCTGCGCACGTGATTCTCTTAGCCGATCTCACCCGTAACTAAGAGTTGCTACGACTCAAAGTCGAAGACATATAAAAAAAACCTGTCTCCCACAGATATGTTTATCCTTTATTTTTTTTGTTCCGTATTTTGATACAAATATCAAGGTGAACAAGAACCAACTAATAATCCGGTCTTATACTCCCGAAAAGCATCCTAGAAATATTAGTCACCTCACAATAACTTATCTATGTGATGGTAGAAGAATTTATTGCGGAACCACAAAGTCTGAGATGATGAACTTTGTGATTTTTTGTATCTTACCTATCGGAGATAAGTCTCGAAAAATCTTAGAGAAGATTAAACTCAATATGATAGAAAGTGCAAGATCAGGATACGCAACTACAGAGTAAAATAGTTGGAACTGCCTTCACGAATCCCGAATGAAGTCTTCAAGTCGTAAACCTAGAATGATTTATCAGGAAAACTGAAAACCTAGGTTAATGGATAATCGTCTCTAGTTTACATGCTAGGACTCACAGAGGTGTGGGGATTAGGTCTTCCAGATGCTAGAGTTCTCCCTTATATAGTATTTCAAATCATGGTTGCTTACAATCAAAGCTAAGATATCTTAGTAACAAAGCAATTGATATTCACCGTTAGATGAACTCCAGATTTAAGATTCATGTTAAATCCCCTTAGAAATTAGCCAATCAATCTCCACCGTCAGATGGTTTTAGCTTAATACAGATAAATGAAATATACCTATATTTAGATATGGGTAACCATACCTAAACTTGTATATCAAGTTGGCTCAATAGCAGTTAACCGAAGTTAGTCATATGAACACTTTTGGATTAGCTATATTCATATAACACTTTTAGATCAAATATGATGATCAATCAATCATGATAAATAATCAAATGAATCTAAATGTGTTTCAAGAGAGTTGTTCAAGTGTTCACTTTTTCATAGAAATATTCAAGGACTATCTGAAGCAAAATCCGTTTGGTTTGTAATTGTACAAAGAACGTATACAAGAACCAATTGATGAACATAATGCACGGTTTAAAAAGTTAATTTTCATTCATTAAATCATTAATCGTTCCTTTTTAACTTTAGTTCGCAAACGAACCTAAGTTCATGAGTATGAGTTTTCATACTTGTCGATTTTAGAACCTACACACTGTGTTCGCCAACTGGGTACGCGAACAACAGTTCCAGAATTTGGCATAATCTAGCCGTTTGTAAACCCGGTTCGCAAACAAGATCTCTGAACCTTAACAGGTAAACTCATTCGCATACTGGGTACGCATACAAGAGTTTCGGTCCTGGTTACAGACAAACTCGTTCGCATACTTGGTACACATACAAGAGTTCCGGACCGAAACTAGCAGTTTACAGTTCGCATACTAGTTAGGCATACTGTTTTGTTTCCATACATTGATAGTAGTTCTAAAACTCTCATTTAATCGTTGAAACATCCTTGGAAGACGACAATGGTAATCTTACATATACCACTAGCTTCAAGTAATTTTTCAAGTGATTAATCGATCAATATGAAACTTCCCAAGCTAACATCAAATGACTGTCTCACACAAATCATGTAAGATTTTCAAGGTAATTTTTCACATGATCATCTTGACTTATTATTTAGTTTCCAACAAATAAATTGTTTCCAACTAAACTCATCAAGTCGGTGATGAACTTAAGCTAAATCTAGAAAGCTTCCAACTTGCATTTCGAGAAATATATATTCAAGATAATATTAACTTGAAATTCCACTTGTGTATAACACAAAGTATATATAGTTATACGACTTAGTCTCATTAGAAGATAAAATATAATAGACTTCTGAGTGATAAATAAGTTTTGTTCTCCACATACCTTTTGTTGATGATGTTCCTCCAAGCTCTTCAGTAGATCTCCTGCTTCAATAGGTGAACGCCATGAAGTATAAAGCTCAACTACACATTCTATCCTAATCTGAGACATAATTATAAGTACTCTAGAAATCAAGTATATAGTTTTCATCAAATTAACTTGACAAACAAGCTTGAGATAGCATCACTTGCGAGTTTGACCGAGTAATGATTAAGAAATATAACTTCTTTTATTGGGAAAATAGCCTCATCAATCATCATATGTCACCTCAGAAATGGAGTTTAACTCCTTATGTTGGAAACATATTAAAAATAAGTGTTCATGGATCAAATTGTTTACAACGATGAAAAAGAAAGAAAATAAATAAAATCGGGTATTTCAACGTTTATAAGCATTTAACCCGGTGTTATTGAGAAGACTTTCGGAAAAACTACGTCGCAAAATATAGAAAACACCATGTTTTTTAAAGACTGTCTTCGACATATAAATGTTCTTTTCTTCTTCAGCAACAGCATCAGTGACTCTCTGCAAATCTAAATTTATCTTTCTGTCTTCTCCCAAAACTCTATGTGAAACCTCTAATTACCTCCAACAATACTGCAAATACTCCACAATAACTCCAGAACAATTTGCAGTCACTTATTTATCTTCTTTCCAAGAGTTACGAGAATAATTTCTATTGTTATCTTTTTCACGCATCTGCAGCTGTCAAACTTCATCCCAACTTCCATGAATACATAAAAGTAAACCAAACACTTTGCAGCCACACACCATACACAGGAAAACTAGAGAAAGAGTAAAGAAACCACACGAACATCTTCACCCCTGTTTTACTCCTAATCCACGTAATGTTCTTATTTTTTTCCATTCCAAAAGACTTATCATCCATGTTTTGATGTAACTGCTGTTATAAATTCATTAGAGCGATTCAATCTCATCAAAACTCTTCAAAAATCCAAGCAGAAAAATATGCAGTTGAAAATTGTCTGATCATGCGCTTTCTCGCCAAATTTTATGGAAGAATATGGACTACCATTTATCCAGTTCCGGTGTCCCTTTAGCGTTGGATATGGGTAAGTCCAAAATAGGGGTCTCTTTAGCACTTGTCTTTGGGTGTCTTTAGTAATTTTTCTAGACGATTTTACAAAAATGTTTATTTCGCAAAAACACCTACAAACTCATAAAACCACATATTAAGTACAAAATCAAGCATCAACAATACAGAAAATTAAGAACAATTCAGACACAAAAATATGTCTATCAAATACCCCAAACTCATTATTTGCTAGTCCTCGAGGAAATCTAATATAGAAACTAAAAATCTTAACTCATTGTCACAGACATCGCGATTGGATTTAGTATGTGCAGTAAGTCTTTGTACCTCCTAGGTGACCCTCATTCCCCAGTGTTGTCTCCATTATACTTATGATACATGATCTACATTATACTTCTTCCGAGAATAAAATCTTTAAAATGCCAGTGTTTTGAGCTTGGTAGAGTTTCAGAAAGGTATATGTATTTTTATTCTACTTTTTTTAGGAAGATCCTACTATCTATATGTTTCATTTCGTTAACTAATCATCAATCATTTCCGTTATTTATACTTTCTTGTTTCATATACTTAGCGCTTCTTAACATCATAACTTAATGCTTTGCAATGCTTCTTGTTAGCACCTAAGGATTTATACTTCTTAAACCACTTATTGACATTCGTCGTGGATTGATACTTCTTATTTATACTTCTCATCCGATACTTCTTATTTTACTACTTAGGGAATAGCTACATGTTATCTATAATACAAAACAAAAAGGATTTTTGAACCTTGGACGGTCGGATAATATTTTGAGAGACAAATGCTGCATCCGACCATCTCCGTCTGATCCCAACCAAAAAAATCCGACAGTCCTTATTTTTGTAACTTATTTCAATATGAATTCAAATTTATTAATCTTTAATTAGTGGATAACATCTTAACTCTAGATATTTAAGTAAACATTAAATGAAGTCATAATATCATTTATGCATTAATTGTATTTGGTGGTGGCTACGTGAATCTTTCTTTTAATTGGAAAGAAGATACATTAACAACTTAAATTAAACTAGATTTACATTTGAGGAGTATTTCATGAGATCTCAAAACTCGTGAGCGGAGACTCGATCCGCTGACCTCCTACTTGAGAGTCAGGCTCCTGACTAACTGGGCTAATCCCTGATGGCTACGTGAATCTGATGGGAGTGAAACTTTATTTTTTACTTTTTCTGGAGCATAAGTGATATATATATATTTACTAGGGAATCACCCGTGGCATATCGGCACGGGCTATTTCACACTGTTATATTCTGGGGTGCTTTGTTGTTGGACCATGTCTGGCTTTCTCTTGTCGGACATATTTTTGAAAATAAAAACCCTGAAAAATTAAGACACCCAAATAAAAATCAAGACAGGAAGTCGCCATTCATTGCAGCAAATTCTGACATGATTTATGTGGAGCACTGTTCAAAGATGCATCATCTAACAAAGAGTAGCATTTTGATTTCGAACACAAAATATTTGGAGCATAAACAATACAAAAAAAAATGTATGGCCTAAAAACTGCATCAGATATGATTGATTTCGGGAGAGTACTACTGGTTGTCGTCTTGATATAAGTCAAAATAAACTAAATAGCCAATATAATGATCCTATGAGTCGTAAGTGTTTTATTCTCGAACCATGAATCAAAATGATCTAGACATAATACTATTACATGGAGGAAAAACATACAATATTTAATTATGAAAGTAAAAGCCAGATATCCAAATTTCACAGACTGAATTTCCAGGTAAGCTCATCCAAGACTTGGACAGGACAGGGGACCTTCTAAGCAACATTATCATCCAAAGATACAGCAGGGGATCTGTAACAAAAGATTCATAGTGTGCAGACATAATATTTCTTAAGAATCCAACTGATGCCGCATCGCTGCAACTAAAATCTACAATGTAGAGCTTGTTAACAGGAACTGCAGCGAATTTGGTCTTCTAAGAGAAGATGCCCTTCTTCTGAAATCACAAAGAGAATCAAAGAACTCATTGGAAAAGACCAATAATAATGTCTAAAGCCAATCATTTTTAAAATTTAGGAACTTAATTTTATGTAACTTGACTTTTCATTGCAACAGAAACGCGCAAGGATGGGCATTCTACTTTTTTTCCTCGACTCATGTTCAACTCAATCCAACGTAGGGCCACCGTCTGTTCTGCACCATCGGAATAAATCACAATTCATATATCAATATATCCAAGTATGGATGCTTATATTAGAACATAAGTAATAATAAAGAGGGGAAAAAATACTGTCACTTTCTCCTTAAACTGCCTTGTCGTTGGACGGTCATCATGTGAATCTAAGTGACAGAAGCACTGAGAAAGAAATAGAATGGTCATTTCCACAGTTACTTTCTACACATACTTTTTAGGCACATAATAGTTAAAACAACTGAGACTTCTGAAAATTAAGAATCAGATTATGGTACGGAACTCAGCCCACAACCACTATAAAGGTCTTCACAGCAGTGAGGATGCATATGTAGATAAATTTGTTGTATGTGGATGGAATTCGGGTTAAAATTAACTGGACATATTTTCATACCTTTAAAAACTCCACACTTGATCATTTGGTGGATAGGAAATCCCACTTGCAAACTTACAACAACAACTAAATGATTCTGGAGATGTCCATATTTAGAAGTCACCAAGTCATGAAATTGTCATCGTAGCTATGCAGCTTGATTCTGGTACTGTTAATGCTCCTCACATCTGCCACATTTCCATTGTCAAATATGAAGAGCATCCATGATAAGAATCTGCTAGCTTGCCTACTTATACTATTTTATGTGATTTTATGAAAAGGGGTACACGACAATGGATGTTTTAAAAGCTCCAGTTCTAACACCTAGCCAGTAGCTGAGCATACAATCAAGTTTGAGCATAGACCATGGACTGTAGGACATGCTATCGAACTAAAGGGAAAACATCCAGAAGTGACAAAAATTTCCGGCCAAAAGAAAACCATATTGGAGTGTTAGTGAGAGACACAAAACTTTCAATGGTGGGAAGAAGATAGTTTTAATTGATTGGACTTCTAAAGGAAAGGAATCAATCAAAACTTAAAATTTTGGGAACATAACTAAACAATTTTGATATTTGATTACAAACTAAAAAAAAAGAATTTCTCTATCCTACGGCTCATGTCGTATTTCTCCATAAAGATGGAGTGCCTTCTGTTTTTATTTGAAATTAAAAATGAATACGTACTCAATCTGGAAACTACTGTAACACCTAATTTCAACAACATATAAAATTTAAAAACTACTATAAACCATATGAGTGGGTACAACTGCAAGTTGATAAACATAAAATTAACACAACCCATTTTGGTGCAAAAACATTGTCCCCTCGAATAAGTTTAGGCAAAACCTAATGGCAACATGTCGTACACATGTAATATTAGGCTACAGACATCCAACTAATGGCTCTACATGCTGACATTGGAAAATATTTTGTTAGCAGATATTTATGAAGAGGCACTAAAGATCCGAAACCCACAATTATAGGAGAGGAATCTGAATAAATACTTCAAAGGGCAACTACACCCATAAATAAAAATTCAGATACAACCAAAATAAGCAAATCATAATCACAAAATAAAATATATGCATCATTAAATTCAATAATAACAACAAATAAAATAAAATAATCATCTAAAAGATGGTTCAGTATGCTTACATGTTCATCTAGGAAGAGCATACCGATGCTCGTCAATTTGTTGGTTGACATAAAACCCAATCCTTCCACTTCTTTGGAACCCGCATCTTAACCATGAAGGTTTTACCTTTCTTTCCACCTTATAGATGAACCTGTGATAAGTATTGCTCGTTTTATTAATTATGGAATCCCATAAGGTAGTATTATACAATCATTATATGGTAAACCATAATAAATAGCAGATGAAGTTCATGCCCAGAACAAAATGAGTCCCCACCATTTCCAACTCTCCGTCATTTTCTTCCCTTTGAAAATTTCATCATATCAATGTGTTCAAGCAATCTTTTCTCGAACCCATTCATATTTTTTTCATTTTACACAACTGCATCACCTCTAACTTCATCCATTAAAACCGTAAAAATACAATTCTCCGTATCAGTAATTTTACCAAACGCCCTAACAACAAAACACAATTTCAATGAATTTAACGCTCTAAAGTACTGAATCTAGATCAACATGGGATTCTCGTTTCTTGTGAAATCTTACTAAGTGCTTTTAATCAACTGAATTGACTGAGCAATAACAAAAATATGACATATCCATCACCTTCAGTTTCATCAAGTAAGCATGGTTTAACTCCAATGATAAAAGATTCCATTTAGATTTCGCCATATCATGACACGGCGACTGCATGTTGGTTGAAAAAATCTTACAAATAGCTCTTTAGTAAAGCTTTGAAGGATATCTGCAATGAGTAACGGATGGAACCTAAGCTTTGAGTGCTCAAAAAATAATGCACCATCTTGCTAGTAAAACTGCTTTCAATCAAAACCTAAAACTGAAACTTGAAAAAAGGATCAATTTATTTGGAGCAAAATCCTAATATTACTTGGTGAAAATGAGTTCATTGCAAAGCAAAAAATTACTTCAAAAAACCATATCCTCGATTTCAGTTGGTATTTGTAAATTATGGTCAAAGTGGATTCAAATCAAACTGTAAATTAACCAAAATCCATAAAAACAAATCAAGGTAAAATATCTTTATTCAAAGAGGAAATCAAGTAACTGTGAAATACAGTAAAAAAAATGTAACCGAGAAATAAAGTAAAGTTAAGACCTGAAAATTATTCCTCATTCCTTAATTGATTCTGAGAACTTTGAATATTCCGATTGAAACTTCGCATATAATTTCTCTAGTTTCTCAACACCAATCTGCTCATCCAAAGAAATCAAAATTAGGGTTTTGAACAAAATTTTAGTTTTGATAAATTAACGAATCTAGGTATAAAGACTCATTTCTACCAATATACAATACCACTCACCTTCTTAAAAGAAGTAAGAAAAAAATGGAAAAAAAAAATGAAGAATCGATCAAGTTAATACGCGCCTGATTCAGGTAGAGAAAATAAAATCCAAGGGAGAGGTTGATTGAATCACGAAGACTGGCTGCCATTTACTGTGTTTTATTGTTATCATGATAATAACTTGGAGAACATTTACGTGAAAGAAGCGGAAAAGAATATACGGCATTAAGATTTTCTCACTTCATCTTATTCGTGGAAGATTGAGAGTTTTTCGTTGAGTCTCTTAATGGGAGAGTTTTTCGCTGATAACCGTTGGATTTAAAGAATAAGATGAAACCTTGTAAGGTGAGGAAAGATCCTAGCCAGTAGTTAGAAAAATAGTTATATATCAGCCGTTACATAACTCACCAAGCACTAATGTTGTATAAGCATTGATAAATATATGGACACACTATTACTTAAATGATTAAGTGTTAGTTTTTGGATGAATTATATGACTAATTTTACAATATAGGTATGAAAATTATTTTCGCTTGAAACAAATTAGAAACCTATCACACAATTGAATACGATTGAAAGGTTATAATTAAAAATTTCATCAGTCATAGATCAGACCAAAATAGTATCCTTATATACGATTGAAAGGTTATAATTAAAAATTTCATCGATCATAGATCAGACCAAAATAGTATCCTTATGACACGTGTTATTTTTAGGGTATCAAAAAAAATAAACTATCATAGATAAGATTTGTAACCTCTTTCAGGTTCTCATGGGTCAAAATAAGTCGTATATAGTTTGTAATATTTGCTTATTAAGTAATTATAATAAAAAATAATCCTGTCTCATATCGTGCCGTTATGATCGGTTATGGTGCATTTAATAGAAGTGTGGAAAATGAGCATTATGATCGATTATGGTGCGTCTAATAAAATACAGACAAATGCCTCATGTCTTCTCATGTCGTGCCTTAAAGAAACCTCATGTTGTTACAATATGTTATTTCATCTACCGGTAGATTTATTTTTATATAATAGTCATTATGGCCAAAAAATAATTCCATCTCATCCCGTGCCTTTACAAAACAGATGGGATTTTTGAGCCTTAGACGGTTGGATAATATTTTCAGAGACAAACGTTGCGTCCGACCATCACAGTCCCATCTCGATCTAAGACATCCGACGAATATAAGAGTTGTAACCTCTTTTTATTATGACTATTTTTGGTGGGTTTCCTCATAATTAGGATCATAAATAAAAATTAAATTTAATATACTTTTTTCTTAAGATCATTAGCTTTAATTATCCCATCTACAAATAAATAAAACACCAAATTTTTAAAAATCAAGAATCATAAAATTTCAATTAACTAAAAACTAGGTTGTTCTCCGGCGGATAAACAATTGTACACAAAAACACCAACTGTATAGAAAATATGTGATAAGCAATTGTTTTTTTTATTTATATCTTGCATCAAAAAGCAAATTAAATTTTTAAGAAAAGGTAAAAAGATAGAAATCATTTATAAACAATTACCATTTCCATTCATATGATAAAAAAACATGCCCAAAGAATCATGGTTTGATATGGGTTTTGCGTGTTTCTCCTCAACCACACATCACAAATCTGATTTATAAAATTGTTGAATCATCCACATCAAAGTTTTCAATAAACATGTGATTAAAAATGAAGAATGGATTCAAAATCCATTTAGTTGATCTGCATCATTTGAGAATATGAAGGGTGTAATTAACTTATGCGGAGTGAAAATCAAAGACATGGTGGGTATCGATGAAAATTTGAGGAAGGCTGCTAGTTTTAATAAAGTCAATAATTTTAAGGGAAAGAAAATAAAGGCTCACGTAAGCTTTGGACTGAAATATAGTCAGGATGCTTATTTGTTTTAATAACTTCTACATAGGCCAATTAACTACCTTTTCTTGCTCTAATTTTTCATATATTTAATTTTGGAATGATAGGGAAAGCAGGTGTATATATGTGTAATGGCACATACATGTATATAACATCTGAATTAATCTTACAAAAGTTATAAAGGACTAGTAAAAAATATGTGGAATTTGGCCTAACCATTGCCAACTATATTAAGAACAAATAAAAGTATTTATTTTAGAGGCCAACTATATTGCCACTAGAGGTAATAATTAAATTAGATAATTAAATGTTACATCACTTATTTTCTAATTTTTATTAAATATAATGTTATAGGTGATTTTGATTGGTTCAGGATTCACCGGGTTATTAGATAAATGTTGCGCAAGTGCTGTTACGGCACGGATTATCTCTAATATCAGATCATTCAAGAATTGATACTTCACATATTTCAGATTTCTTATTATTCATACTTCTTTTCAAGAATACTTCGAGTTTGTCACGAGAAGATTATTCATAAGAGCATATTATATTTCTTATGCATGTATTTCTTTAATATTTTGATACTTCAAAGTGATACAAGTGTATCCCTACTTAGGAACTTGGTAAACCTCAAGCTAAGTTGAGGAAGAATCCTATTCTAGGAAGGAATCCTTGTTTAGGCAGAATTCCTAGTTAGGGAAGAGTTTTTTTTTAGGAAATACTCTTAGTTTAGGAAATAGATTCTTAATAGAATTCCTTGGTCGGCTTAGTACGATGAAGGCTATAAATAGAGGGCTTTTGCTAATATCTAAGAACATATACTAGATACAGAAAACCTAGAGAAAGCTGGTGAAGAATAATCAAACTAGCTTAGCAAACAGTTTAAAGTTGATCTAATGTTTAGAGAAGACTGTGAGCGTAATAAAGACAAGATTATAATCGTTTTCTTGTTTATAATACAGAGAAGATATTTTCTTCGAAGTAATTTCTTGTGTCTATGTTTTCTAAGTCTTTTCGTTTATTATTATCCTTAATTCCTCCTTTATAATAATATCTACCAAGGTAAAGGGATCATATGTATCAAGTTAGCATCACGAGCAAGGTTAGTTTCTAGGGTAAATCCCTGTGCGTTTATGGTTTATACTAGATCTCTCTACATAAAACTTGGTAAGGTACTTGAGAAGCTAGAAAATGTTAGAAGAACAAGGGGATCAAGGATGACGAAGCCAAATGATGATCCTAAGCAAAACGAACCTCAAACTATAGAAGAAAAGGTGGCTACACTGCAAACATACATGAAGTCGATTCAAACCACCCTTGCAGAATTGACTGAATGTATTCGTTCTCATACGCCCAAGACGAAAATGGAGAAAAGGATTATACCTAGACCTGAAGCTTCGAAAGATGAGGATGAAGATGAAAATGAAGAAGAAGAGGAAGAAGATGAAGACGATGAAAAGAAGAAAAGTGAGTTTCTTAAAATTCCTACTTCAAATAAACTTTATGGTAAGAATCTGAAAATTGATTTTCGTGTTGATATTCCACTTTATTATGGGAGTGTCAATGTAGAAACATTGGATGATTGGATTGAACGTCTACAGACGTAGTTTTATTTCTTTGAATATGGTTTAAAGGAAAAGATTGCTTTCGCGACATTGAATTTACAAAAGCATGCTATAACCTGGTGGAAATATTATCAAAGACAAAACTTAGGTAAGGGATTATTGTCGTGGAAAAGATTCAAGGAAGTTGTAAGGAAACAGTTTTATCCGGTTGGCTACCTTGAGGAGAGATGGTTCAAGTGGTACAACTTGAAGCAGTCATACAACCAAACCGTGCAAGAATATACTTCGGAATTTCAAAATCAAATTATGGTTTTGGATTTAGACTTGGAATATCATGGTATTTATATGAAGTATATTTCCGGGTTGCATGAGTATATATGGAAGCAGTTGAAGATGTTTTCATTCGATAGTATTACCGAAGCAAGTATAAAAGTTAATGTCATTGAAGGAAGGCTTAATAAATCTGACTCAAAGGGAACTACTACGAGAAAATATGTAGGTACCACTGTGAAAGGAGGTGAGATGAGCAAAGAAGAAGGGAACTTTAGTGACAAGGAAGGTTTGAATTGCACCCATTGCAAGCAAACAGGTCATGTTATAGACAAGTGTTGGGTAAAGAACTCTCATCTAAATCCCAAAGGGTGGCAGAGAAAAGAAGCCAAGAAGGAAGCACTAGTCGCTCAAACTCCAAAAGAACTCCACGGACTAACGCATCCCAATTCAAAGCTTTCTCTTATGACAGAGGAAAATGAAAGACCTTCGAAAGATGATCTTAGGGAGTGACTCTTCACAGTGAAGATGCAAGTCAAAATATCACTAGTTGATGTTGTTATTGACCTGAGAAGTCAGAACAATTTACTTTAAAATTCTTTAGTGCAGAAGTTAGGATTGAAGACCTTCTAACATCCGAAACCCTACTTTTTAGGGTGGCTTCAAAAGGAAGGAGGATTATAGGTTGGAGAGAAGTGTACATTCAAGTTTTCTTTTGATGAGTCATACATTGACAAAGTTACATGCGATGTAATACCATTGGATGTTTGTCTGGTGGTACTAGGTAGTCCCTACCTATGGGATAGAGATGCTACTCTACACAGGAGGGAGCAAAAGTACACCTTTACCAATAATGGAGAGATTGTTGTGATTCGAGCTACAGATTATCCTCTTAAGGTTAACAATATTAATCACAACCATTCAAGCTAAGCGGTTAGTGAATGCTAGCACGAAGTTCATTTTCCTTCTGATCCGTTCTCTTGAGGAGAATCCGATTAGATTTTATTTGGAATCGTTGTCTGCACAACAAGAAGATGACCTAGAAAGGTGGAAGTTGAAGTATAAGGATTTATTTTCAGATGTCATGGGATTACCTCCAAATAGGAGTGTGGAGCATGAGATCATGTTTGAAAGGGGAGAGATGACCTAATATAAGTTTTTACTGAACATCCATGGAGGAATCTGATAAGACTAAGAAACAAGTCCAGGAACTTCTAGAATTAGGAATGATAGTGCCAAGTGCTTCACCTTGTAGATCAGCGGTGTTATTGGTGCCAAAGAAATATGGAAGTTGGCATATGTGTATTGATTATAGATCATTCAACAAGATCAATATCAAGAATATTTACCCTTTACCTAGGATAGACGACATGATGGATCAGTTGGAAAAAGCTCGAGACTTTACAAAGTTAGATTTCAAATCCGGTTACCATCAAGTGAGAGTCCCAGAATATGATACATGGAAGACTGCTTTCAAAACCAGACAAGGCTTGTTCGAATGGTTGGTGATGCCTTTTGGTTTGTGTAATGCTCCAACGACGTTTATGAGTTTAATGAATGATTTGTTACAACATTTCATAGAAGATGTTGTGATCGTATACTTGGATGATATCCTCATATACAACAGAACTTGGGAAGAGCATCTCGTTCACATGGATAAGGTGTTTAAAGTCTTACATGAAGGCCAGCTGAAGTTGAACGGAAAGAAGTGTGAGTTTGGAAATGAGAAGTTGGTGTATCTCGAATTCATTGTTGGTGGTGGACAATGGAAGATTTATCCAAGGAAGGTTGAAGTGGTCACTAAGTGTCCTAGACCTAGTACTGTAATTCAAATCAGGAGTTTCTTAGGGGTTTTCACATACTTGCGTAAGTTTATCCAGCATTTTTCGACTATTGCAGGACCATTACATGGTTTGACGGGAGCTAAGGAAAGTTTGAATGGAGGCAAACCCATGAAGAAGAATTTCATTTCCTAAAAAAGAAAATTTCAGAACCACTGGTGTTGGCATTGCCTAACTTATAACGTACTTTTGAAGTTGAGACGGACGCTTCTAACTATGCAATGGGAGGAGAGTTGTTACAGGATGGTAAACCAGTAGAGTACCATTTAGAATTTCTCTCAGGTGCTATTAAGAACTATGCACCTTATGACAAATAATTTTATATTTGATATCAATGTTTAAGCATTGGCAAGTGTATCTCTTAGGTAAAGAAGTAGTGGTCTATTCAAATCACAAGTCATTGGGGTATCTACATGCACAGATGAAACTACAACAAGTGCGACACATGAAGTGGATGTCTTACTTGATGACTTTCAACATTCTCATTAAGTAAAAGAAGGGAGTAACAAAACAAGCTGGCAGATATGTTATCTCGTCCACCAGTCCGAGCATTAATGGTGGCCATGAGAATTCAGCGGATTGGTCCTCAAGAGTATGCAGAGTCATATGCATCTAGCAAAGACTTCAAGAAAGGATTACAAGGTGTAAAGAGTGGTTTGAAAGGGGAGTTTGAACTCGGGGATGGATTGTTATACAAAGGTCAATTACTTTGCATTCCAGAAGATGGAGATCGTTTACAATGGTTAAGAGAGGCACACACATCTCGAGTTTTTGGACACTCTGGGATGAATAAAACTCTTCTTAACCTTCATCGTTATGTATTTTGTCCAAAGATGCAAGATGATGTGGCTAAGTTGGTTAGAGGGTGTAAGTTGTGTAACACTTTTAAGCCTTCAAACAGAAAACGTAGATTATATCTACCATTACCAGTGCCATCAAGACCATGGGTGAGTATCTCTACGAATTTTCTTGGTGGGTTACCAAAGACCAAGTCTGGTTATGATTACTTGTTCCTTGTGGTCGGCCGATTCAACAAGATGATCACATTAATTCCATGTACAAAGACGGTAACGGGAGACGGTGCATCAAAGATCTTCTTTGAGCATGTGTGGAAGCATTTTGGATTACCCACTTCGTTTATTTCTGATGGGGATAGTCGATTCCTTATTCATTTTTTGGATTCTTTATGGAAGATGATGGACACTAGGTTGAAGAAGACTACAACTTTTTATCCACAAACAGTCAGACAGAAGTTGTCAACAGGACTACGGTTCACATGTTAACGGGATATAATTCTAAGCACCCCAAAACATGGGATGAGAGTTTACCATATTTACAATTTGCATTCAATAGAGCAGTTCATAATTCTTTGGGAAAATCTTCTTTCGAGACGTGTTATGGTTACTTATCACCTAGTCCTTTCGATCTAGTATTTTCTAGTGACACCTCAATGGGGGGGGGGGGGGGGAAGGAATGAAGTGAACGACAAAAGGAAAAAAAGTTCTTGGAGAAGATTTCTCAGATTCATGAAACTGTTGAAGCACAACTAAAGAAGTCACAAGCCAAATAAAAAGCAAAGCATGACAAGCATCTTGTGCCTTGTAATTTCGGCGTTGGTGACATGGTATGGTTAAAATTAGGTAATAAACGATTGAAGGGGGAAGCTAAGAAGTTGAAGTATTTGAGGTATGGACCATTTTGTATTCTCGATCATATTAGTGACAATGCCTTTCGTCTGGATCTGCCACCTTATCTAGGAATGTACTCGGTTATATATGTCGAATACTTAAAGTTTTTTGAACCTCCATTATTAGATGATGACGGCAATGACACTACGAGTAGAAGAAGACTTATGGTTTGATAGAGAGGAACCACCCAAGGAAGACTGCATATTGGAGCGAAGAGTGACCAAAACGTGCCAAGGAGAGATAGAAGCTTTTCTAATTGGATGTAAAGGTCAAGCTCCTATCAAGGCCAAGTGGTTTAACAAGGAAAAGGGGACTTTTGAGTTCCCTAACCTTCATTTTTAACTTTTATAGGAGTTCAATTTCTTAAAAGGGGGACCCATGATATAGGTGTATCCCTACTTAGGAGCTTAGTAAACCTCAAGCTAAGTTGAGGAAGAATCCTTTTTTAGGAAGGAATTCTTGTTTAGGTAGAATTCCTAGTTAGGGAAGAGTTTTGTTATAGTAAATACTCTTAGTTTAGGAAATAGATTCCTAATAGAAGTCCTTGGTCGGCTGAGTACGATGAAGGCTATAAATAGAGGGCTTTGGTTAATAGCTAAGGTCATATACTAGATACAGAAAATTTAGAGAAAGATGGTGAAAGAATAATCAAACTATCTTAGCAAACAGTTTAAGGTTGATCTAATGTTAAGAGAAGATTGTGAACGTAACAAAGAGAGAATTTTAATCATTTTCTTGTTCATAATCCAGAGAAGATATTTTTCTTTGTAGTAATTTCTCGTGTCTCTGTTTTCTAAGTCTTTTCATCTATTATTATCCTGAATTCCGCCTCTATAAAATAATAGCTACCTAGGGAAAGGAATCATATGTATCAAAAAGTAAGGCATCAAGTGCAGAAGAGGAAGATGCAAGGCATTGATTTTGCTTTGGATAGCTTTAGTTTCTTCATCTACCACAAAGCAAAAATAAACATACATAAAATGCATATTGCACTTCGTATAAAATTTCACATAATTTACCTTTATCTTGTTTTTGTTTTGTAGAATATCATTTAATAATGTACAAATAGGTCAATGACATGCATTAAACTGAGGAAAAATTACTGGAATGACATCATTAAGGAAATACACTCTCTTGCTTAATTCCTTCAAAATAATGAATTAAAGCTATTATACCATCACCAAAAAAGAGAGTTACACCTGAGGCAGCAAAAGAACGAAAAACACTGCAAACAACTCATTATTAAAGTTAGAAGCATAGTGTACTCTACATCAACAATAAAATCTTCAAAGTCACACTAGGATATCACTATTAAAGCTCATCAATCCAAATTCAGAAAAACTCAAATCAACACTCGATCAAACTCGCCATACATCTCTAGCACCACCTATCATGATCATAACTTGCAAAGAACAAAACTTGATTGACTCGCCAATCAAAACATCTCACTCGCATCATCCTTAATTAATAATTCATCCTTCGTAGATAAATAACAAAGGCATGTATGGATATACACAAACATGTTTGTGTTATTTACCTTCTTGGACAGAATGGTCTTTGAAGAAGATGCTTGCTCGTGAATAACAAGAATCCTCAATAACAACATAGTATACGAAGTAGAAATTATCTCGCCAGTCTTAACTCACTATGATATGACACATCGACTCGTTATTTCGTTACCATCACTAAGAATCAACAACCAAGCATCAGTTCCAAGTAGTAAAAGTCTTGCATCAATTCAACACCATCTAAGCCACTCAGCACCATGCATCTCTCTCCAAGAACTACACCAAGATGGATTTTTTTCTTAAGGATCGCTCTTCAAGCAATATTCAAGAAAAAAGAGGCAAAATGTGGGTGAAATAATATGACTCGGCACGTGGAGAAATGCAAGAACCGAAGTAACTTAGCAATATAGGATTACCCACACCTTACCTAGCCTTGTTAGCTTAGCTTGTAAGCTAAGGGCAAAAATGTAATTTCCACTTCTAACTACCCTGGTACTTAAAGAAAGAGATTAAGAGAGAAAAAGAGACTTCATCTTCTTATCTTATTCTTCATCTACCAACTTAGAACAACTTCAATCATTACTCATTAATGGAGTCTCAATGTAACAAATACTCATAGTGAATTTCGTGGATGTAGATCTCTTTATTGATCGAACCACGTAAGATCCGGTGTCACTCTTTACATTCTAACACTTATATTTTTTATTTGATGATGAATGATGTTAGATCTAGGACTGGTTGTTTTGGTTGTAGGATCTCCTGCATCTACAAATCCAGTGATGCAACAACTTACGAAGAGATTGTAGTTGGAGCTAGAACATTTTTTTTTTCTTTTGTTTTTTCTTTTGAGTTTTTGCAGTTATGAACTTTTGATGTTTAAATTTTGTTTTTATTATTAAGGAGAAACTGGACTCTTTGTAATTTAGTGGCTCTGTTAATGCGTATTGGGATCAGAATGTATTTGGAATTAAGTGTAAAATTTCATGACATGTCAGAAAAATTTGTATGTCGGTTAACCGGCATAAATAAGAAAAAATTTTGTGTTGTACCGAGCCGTACAAGCTTAATGGTTTCATAGGTTTTAGCTTAATGGTTTCATCCGTTTTAAGTACTGAAAAATCGAGTACTTCCATTTATTTTTTGCCACTAACCATAAGAAACCAAACCATGTGCAGCCCTTCCAATTTACGGAGTTATTTTTTTTTGCCACTAACCATAAGGAACCAAACCATGTGCATCCCTTCCCATTTGCAGAGGGCCGTTAAAATCCAAACAAAATACTTTCCCAATAAACTGGGACCACCACCCTCAATGCCAAACTTTTATAGCTTATGATTTTTTATCGGCAGAAAAGCTCCCTAGAATACAGATTCAGAACTAGCAGAATGAAATACTTTTCATTTAAAAAGCACAACAGTTAGGTATATGTTTTTATTTTAATCCTGATATTGTTTTATTGAAGGCTTTAAAGCCAGGCTAATAGTATTTCTCTTATTTGGTCGGAATCGTGTATAAAATATTGGTTGCTGCTGTTTCTTGGTAATCCCCTAGATTAAGACTTACGAGAAAACCAGAAAAAAGAAACTATTGAAGCAAGATTCCGATTCATTTTCTTCCGCCGCTACTACTGAGTTAGTTTTGATTCAGAAAGTTCTAACAAAATTATGCGATTTTCATTACAACTTCAAATTCTTTTAAAATATTCTCTGAATTCACAATAACCTCCTCTTCAGAAAATTGTAGCTACAAAATGGATTCCACTCTTAACCCGGGTGAGCTTTCTTGGCATTTACTACTGTTGGCACGAGAAGTGGATCCTGATAACCGGGAAGTTATAAGAAAAGAGATCATAAGAAGATGCCCTGAGTTTGAGACAGAGTTAGATGAAAACGAATCAAACCTGATTCACCTGGCTTCAGAATATGGATACGCCGAGATTGTAAAGGAGTTAATATTTCTCAGTACCACCGACGGGCGGATGAGTCCATCCCTTTGTTGGGATAATTGTCTAATGACTCCTATTGATTATGCAATCATGAATGGAAATACGGAAGTTGTTCAATTATTACTCGAAAATTCCTCTAGCTATTCTTCACCAAACAAGGTTATTTACATTCTTTTCATTTCTTATTTTACTTTTTTGATCAGTAAATTTGGCATAGACAATTTTCTACCTTAATTAGTTCATGGGTACCATATACCACCCCCAACGGTCTTGCTTACTAGCCAACAGTACGAATTTTAACTGCGCCAATTTGATTTTATTTACTGTAATTACTAGCTCAATCAATATTATGTTGCTGTGTTTTATAATCAGATGTCAATGGAAACTCCAAGGCCGTCAGATGATGTCCCAACCAAGGTTTTTGAAACCTTGAATAATTTGCTCATGTTGGCTATTCAACGGCGGTGTTGGGTTGGATACGATAAGTTGGAAAAATTCCTGGCCAGTGACCCACTTCTTTTCGGATCTTGTCCCCTGCAGACACAGTCCTACATATGGGTGTTAAGCATGGAAACTGATGAATTCGATTGCAGTTTCGGGATAAACAAAGCGCGAGAATCCCTGCTGTCCTGTGATCTGCAAGATGACATACTTCAAACTGATGGAGGCCAAGTGAATATATACCCGATGCATGATGTTTGTAAATGGGGGTTCATTCATATCGTAAAGTTGATATTGATTTACCAGTCGGGTTCGGGAAGTGTATGTCTTCTCAGAGATATGGATGGGAATCTTCCTCATCACTATGCTTTAAAAAACAACAGGGCAAATGCTTTCAAAACCTTGTTGGAGTATTTCATCATCCATGGAGAATTTTTAAGCAATAATGCCGCAGACTGGGAATGTGGAGACACAGACTTGGACCTGCTGGTTGATGGCTATGTAAAGATTGTGAAAGAGTTATTATGCCAAAGGGAGAGTAAGATATGTTTCCAAAAAGAATTTTGGGAAGGAAAGGAATACTTTGTAGTCATCAAATGCAAGAAGAATGGAAGTACCGGGACCTGTTTCAAGTATCAGGATTATATTAGAGAGGTGACTTCTAAAACCACAAATCGCACAATTCTGAGTCTTTCGGTGGATTCAAGGTCTATAATAACCTTAAAAGTCTTGATAAGGAGTGCCGTGGTTAGAAAGATCTTGGATGTCAGAGATGTAAATGGGAACACTGTGTTTGACCTATTAGATAAGATTGAAAAGATAAGAAAGACCAGCCTGATGGGGTTCGTACATTATGAGGTAACTACATATCCTTAAAATTCATTTAATTTCCTTGATTAATTTCTTCTATATAGGATTGAATGACAAAATAAAGAATCTTGTTTTGTTTCTTGTACTGTCAAGCAGAGGTTTGAAAAAGTGATATGGTTGTTGGATGCTATAGAAATGGGAGATTACGAAGCTTTCTCTAAGTTACAAGCTGAAGATCCACTGGTCCTGGATTATGTTTGTGATTTACCTCTAGGAGGGACACTGTTACACGTTGCTGTGAGGTTTGGGCAGCTAAACGATTGTACCAGAGAGATTATGAAAAAAAGGCCTCTTTTTGCTTCAAGAAGAGACCATAAGGCGCGTAATCCTCTTCACATAGCTTCCTCAAAAGGTAACCTGGAGACTGTGAAGCAACTGCTTACCCAATTTGGTTTCAATCAGTGTTTTGCAAGTACTTATAATGCAGATGAATATACGGAGGGAGAATTTTACGGAACTCCTCTTGATTATGCGATACAAAAAGGCAGAATTCCTGTTATAAATGAATTACTCTCTGTTTGGTGGAAGTGTGTTCGAGTATTAACCAGGGAAACGAATTCTGACCTTCTTAGCATTGCAGTGGATAACGAACAATTGGAAGCATTGAAAATGTTGATGGAGAGGTACATAGAAGACGAACTTCTGAAAGCTAAGGAAGTGGATGGAAATCCAATGTCAGCCTTGGCCGATGGATACATTGAAATTGTATTAAAGCATTTATTGAGTCCAAAAGTTAATTATAGCATGTCGATTCTTGAGAAGAATAGAGTCGACGGGAATATGGGTACAAAACCATCTCTTCCTTTATATTTTGCAGCAATCAAAGTCACAAGTTGGAGCACGAGAAAGGACAATAATATAATTGATGAATTACTACTCTCTGCTTATTATCCAAAATACTTCCGTGAGGTGACAATCGGAAACAAGATGGTCCTTCATCTTTCGATGGATGATGAAAACTCAGTGACATTGAAACTCTTGCTACGAAGTCCTGTATTTTACCAATTAGATTGTTACGGTGATCCTTCTTTTAAAATTCTATTGGACGAACTAAAAAGCAAGGTTCGTAATACGGGATAGCATTTTGTATGATTCATTTTTTGTGTTCTTTCTTTGGATTAAGATTTTTATTGTTGCAGGAGGTAGTCGAGAACGAAATGGGAACACTTATTCCAATATGGTACGATATATATATATATATATATAATTCATTGATGGAGCTTCATTTATTAGCTTTTAATACATATTTATCAAAATATCGATCGTATATATTATTCGCAGGAGTAACAATATAAGCGATGTCTGTCAATCATCTGCCATAAATGTTTCTGATAATGCCAAAGCACAGCGTGGTGAAGGTATAAAAACTTTTCATGAAGGCACAGTATCTGAGGAACAATTCTATGTGCCTGCTAAAGAAGACTATGAAAATGTAAAAGCCGATCATAAAACCGACAATGCAAAAGATGATAACGAAGAACAACATGAGCAAGAAATGCTAACGGATACCAATACTCCAGATAAACTGGATGGTGATATTATGCGAAATCAAGACGGAATTTCGCTAGGAAAAGGCCAGGTGTTTGCATCTCTTGATTGTGCAGCCATAAAAGGGAATACGGAATTATAACTCGAAGCTTTCTCTAGCTATTCAGCAAACAAGGTTATTTATTTACATTCTTTTCATTTTTTATTTTACTTTTTTGATCAGTAAATTATAGCATAGTTTCGACCTTAGTTCATGGGTACCAACATCCATCGGCCTTGCTTACTAGAGAGACTCGGAAGCATCCACAAAACTATGAATTTTGTTTAACTCCTCCAATTTTATTTCGCTTACTATTATTACTAGCTCAATATTGTGTTGCTATGTTTTATAATCAGCCACCAATGGAAACTCTAATGCCATCAGATGATGTCCCGACCAAGGTTTTTGAAGCCTTGAACAATTTGCTCGTGCTGGCTATTCGAAGGCGGCGTTGGTATGAATATCATGACTTGGAAAAATTCCTGGCCAGTAACCCACTTCTTTTTGGAATACTTCTGTCTCGATCTTGTCCCCTGCAGACACAGTTCTACATTTGGGGGTTAAGCAGGCAAACTGATGATTTGTTAGATGTGATTTTCAAAACGCCATATAAATTTGAAGAATTCCTGGCCAGTAATCTGCAAGATGAGATACTAAAATCTGCTCGAGACCGAGTAAATATATACCCTCTGCATGATGCTTCTAAATGGGGGTTCATTCATATCGTAAAATTAATACTGATTTATGAGTCGGGTTCGAGTAGCGTATGTCTTCTCAGAGATATGGATGGGAACACTCCTCTTCACTGTGCATTAAAAAACAACAGGGCTAAAGCATTCAAAACCTTGTTGGAGTGGTACATCATCCATGGAGAGTTTTTAAACAATAATGCTGGAGACTGGGAGTGTGGAGACACCACCTTGGACCTGCTGGTTGATAGCTATGTGGCGATTGTGATGGAGCTATTAAGGAAAACTGAGAGTAAGGTATGTTTCCTTAGAGAATTTTGGGTAGGAAAGAAATACTTTGTGGTCATTAAATGCAAGAATAAGGGAAGTATTGGAACCTCCTTTACTGGAAAAGTGACTTCTAAAACCACAAATCGGACAATTGCTAGTATCTCGGTGGATTCAAGGTCCATAATAACCTTGAAAGTCTTGATAAGGAGTGCCATGGTTAGAGGGATCTTGGATGTCCGAAATGTGGCCGGGAACACTGTGTTTGACCTGCTAAGACAAAACGATGAAGAAGTAATAAAAACTAATGTGATGGGATTCGTACCGTATGAGGTAACCATCATTACCATTTTCCCTTTCCTTAATTAAATTCTTCTCTGTATGGCTGGGTGATAAACTAAATGATTTTCTTTTTTCTTTTCTTTTTTTCTCTGATAAGCAGAGGTATGAAAATGTAATATGGTTGTTGGATGCTATACAAACGGGAGATTATGAAGCTTTCTGTAAATTACAAGTGGAAGATCCAAAGATCCTGGAGTATGTTTGTGAGTTACCTTTTGGCGGAACACCATTACACATTGCTGTGAAATTTGGGAAGCTAAACGATTGTATCAGAGATATCATAAGAAAAAAACCTGATTTCGGTGCGACAGATGACCATAAGGCGCGTTTTCCACTTCACATAGCTTCCGCCAAAGGTTACCTTGATATCGTAAAAGAACTGCTTACACAATTTGGTTCCGTTATTAGTATTTGTGGTACTCAACAAGATAACTATATGACTGGAAATTTTTTGGGAACTCCTATTGAGTATGCGATAGAAAGAGGCAGGATTTCAGTTGTCAATGAATTACTCCCTGTTTGGTGGAAGTGTTTTGGAGTTGCAATAAGGGAAAAAGTTTCGTCATTTGTTAGAAGTGCAGTGTATAGCAAACAATTCGAAGCACTAAAAATGTTGATGGAGAGGTACATTGAAGACGAGCTATTAAAATCTAAGGAAGTGGATGGAAATCCAATGTCGGCTTTGGCTGATGGATACATCGAGATTGTATTAAATCATCTATTGAGTCCAAAAGTTAATTATAGCCTGTCGATTCTTGTGAAGAACAGAGGTGATGGAAAAACAACCGGTGCAAAACTGCCTCTTAATCTATATTTTGTGGTAATCAAAGTCCTAAGTAATAGCAGGAGGGAGGATAATAATATAATTGATGAACTACAAATCTCTGCTTACTATCCGAAATATTTCCGTGAGGTGGAAGTCCAGAACAAGATGGTTCTTCAACTTTCGAAGGACTATGAAAACTCAGTGACATTTAAACTCCTGCTACGAAGTCCTCTATTTTACCAATTACATTATTTGACTGATGATTCAGTTTTTGATGCTCTACTGGACAACAAGGTACATAATTAAAACTAGCACTTCTTTCTTATGATTCAATATCGTGTTGTGTTCTTTCTTCAGAATCATATTTTTATTGTTGCAGGATGTGGTGGAGAATGAAATGGGAACACTTATTCCAATATGGTACGATATATTTGGCTTTATTAGTTCTTCATGTATATTTATATCGTTTTATCAACATGATAATCTTATGTATGTTTTATTCGTAGGGGTAACAAAATAAGCAATGCCTGTCGATCATCTTCCATAAATGTATATGATGAGGCCAAAAAAAAGCTTGGTGAAGGTACCAAAAATGGTGATGAAGGTATAGTAGCTGAAGGCAATGGGGCAGCAAAAGAATACTCTCAAAATGTAAAAGCTGATTACATAAACGACAGTGCAGAAGATGATACTGAAAAACCACATGATCAAGAAATGCTAACTGATTATAGACTGGATGGTTATACTGTGAGAAATCAAGACAGAATTTCGTTATGGATTCGCCAAAAGTTTGCATCTTTGGAAGAATGTCGTAATGCTATAAAGGATGCTGCAATATTAGATAAAACTGAAGTCATATTCACCAAATCCACGAGTGAAAGGGTAGTTGCTAAATGCTCAAAGCCAATAATTTGTAAATGGATAATACGTGCTAAAGCCGAAAGCAATTCCAGTATTTACGTTGTGACCGAAATAGCGGATGAGCATACATGCACACGTTTGAAGGGTGCTACTAATAAGCTGGCGACTGCTAAATGGGTAAGCAGTCATATTATTGATCATGTAAGGCAAGATCACAATATTTCGACCCAACAGATTAGACATATTATGAAGCAGTCTAAGTTCCAAATTGATATTACTCGCAAATCAGCAGAACGAGCAAAGGAAGGGGCTTTGGATACAATACATGGATCACAAGAGACTAGAGAATTTGTCAAGTCTCAATACCAAGTAGATGTTACATACGAAGCAACAAGAACAACAAAGAAAAAGGATTTGGAAGTAATGTATGTCACCAATCCAAAAGAAAATACAGTTGGCCCAAAAATTGTACTAAAGAGGCGAAGAAAAAGTTCGATTGCTTCATCATCTCTTTCATCAAATGCACACCAAAGCAAGTCAAATTTGAGGTTTTTGGAACATATTCCCGGACCAATGCATGAGTATATACATAGCACTCAAAATGTCACCGAGGATGGACATTGTGGTTACAGAGTTGTTGCAATACAATCCGGTTATGAACCAATGGATGCTTGGAAACAAGTTCGAAGAGAGTTACTGATTGAGATTGTTCAAAATGAAGAACTTTACGTTAAAATGATGGGCATGAATGCAGTTGCAAATATGAGAAAAGCGTTTGCACATTTCGCAGACCGTGCTACTGATCCCCAATATTGGTTGAGCTTGCATGACGCAGGATATGTGATTGCTAATGCTTATAAGGCTGTGGTTGTATCACTTTCTGTCAACTCGGGAAATTTAACGTTTCTACCCCTTCTGGAACCTCCACCTGAAGGACGACCTCTCCGTACTATCACTTTTGGCTTTGTTGATGGAAATCACTTCATCAGCTTGACTTTGAAACCTGATGCCCCGATACCTCAAGTCGATAGACGTTGGGATACTAATGTCTCCAAGGAGGCTGAAGTCTGGAAAACACCTTATCTGAATAGATTTGAGAAGTTTAAGCAGATCATGGATGATCAAGGAAGCAAAGGTCATTGCCCGATAATAATCCTTGAATCTTAAGAGATGTTTTTTTATTATTTGGATTCTATTCTTTTCTTTATATTTGTTTGTACCGTATTTTATTGTGATCTTGAGGTATGATACGATATGAGACTCTTTATATAACGGTTGGTAGTATGATTTTCGATTTTTTTGTTAAAACCTTTCAGATTTGAGAAAACGTAGGATTTCACACGCATTTTCAGGCCAAGTATGACATATATTTTTAAATCAAATATGAGGTATACAAAATGGGTATGAATTCATACCCATACTAAATTCATACGATGAATTCTTAAATACACAAAATTGGTCAATTAGTCCTAAAACAACAATTTTTGGATGAAAAAGATATGTAAAACTTGATACCGTTTAAATGCCCTGGAATTTAAAAGATACTTTTCAATTATCCAATTCGAGTATCCTACACATGTAGTTGCAGGAAATCCCACAACTACACCCTAGTAATAATCTGTAAATCTAACTATGAAATCATGATGAAAACTCTTAAGATCTTTATTAAACTTGGAAAACAATACAAAACAGATGAGATAGAACCTTAACTTGAGAAGCAAATAACTTTCTCTCTCCTATATCTGATCCCAACTAACAAAAAGATCTCTCTCGGCACAATGTTAGTTGATCCTTTATATAGGAGTTTACATAGTGGAGGACAGCTAATAAAACCCTTTTTTTTCGTATCTGACGTGCGTCGTGGATGCACGCTTACATCGACACTTTTCGCACGTGCTCTTCAACGCCGCATGACCCTTCACACTTTATTCGTGACTTGGTAACGTCATTAGATTCGTCATCTGAGATATGTTATGTACGATCGCGTTCGCTTCCTAATGAGGAGACTATTTCGCATGATAACTAAGTGTGTGATATTTTATCCCTACATTTTGCCTCTTCTCTTGGTGTTCTTTATGAAAGAAAGAGCGGCAAGAGAAATCTTAGCAAGTCAATTTGTCGCACCCTTTCATCTTTTCATATTCCCTTAACTGTCAATAATCCGGCATCTATGTGTTAATTATTCCCACGTGTTACTTGCACGGCTTATTGTTTGACACGTTGTTGTTGAACCTGACAACCGTCTTTTCATATCTCTCTTTTCATTAATGCGTCCGTAGGGGAGGATCTCGGGAAAGGAAATAAAAATACTTTATAAACTCTCATACGCCTTCTTTTTCCTCTTTTACTCTTTCTCCCTTTTCTACCTTCTGCAACTTTTATCTTTTACTGTTGTTGTTCATCTTCTTCAACAATAATGATCGTTCCCTCTCATTTTCTTCTTCGCTTTTTCAATCGTATTATTCATCCTTCGCTTTCCTCTTTGTTTTCACACTGTGATCTCCCACATTACTCTGATCACCATGATCATCATCGTCATCTTGATCACTTTGATCATCATCTTCTTCTTCTTTTTATTTTCTTCTCTATTCATATTCTCATTCCTTTGAATAAAATGGTACTCAAGGCATGATGGAAGATTCATAAAGAATTCGAGAGAATTCAAAGAGAATTTGAAGATAGAGGTTTTGCACTATCTATTCCTCCTAGATCAGAACCCACTTCTACTCATAATCTCAGGTGGTTTTCGCTCAATTAATGGAGCGATCATAAGATCATCGTTTCAGTTGGGAAAATTCTCGCTAGTCTTCTTATTCCCCTTTACGACCCTCAAATTCCTTTGTTTTATAAAATTCTTTCTGACGCGAGATTTTCGCGTGCTATTTTCCAGCGGAGTGGTGATGCTATCAGGATATTAATGGAATACGCTCGTCGTGCGGCTGGTTTGGAATTTGATTGTCCTGTGGCAGTGAGAAATCCTGAATACGCGGATAGAGAAATCATCCCTGCGGAATATACAGTTGAGAACTTCTTTTGTCATTACGAAGTTATTATTATGAATAATGAGTCATATCTCTGGGCATTCGCTTGCAGAGGAAAGACGACATCACAGAAGATGAAAGGATTATGCGAGATGTCTATTTCCATGCCGCACGCAAGTCAAAGGATGATCGCTGGGATGGTTACCCTGTTGTTCTAGAAGATCTTTTACATCACTGGTCGTGATGCTGATGGTTCAATCAATCCTCTCCCTGGGGAATTTATCGCTTATGAACCTTGGAATTTCAAGTGGCCTGAGAAGAATACTGTGGTATGTTATTCGGAACTTTATTCGTCAATTTCCCTCCCTTTTCTCTTCTATTATCTTCCTTGATTTCATATTTCCAAGCTGAAGAACAAATATAAGTTGAATGCGAAGCAGAGTACATTGGACGTGTTACGTTCGATCACTGATGAAGTAAGAAATACTTTATCTGGTCTTTTAACAATATTGTTGCCTCTATTTCTTATCTTTATCTGTGTGCGAAGGTTGAAGCTGGAGATGCTAGCGGTTCCGGTGACAAAAATTCCCTTTTGATAGATGAGGATGTTCCTTCACAAGCGAAGGTCAAGGGCAAGAATGTCGCTTCCAAATCCTCTGCGAAGAATCCTCCCAAGAAGAGAAATCCTAATAAGAAAAGGAAGATGTCTTCTCCAACTCCCCTAAACACTTATTCCCTGGATGATGAGCTTCTTTCTCCTGATGATTCTGTTTTCATATCTCCTATGGCGCAATTGTCAAGTATCTTTGTTGATTCTTTCTCTGCCATCAATGATGGAGAGTTGACTCGCACATGCAAAGCGGTTTCTACAATTTGTGATGCTCCCTCTTTGCATCATGAATCTCTGCGAGGGACTGCCTCTGCTTTAACTCCAGAATTCCAATTCTCACTTGGATCTTTGGTGAGTTTTCTTCTTGTTAGTCAAAATTCGCTCTGGTTTATACTTGATTCATATTTTACTCATTTGGTTTTCTTTTGTTCCATGTTATCGCAGAATGCTAGTGTGTCTCATGCGGTCTCCACTGATCTGCATAGGAAGGTTCGCACTTTAGAAGCTGAAAACCAGAAAGTTAAAGGGGAGCTTTCCTCTTATACGCGGGAGGTGGTTGAACTTCTCCAGAGGAACCAAAAGTTAGTGGGTGCGCCCCTTTTCGCTCTTTCTTATCTCATTACTTGCGCAGTAACTTCATATTCTTTCAGTTACTTATACTTGCATAAATTTATAATTTGATCAACGAGGCGGTTAATCTTCATATTGACAATGAGGTTCTGCCAGAGCACCTTAATGCCTCTCTAAATAATTTCCCCACTCGTGGTATAAAGAACCTTAGTCTGGAGGAGTTGAGGTCAAAATACGAAATCCTTATTTGTGAGCACAAATCAATGTTGTCTTCCAATAATACTTTTCAACGACGCCTTCGTGAAGATAAGGAAAGGATTAAAGTCTTGGAGGAGAAAACGAACGCGTTGATTACTGAGAAGGATCAAGCAATCGCTAGGGGTGCGAAAGCTTTGAAGGAATTTCATGAGGCTAAACTTCAAATCCTGATTGAGAGAAATCAGGGTATTAGTGAGAAGAATGTCTTGATCAATCGAGAGAAAATGATTCGATCCCAACTGCTCATAAATAATGATGACGAATTTGATTGGGTTTCTAAGGTTGTTAATAATGCTAGAATTAGTTTAGCTACAAATGCTAGCTTAGAATCTGACCATGTGTCATTGTTTAGAAGTGTCCTCTCTGAAAAAGAAGGTTGCTTATATTTCTTGCTCCTTTGTCTTTCTATGACATTCGTTCTTATGTGATTTTAATATTTTGCTTTCTTTCGTAGAGGCTGAGAAAAAGAATCTTGAGGATCAACAAAGACTTCTTAAAGAAAACAAAAGTTTACATGCAAAACTTTCCGCACGTGATTCCAAGTATCACAGGCTTAAGAAGAAGCTCACAGTCACCGTCTTCAACCTGACTAAGAATGCGATCCGCCTACGTGATGGGGCTGTTAAAGATAAAGTTGGAGAAATCTGTGCTGATTATAATATCCCTATGCCAGACTATGACTTTGCTGAAGTTCCTGCTAATGAAGATGATTCCGAGATCTCTGATAGCGAAGCAGAGTATGAGGAAACTGATGAAGAAAGTCATGACTCCGAAGCTGAGGAAGATGGTGAAGAAGATAATGACGTGAAATAGCCGCTTTAGCTGACGATTTCTTTATATTTCACCTGTATTGCTTATGTTTACTCTTGTATCATATCCTCTCCCTTTTGTACATTGAATACTCTTTAGCTTTTAATGAACATTACTTTTCTTCTTTTATTTATTATGCGTCATTGTTCTATATTTAACCATTAACCAAAAGCAAAACACTTTTCTTTCTGACAGTTAGAATTGATCCAGAAATAATAATATATGGCATAAATCTATGCAGTGCATAATAAGTCTATCATATTAAGGCGAATAACACGCTCTTATTATGTTTGTATTCCCATTCCTGTCTCTGTGATTCTCCTAAATATGATTGGCTTATGATGCGTGCGCGATATTTCACTCATATACATATGGATGCGATCTTTATTATGAACACGTACATTTTATATATATATGCGTTACTATTCGCTCTATTAAAAATCTTAAGCTCTATACAATACCTGAATGGCCCTTCTTTTATTTTTTGCCTCTACTATCAATTTCGCGTCATTGTATTCGTTTTTGTGTATTTTTCATTTTTTCAACTTTATTAATGCTTTTGTTTTTTATTTATTTTGTCTTTGTTTTCCCTTGATGTGGTGTAGTCTTATTATAGCCTGTTTTCCATTACTTCAAGTTGATTGGTTACAAAAATATTTCAGAAATTATTATCTAGCTCTTTTTCCATTAAATCACTTATTAATCTATAAGGTATCCAAATATTAAATTGTAATCCTTAAGCATGATTTATCAAAGAATTAATTCTAAGCATAAAACATCAAATTGATTCACAACTAATTAAGAAAAACATTTTTATCTCTTTTTTTATTGATCCAAGTGAATTAAATAAAAAAAATAATTAAGAAAATGTAAAAAGAATTTACCAATCAAACATGAGTGAATAGCTCCTCCGTCACCTCAGTCACTAGGTATTTTAGCCGCTCATCATGTTGGAAAACTTTCCAAATATTTCATTGATGCTCACAAGTGTTTTACAAATGATGAAAAGGAAAATAATTGAGTAAATCGGGTGTTTGCAACACTTATAATTGTTGCAGAACACTGTTACAGGAATGATAGAAATAAACTGCTGCTGACGGTAGTTCTAAGACCCTCATTATTTTTCGTTATCACTGTTGAAGAACGACTGCTCTGGCTGGTCCGTTCTTCGTGTTCTTCAAAGGCAGCAGCAGAGCTTGCTGCAACTTGATTTTCTCGCTTCTCTCGTGCTCTAAACTTCTCCTAAAACTCTCGACACCCCTTATAATCGACTCCAGCAACCTATATATATATAACAGACCCATCTAATCTCTCCATAACTCCAGAAATATCCGTAATGAATGAAAAATATTCTCACGGGATATTTTTCCTTTTCTTGATTCTTCACGCGTCTGTAGTTGATTTCCATACGTCTTCTTGCACAAGCACACTCCCACATGTTGTACCCTCATCTCAGAAGTAGTTATACACACGAAATTTTTCCAAAAATAGCTGACAATATCTCGAGAATATTCACTTGCTCAGTATTAACCAAAACCACGTCAACTTTCCTGTTTAATCTATAATCCACGTTCCATCCAATTCTAATAGACCAAAACACCTTTAGAAGCCCTGCTTAGCCTATTCAAGTCAGCCCAAAGAGTCTCAGCCATTGAGTATCTCTAAAACAGCTCCAAAATCCGATCAACAGAGTACACAAGTGAGTCCGTGAGTTTCCCGCCAATTTTCATATTTTTTTTGAATTCGTGAAGAAGCTGGTCGCTCCATATCCACTCCTGGGGTCCCTTTAGCACATTCCCTGGGGTGTCTTTAGTATTTTAACCTGGGGTGTAAAACACCACTTTTCGAGCCAATTTCGCCGCAAGAGTTTATTTCTCTAATAATACCTACAAAGACATAAAATAACAAAATGAATACAAAATCGAGCACTAAAAATACATATAATTAAAACATATTAGACACATAAATGCGTCTATCAACACCCCCAAACTTATTATTTGCTAGTCCTCGAGCAAAACTAATCTTGAAAATAAAATCCTAACTCACTAGGTGGCCCTAGTGACCGAGTTAGTCTCGGGAGGATTTACCAGAGGTGTACCCACAAAACCTTTACTCCAGATCCTAACTATCTACGCAGAACCATGGAATGCACTAAAGAACCTCATTGGTTGGGATACTTATTGATTACGGGAGGAAGTACCCTCATGCGAAATTCTAATTGTTGCATACGAGTTTGCACTCAAGCATACTAAAATTCATATATAAGTGACAGAGCGCTACTCAGATAGTTTTTGTACATCATAACCGGAGTCAACCAATCACATGGAAAGATTAGGAAGATGGATAAAGAGAAAAAACGTAGATGTTGACTAAGGTGAACCTATCCTTATGGACTGAGATACCGGTCTGACTAATATCAACACAACTGGCATATACAAGGGAACCAGTAGTCGATAATCCTAACTATAGGTCAACACAACTGGCATATACAAGGGTTCCAGTGGTTGAATTTATTGAATTTATTCCGGTTGGTATGATGGTCTGGTCTCAATTCTTTTTTTTCTTTTTTTTTGGTATCCCAATCACTCTATTTCACCCTAGCACTGGCAATAACAAAAGCAAAAAAATAAAAATAAAAAAAAGAAGTGATCAGGATTCTTTAGATGTTTCCATCACGATATATGGCGAAACTACCATGTTTTTTTTTTAATTCTAACACCTGAGCTCTGTGCTTTTATGAATAGACTCTTTAGATGTTTCCATCTAATCAGATTGGTTCCTCAAATCCTATAACCAAGATGTTCCCATCCACTTAGATTGGTTAGTGGAAACCTTAATAGGCATAAATTTTTAGGCTCGGGAGTTTAATAATTGCAACTAAAAAGTTTCTCCCATACCCCCAAACTTAAATCTAACATTGTCCTCAATGTTTCTAATGAAAGAGCAGTACCAAAAGTAAAATAACACGATGAGAGGTTGGAAAGATAGTACCTGGGTGAAGAAAATCAAAAACTAATATACAACATACAACTGCCTCGATGGTCAATCAAGGGTAAACATGGTCCTCCAGAGGGACCTCCTCAACATCACCTATAGGAAAAGGATCTAAAAAGGGTTTGAATCTCTGACTGTTAACCTTCGAAGAACTACTACCATCCGGTGTCTCAATTTCAACAGCTCCATAAGGAAAGATAGTGCGAACAATAGAAGGACCCGTCCACCGAAAATGTAACTTCCCAGGGAAAAGATGCAAGCGGGTATCATACAGAAGAAATTTTTGACCTGGAGAAAATGACTTTCTTAAGATATTTCTATCATGCACAAGTTTCATTTTTTTCTTATACTCCTTAGCACTATCGTAAGCATCTCTATGAATCTCTTCCAACTTATTCAGTTGGAGTTTCCTATGGGATCCTGCCTTGTCGAGTGAAAAATTTAGCTGCTTAACATCCCAATAAGCTCTATGTTCTAACTCAACAGGTAAATGACATGCCTTTCCATACAGAAGCCGATAAGGTGACATTCCAATGGGGGTCTTAAACGCAGTACAGTAAGCCCATAAGGCATCAGTAAGCCTAGACGACCAGTCTTTCCGATTAGGATTAATTTATTTCTCTAATATACGTTTTATCTCCCTATTGGAAACCTCAACCTGACCACTAGTTTGTGGATGATACGGGGTAGATACCTTATGTGTAATACCATATTTCTTCATTAGAAGCTAAAAAGGTCCATTAAAAAAGTGTGATCCTCCATCACTAATTATAGCTCGCGGTGTACCAAAACGTGTAAGTATATTATCTTTCAAGAACTCAATCACAACCCTATGGTCATTGGTTTTACTCGCAACCGCCTCAATCCACTTAGAGACATAGTCTACAACGACAAGGATATATAAGTTACCAAAAGAATTAGGAAACGGACCCATAAAGTCAATACCCCACACATCAAAGACCTCAACAACTAAAATAGGGTTCAAGGGCATCATGTTCCTACGGAAAATGGTTCCTAATTTCTGGCAACGTTCACAAGTAACGCAGTAACCGTGGGAGTCTTTAAACAATGAAGGCCAATAGAATCCACACTGCAATATCTTAGAAGCAGTTTTCTTAGCACTAAAGTGACCCCCACAAGACAAAAGGAAATAATACTAGACTGGTCACTCTTAGGTATACATCTCCTAATAATCTGGTCTGGACAATACTTAAATAAATAAGGATCATCCCAAAAGAAGTGCTTAACCTCAGCTAAAAACCTAGAACGATCTTGTTTACCTCAATGCTGGAGCATTCGACCAGTAACAAGATAGTTCACTATATTCACATACCAAGGTAATTGGGTAACAAAGAACAATTGTTCATCAGGAAAGCTATCCCTTATAGGAAGGGAATCATCAGGAGAATAAACAACTAGCCTAGACAAGTGGTCTGCTACTACATTTTCGGCACCCTTTTTTGTCTCTAATGTCTGGAGAAAACTCTTGCAACAAAAGGATCCACCTAATCAATCTAGGTTTCGTATCCTTCTTAGATAAAAGATATTTCAAAGCAGCATGATCAGTATATATAATGATCTTAGAACCTAAGAGATAGGGTATAAACTTGTCTAAGGCAAAACAATGGCTAACAGTTCCTTCTCGGTAGTGGTATAGTTCAACTCGGCATCATTCAGAGTTTTGCTAGCATAGTAAATCACATGAAGTAATTTGTTTTCTCACTGACCTAGCACAACATCAATAGCATAATCTGAAGCATCACACATGATCTCAAAGGGTAGGTTCCAGTTGGGTGCCTGGACTATGGGGGTGGTAGTGAGTAACGACTTAAGATTCTCAAAAGCTTCTAAACAAGCATCATCAAAGACAAACTTAACATCTTTCGCAAGCAAATTGCAAAGAGGTCTAGAAATTAGGCTAAAATCCTTAATGAATCGACGATAAAAACCTGCATGCCCTAAGAATGACCTAATATCTCTTACGATTTTTGGGACCTGTAAAGTCTTAATAAGGTCAACTTTGGCTTTATCTACATCTATACCCTTAGAAGATACGATATGCCCTAAAACAATTCCTGAACGAACCATGAAGTAACATTTCTCCCAATTAAGCACTAAATTCTTTTCCTTACACCTAGTCAACACTAGTCACCTCGTTCTTCTACTTGTATTTGTTTTATGAAGTATTCAATATGAAGAAATAGAATCTTTTCTTTTCATTCATGTATCTCAGTCATACATTGTTGATTTCTTTATTCTTCTGTTGTTCGCATACATAATAACTACTTAAAATAAGTTATTCGCTGCCTTTACCCTTCCTTCTGCATTAGATTTTCTCAAAATACAATTTCTTCACATATGTTATTACTGTCGCGTCCCTTAATTGTAGTATTTCTTTAGATGTTTTTTGTTCCAAAGTTGACTATGCATTTTCCCCCTATCCTTGTCATTTATCCCCCTTGGCTCATACATGCCACTCCCCACAAATTTCTGTACGACATATGGTCCATCCCATATTATCTTCTTCGTTTGATTTCCATGCTTTTGGTAAGGAGATGCCTCTCACACCACAAGCTCTCCTAATTGGAACTCTCCTTTCTCACTGCGCTCGAAATGCTCATAATCCTGCGTGAATATTACCGCCTTATTGTAGACTCGGGAGATATTTATCGCAGCCTTATTTTTCTCCAACATCACAATATCATTGCCTCTTGATAAAAATTCTCCTGCATGATAATGATCCATTTATTCTTCCTTGGTTACCAAGTCAACCATCAATCTCTCTCTTTGCTTGCTCTCCTCTGCTTCATTCTTCCAATTTCTTCTTTTAGCCATGCGTCCTTCACTTTTTTCGACATCTATTTCATTACACTTCTTCGCTTCCATAATATCTCCTCTGACTATTCCAACACCTTGAGGTAAGGGAAATTTGATACATTGATGATAAGTATATGCCACCCCATAATGTTATGCAACCAAGGTCTGCATATTAAAGCGTTAGAAGGAGACTCTACATCAACGACGCAGAATATTATTTCCATAGTGATAGTCTAGAGTGGGATCCGCATAGTGACCTCCCCTTCAGATTTGTTAGCTGACCTGTTGAATCCGTAGATTTTATATGTTGAGGGGATGAGGTCTTCGTCTTTTCCACCAATAGTTTTGTATGCATGGTAGAACAGAATATCTACTGAGAACTAAGAATCAATTAATATCTTGTTTATTTCCCATGCGTCATCCTCATTGTCTTCTTATGCTCCTAACTTTGATTTTGGTATGATTTCAAACTTGACTACCAATGGACTTTCATGTAATTCTCCTCCTCCAGGAACTTCATGTGCACTGAATGTAATTGGTTGCTTCTGCCAATCTTTAAGATTTGGTACTTTTGTTAAGTTAAATATTTCTTTTCCTTCAATATCCCTTGCATGTACGCGGTTTAATATGTTATCTTGAAAATATTCTATGCTTATAAATGAATGAATGAATGATTGAATTGCAGTATATCGCCCATTCTTCAATCAAGAAAGAATTTTTTCCTTTTTCTGCTCCTGGCGTCTGTCCTGCTATTGGTGGTGGCGGTGGTGTGAGAACTTGTTGCTATGCGACTAGGAAATGTTTCAACTTCCCTTGACTGATCATCCTCAATATGATTCGTTGTACGTTTCTACAATTATTGGTGGTGTGACCATGGAAGCGATGATAGGCACATAATTTGTGGCTTCTCCTTCCAGATGGAGGTTCTTTCCCTAAATTTGGTGGTGTTGGTATTTCTTCCATTAGCATAATTGCCTCCCAAATCTTGTCAACTGTTGTGTTAAGGTGCGGCATCTTGATGTCTTCATAAACCCTGTTATTTCCACCTGGTCCTTGGTTGTAGTGTATTTTTTGTTCTCCATAATTTTCTCCTTGGTTATCAAGTCTTGCGATTTTGTTATTTTCTCCATGATTATTGTACTGCCTTTTTCTGTATTCTCGATCATACATTTCTTGGTCTATGCTACTCATTGCTACTTGCTTTTGCTTATCCTCTATGACTGCTTTTTCTTGACTTCCTTGCGAGGTGCTTGAAATAGTGTTTGTTATCCTTGGAAATATACTTCCATATTCTTCTCTTGCATTCGCAGCTGCAACGGGATAAGACTCCATATCTCTTTGTTTTTCTTCTAGATTTATATACTCCTCCTAAATATATGCGTATATAACAGATCAGTTGGAAAAAGCGCGTTAATGAATTCTAAGATGAAATTTTCTCATCTACTCTTCCAGCCATTTTTCTACACATGGTTCTCCATCGCGTGGTTAAATTTCGCAGGCTTTTATTCGTTCTCCTCCTTAGGCTGAATATCATCTCAATTCCCGGACACAGCATATTGTTGCTGATGTATTGTCCCAAGAATATGCTCTTTAGATCTTGAAATGACTTTATAGAACCTACTGGTAATCCCTCGAACCATTTTGAAGCTTCCCATGTTAGGCTTGCTGGAAAATATTTTCATAAGACTGCATCGTTGTTTTCCCATTGTAATAGAGCTAGGCTGTATGCCTTTATATGTTGAACTGCACATGTAGATCCATCAAAAATGTGAGTAAACGTAGGTAATGTGCATTTTGTTGGTATTCCTACTAGTTGTATCTGCGCGCGAATGGAGTTTTCCCTGCTTCCTCAATCGCTTCTTCTAGTTGTCTCCTTCCTCATTCTTTTCATTTTTCCATTAATTCTCTTAGCTCCGCTAACTCTCTCAGGACTGTGTCGTTGATATTGTGGGTCTGTGGTTGTTGCATTGGTCTTTTTAGACGCATGGCCTCTTGTAATTTTTGCTCTTCCCTTCTTCGCTTGCGCCTTTCTCTTTCATTCGCTACATGAACCTATGCGTCATTATCCCTCTCTTCTTGTGTGCGAAGGTTGAGGTGTGCATTCCAATATGGCATTTTTACTCTTCCCTGTAATAATCTTCTTGCTTCTTCTGGGTTATCTTCCCCATCTGTTTCGTATTGTGCGTGCTCGTCTTGAATGTCCCGCCTTCTTCTTCGCGGATGTTCTCCTACATGATTATCTTCGCGTCGTCCTTCTTGTACTACTCTGTCCTGTTCTTGTTCATTCTCCCCATGATTTCCTAGCGTGCGGTAATTTTCTCCTTGTTGCACGTATTGGTCATCAATGTGTTGTTGCTCAAGGCGATGTTGACCGCCCTCATCCTGCATATTATCTCCTATATGAAAATTTCCAGAAAAGTTATTATCTAAAGGTTGTTCCTGTTCATTGTTCCTGCAGTCAGATCTGCTTCGCCTTGATTTACTCCTACTTGTCCTGGATCTTGAACTTGTGCGTGTTGTTCTTGATCTTGTTTTTGACCTTTGTTCCTGTAACCTGTACTTTTCCATTCTTAACTCGGTATTTGGACGAGTTAAATTCGCACGAATTTCTTCTTCTCTCCTCATTTTTTCAGCCAACCTTTGTCTAAATTCTCCTATGGTCATGTTGTCTTCCACTTCTCCCACTGTTCCTTCCTCCTGTGTTCTCTCTTCATTCTCTTCTGCGGTATCTGCATCTGTGGTGTGCACAGTCACCTCTTTATAGTTCCTGCGGTTGTTTTCCTTTGGTATCTGCTGGATTTTAGATCTAACTTGTAGCGGCTGGTTGTTTCTTTCGCCCATCCTTGATTATTCTGCAATTTCTCCTCTCCTTGTTCCATCTATTCTCCTGCTTCTCCTAATTGGTGTTACGTTTTCTTCAGCAGATGTCTGCTTCACCATCTTTTGTTCCTGAAATAATACTCTCTTGAAAAAGTAACAAAGTACGTTTTAGGGATCTTTGAAAACAAAACTTATCTCTCCGAAATCGAGACTTATGTTCTATGAAGTAGATTTTAAGACAAGAAACTCTTGAAAGCGAATATAACAATAAAACTTTCTTATGAAGAAAGATTACTAAAACGTTTTAGAAAACACTTGAAAAACTTCAACAGAAAGGAATAATCCCTTCTCCTGAGCTGTATTCTAGCGCCAAAATATAGTTGCAAGAAATCCCACAACTACACCCTACTAATAATCTGTAAATCTAACTATGAAATCATGATGAAAACTCTTAAGATCTTTATTGACCTTGAAAAACAATACAAAAGAGATGAGATGGAACCCTAACTTGAGAAGAAAATAACTTTCTCTCTCCTAAATATTTTATCCCAACTACCACAAAGATCTCTCTCAGTACAATGTTAGTTGGTCCTTTATATAGGAGTTTACATAGTGGATGACAGCTAATAAAGCCTCTATTTTCGGATCTGACGTGCGTCGTTGACGCACGCTTACATCGACCCTTTTCACACGTGCTCTTCAACGCCGCATGACCCTTCACACTTTATTCGTGACTTGGTGACGTCATTAGATTTGTCATCTGCGATATGTTTTGTGCGACAGCGTTCGCTTCCTAATGAGGAGACTATTTCGCATGATAACTAAATATGCGATATTTTACCCCTACAACACCAAAAAACGTAAATAAACCTAATATTTTTGCCTAACAACAGTATATAATGAGTTACTATTTGCAAAAGTAAGCTTTATGGAATTAGTTTTCTTTGTGAAACTACAAAATAAAAATAAAAAAGGGAAAATTAGGCTAAGGCCCAACCCATGGATAACCCATAACATGAGGCCCTTAATTAAAAGAAGTTTAAATCTAGGCCCCGAATTATTAAAAGACACTCATACCCTTACATATATTGTCAAGCCCCAAATTAAATAAAATTTAAATTTAAGCCCAAAGTTATTAAATCTAGGCCCAAAATTATTAAAATATCGCGTGAATGTGTAAACAGAAGTTACACATGCATATGCCATGTGTATCCAGAAGTTACACATCATTATGACATGTGTAATGCAAAGTTACATATCAAAAAATAGACATCAAAAAGAATGCATACAAAAAGTACATGTATTATTTTAATATTCATTTATAATAATTTCTTAGCATGTGTAACTAGAAGTTACACACGCATCTGTCTAGTGTAATTGAGAGTTACATATGCATCTATCTTGTGTAATTGAGAGTTACATGCATCTTTCTAGGCCCAACAACCGCTGCTAGCCACCACCACTGCCTCCTCATCCTCCTCCAAAACCTGCACCTCCACCACCACAAATAAGCCACCAGCTTTTATGAAGTTATCTGCAACCTGAAGAATAACAAACAAACATATTTTATGAGATTAAAAGAAAGACATACAAAACAATGCATAATCACTTTCGAATGCATGTGACTAGTATAATTAGGAGTTAAACATACATATAAGGTTAAATGTACTTAGATTCAGAGATGCAAAAAAACAATTTTGTTATTCATTTTTAGCATGTGTAACTAGGACTTACACATGGATATGGGTAGTGTAACTGAAAGTTACACATGCCTGTTGTATGTGTAATTAGGAGTTACACATGCATAGTGGCATGTAACCAATAGTTACACATATATATGGCATGTAAACTTGAAATCTCTTTGTACATATAAAGCAAAAACACTAAATATTCAACTTACAGTGCAACAAGGAAAATTATTACATAGTAATTTACTGAATCATCTTGGTAACATCCAAAATCACCTAGCCTAATTATAGTTGAGTAATGTAAATAATAAAAATATTTTAAGATATAGGGAAAAATAGGATAGGAAAATGTAAGAAAAGAACCGAACCTGGCACAACTTCAACTGCGTGACGCATTATTCCAGATCTTACACTAAGACTTTTCAAGGAAACTACCTTCGCATTGCGAGCACAAAAAGACACCAAATAATTCGAAAGAAATGATATTTCATCAATTACAAGTCATTACTCAAACAACATTTGGTTATAATGTAATCCCCTGATTGTTGATTCCAAAAGACCACTACAGCATAATCTGAAAAACAAGCCAACCCTAACTTTCTAAATGTTCTCAACTTTTATAACATAGTTTTGTAGTACAAAGTTCTAGTATAACACATCAATTCCTATTTATGCTTTTTTATAACGTCACTCCTAATAGAAAAAATATCTTGTAGGACTCTGTCAAAAAATAAAAGGTATTACACATCCAAAAAAGGTCAGTAAGGATACAAACCTGAAACTAGATACTGAAAGATGAAAGTCAAGTTATCAAGAACACTTACAAAACCCATGGATAATATCGAAGTTCATAAAAAACAAAGTAGACAAATTGAGCTCTGAATTCCCCATTTTAGCACTGACACTGACCTGAAATGTATTGGTTTTCCATATAACCCAAAACATAAAAGTGCATCTTCAGTTTCGTCCAAGACAGTAAGCCCTCATCCTGCACTTCAAAAATAAATTACAATTAAGAGATCAGTTGCAATAAGAACTTAAGTAGATGTATAATACGACTTGTGTAACCGGAAGTTACACATGCATATGGCATGTGTAATCGGAAGTTACACATCCAATTTGATTGTGTAACTAGTAGTTACACATTCAATTAGTATATCCTCGGACATATACTGATGATCACCAACAACAACAACATATGGCATGATTCAGTCTATTAAAAAGAGTAGTATCTTACTTCACTAATGCTAAATAAACTAGGGATACTCGAAACCCAAACCATGCATAATTCAAAATTCACAAATCTCAAAACGTTAACTCAAAATGTTAACTGCAAGGTCTACTCATTGAATGAGTAGACCACATCAACTGCATGGTCTACTCAAAACGTTAACTGCAAGGTCTACTCATTGAATGATAAAACAAAGCATGTGTAATCAGCTGGTACACATGCATATGGAATGTGTAATCGAAAGTTACACATGCGTCTGACTTGTGTACCTAGGAGTTACACACGCATCTTACTTGTGTAACTTGGAGTTACACATACATATGACTTCTGTACTCACCAAAATATAGGTGATGCTGCCTTTGCTCAAGATGCAAATTATAAATTTCATTCAAATATGAATATCATGATTTAATAAGTTTCATTCAAATATGAATATCATGCATCAGTTTTTAGCTATCATTAAAGATTTGCGAGCGATAACAATTGAAACTAGCTTATATGAGTTCAATGCAAGCCTGCTAGAAATAGAAAAAAACTTGAGAATCCCTAAGAAGTGAAGCATATTAAAAAGAAACAGATCATAAGAAGAAAGAGATTGACATATATTACCTTGAGTTTCTCATTTTCATAAGTAAGCTTATTCGACATTTCAATGTCGATCAAGAGGAGCTTTCTCTGCAACCATATAACAGCCTCTTTAGTAGCCTCCCATTTGCTGCGAGTCGAAAAACACAATCACCAATAACCGATGTTCTGTAGAATGAATTAACAATGAAATTAAAATTATTTTGATTAGATACATAGTCTAGGTCTTAAAGTCAAATTATATATTGTGTTGTATTTTGAACAACTAAAACAAATTAGTTAACTTAATTTAACGTAATCTATCAGGAACAAATAAAAGTTCACATCAGTTCAAATTAGGTCAGAAAATAAAAGCAGATCAAATTACAAACGAGTTGACAGGTAATGCATATTTAGGTACACAAATTTCAAATCCGAACCTAGAGTTCTGATTGAGATTAAAGGTAGAGAGATAGTTCAGATTTCAGACAAGAACCCTAACATATAATTAGTATTAGATGAACCCAAAACTTGTTGTTTATAGCGATTAGATTATAACAGATCTGAACTCTAATCTTGATTTCGTCGAGAAAATTTAGTTGAAATCATAAGCAATTACAAATTAGGGTTGATTAAAAACCCTAAAAATATTTCGTAAACAAAAATCGAAACTAAACAGTTCAAATCAAAGAAAATGATACAAGGATTATAGATCGAAGCAACAATTCTAAAATTAGATCAAAATTCGAAGTAAAATCGAACTTATTAGGTATTTAAAGTTGTCACTGAACTTTCCAGAACTTGATTTTGGTAAAAAACATAATGAGAATTTAACAGGATTGCAAATATAGATGAGAAACTTATCTTTTTCTTTCGACATGATGATGAATCCTCAAGTTTTCTTCAAGCTTCATCAAGTGAATCTCCATTCATCGTTATTTGCAGAGCAGTGGAGAGAGCAGTGGAGAGAGAAAAAAAATTAGAAAATGAAACCGAAAATGAAACCTATGCTATACTAAAGGGTATTCTTGGTATTATAAAAGTTATTTTAAATAAAACTTTTATTAACAGGCCCGGAATTCTAAAGTTTTGGGCCTAGAAATATCAAAATGTAAAAGAATGGAGTTGACAGTGTATGATCCATTTAATGGGGCTTCTCTATATTGAACCCATATAATAGGGGGTTCTAGTATTTTTCACAATAAAAAAATGAGTGGGCCTATTGGATCTTTGATCATGTGTGTCACAAATAATAAACATTGTAATGTTTTGCATTTACTTTGATTTTTTTTTTAATGATATCTTTTTACTAGCTTCTTTTTAAGAGTAAAATTTGCAAAATAATTTATTAGAATTTTTTTTAGATGTTATGATGATTTGATTGAGTTCTTCCCGTAAGTTCATAGATTTGAAACAGTCAATAACACTGTGTTTTTGTTGTTGCGGGAACATCGTTTTTTCAGTTGCCTCATATTATCATGTATTTTAGGTCTCCCTCATGGGATCATTCATTTTGATGTTTATATCATGTTAATTTTAGATACCCAGCTAAATATAGATATTATGGATGAGGTTGGGGCAAAGGCAGGGGCGGAACTAGCCCATTGCAAGAGTGTGTATTTGTACCCCTGTCCAGCTGGCTCCAAAGCCTATTTTAGACCCAATTAGGAATTCTTTTACATGTATGTTTGTTTTTTTGCACCCTCTAAAAAATAATTTAGCACCACATAGCAAATTTTGGCACCCCATCCCACAATTATTGGCTTCGCCCATAAGACAAGGGGAAGCCGCACGACACCAAATTAAAAATACATTGGGACGAGGAGAAGCCAAGCCACACCAAATCAAAGAACCTAAACGACGGGGAGAGGCGAAACTGAGCCACACAAAATCAAAAATGCATCGGGACGGGCAGGCGAAGCCGAACCCACACCAAGCATTGGGACGGGGCGAGGTGATACGAAGCCGAGCCACACCAAATCAAAAATCTAAAGCATGCATCGTGACGAGGCCAGGTGAATCCAAACCACACCAAATCAAAAATCCTAAACGACAGGGAGAGGCGAAGCCAAGCCACACCAAATGCCTGCATTGGGACGGGACGAGGCGAGGCGAAGTGAAGCCGAGCTATACTAAATCAAAAATACATCGCGACAGGGCGGGGCGAAGCCCAGCAACACCAAATAAAAATGAACTATGGGAGGAGGTGAAGCCACATCACACCAAACCTAAAATATGGTTAAAAGGAAAAAAAAAAGATGATTGAGGATTATATTTTTAAAATCAAATATGAATTATACAAATGGTTATGAATTACTCTACCAACCCATGATATACACTCGAAAAATAAATTCATACGAACAATTCTTAAATACACAAAATTGGTTAATTAGTCCTAAAATAATAATTTCTGGGTGAAAAAGACATGTAAAGTTTGATATTGTTTAAATTTTCAGGAATTTAAAAGATACTTTTCAATTATCCAATTCAGATCCTACCCAGGAAAATGAAAATAAACCAAATATTTTTGCTTAAACTATCCTTAAAATGACATAATTTCTAGTGTAAGAGTTATTATTGAGGAAAAGAATTATATGTTTGTTAGATTACGATTAATACTTACATAGAGTAAACGCCCAGCTTCATGTGCGTGAAGAAAACCAATCAAGTTGGTTGAAACTAAGGTCTATTGACGTCGGCTTTTGTGAATTCCCTAATGTAGGAGGAACAACTCCTGTTAGAGTATTTTTGCTGATACTAAGAGAGGCCAAACTTCTGAACTGCAAAGTTGGGTCACAATTCACCTCGTTCCATCTCAACAATCCCTGCAAATACTAATAACCAACAAATCAGAAATCCACCATCCAGGAAAAACCCACTATAAAAATCATGAGAAATTCACACAGAACGTAAACATAAACAATTTTAAAACCAAGAAAAAGAAAACAAGAAGTAATCATCATGGAAATGAACACAAAAATATAAAATTGAAATTTACAAGAAAATGGCTAAAACAAGAAGAGAGGATAAACACATATCAGAAACCAAAAAAAATCAAGTAAAGCATAACGGTGGGTCAAACCATTAACCTAATCCAAAACATGATAAAACCAGTTTCATCCTAGTCAAACACCATTTTTAACCTAAATAACATCAAAATGAAACCAGTTTCATCATACTTTAAATATGGACGAAATCGAATTCAACCCAATCTAAAACATAATGAAATTAGTTTCATCTTAGTTAAAAATGGGCGAAACCAGATTCAACCCAATATAAAATCGGATGAAACCAGTTTCATCCTAGTATAAAAATATGATGACACTAAATTCAGTCTAATCTAAAAGATGAGGAAGTACAAAAGATTCATATAGTAGCAACAAATGATGAAACCAGGCTCATCATGTGGAAACACAACATATAAAAACATAAGATGCACAAAAAATTCAACTAGTAGAAACGAATGATGAAACCAATTTCATCCAGTAATAACATAAGATATGTGAAACAGTCACTCAATTTAAACATATGCTGAAACCGTGTTCCATTCATAGACAATACATGATAACACCAGTTTCATCCATTAGTAAAAAAACATGTACAAAGGATTCATCGAGTGACCATATATGATGAAACCAGGTTACATTTAGTGGTAACACATGATGAAATCATATTAAACGGTATAATTATTAGACGAACTTTTTAACCAACAAACAAAAAAACAAGGATGTACTCAGTTTCACTAGATTCTACACCTTAATCTAAACAAATCTAACAAAATGTAAATTAGTATTTGTGCAAATGCATCAAAAAGAAAATTAGGGCTTTATCAAAATTAGGTTTAGGAGACTTACTCATCTTGTGGAATTGATAAGAAACAAAACCCCATTTCTTTTAGCTTCAATCTCTCAGAAATTAACCTTAATTTAATTGGGGTATCTCAAAAAAAAATAATCACCGTTAGTGTTGGCGATGTTGTCGACGGTGATATATTTTTAGTTTTTGCGGTGGTGGTGTTTGTTAGAGCATTGCTCGGTCGAACTCGCAAGCGTTTCTATCTCAAGCTTGTTTGTCAAATTTGGTTGTCAAAACTATATGTCTTTTATTTCTAGTCAACTTATAACTAAGTCTCGGACTAGGATAGTTAAGTGTAGTTGAGCTCCAGACTCCACGACGATCATATTACGAAGACGAAGAACTACTCAAGGAACCAGTGGAACTTCATCTGACTAAAAGGTATGTGGAGACTTGAACTTATCTATCACTCAAAAGTCTATCTACTCTATATCCTACTTTTGAGACAAAAGTCGTATAAGTATTATATTTTTCATACATTCACATTTTCTATTTCGAGCCGCGTTTACCCGCGTATCTATTTTCGAAATATGTGTTGGTAAGCTTTTGTTTTAACCTTTTTCATCTTTACCCGTGACGAAAGTCATGATGACGTTTCGATCTTGAAAATAGCTTTGATGACGATAGTTGTGAATAACGACTATTATAACATTATAGAAGAATGTTTCAATGATTGGAATGTATAGTTGAGATTATGTGACCATCTATGGATATAAGCATATATAGTGTGTTCGCACATTAGTGTATAAATCCATGTGCCGGAAACCAAGTGTGTGCATACAAAATTGGTAAAGGAGAAAGGTTGGGTACACAAACCCGTACGCGTACTGGCGGAACTTTTCCTCCCGAAAAATTCTACTGAGTTTGTAGTTTGCAAACTAGTAAACCAGTCACCTTAGGTACGCGTACCCTTGCGCGTACTGGCGGAACTTTTCTACCTGAAAAATTCTATTGAGTTTGGAAACTCAATTCGGATGCCAAGGTACCTATACCCGTACGCGTACCCAAGCTGGTTATTTCCAAAATCGGTAGTTCATGAACTTAAAAAATAAATTATAAGGAATGCAATCTTTGCAAACCGTGGATATATTGGTCATGAATTGATTCAAATGAATCAAACCGATTTTGTTTCAACTGTGTCTATGTATAAATACCTAAGCAATTGAACAACTCTTCAACTAGTTCTTTTGAAGTCATTGGAACTAGTTATGAGAAATATGAATACGTTTAATATGAAAGTGCTCATATGGCTAACCATTGGCTATTTGTGAACCAACTAAGTTTACACGTTTAGGTACGGTTACTTAAACCTAAATGAAATACATTTTTCTCTGTGTATGACAAGCTAAGTTTCTATCTAGCGGTTGAAAGATATTAGCTTGAATCTAATTAGGTTTTCATCTAACGATGAATATTGAATGCTTTGTTACTAAGTTAACATTGGTTCCAAACCCTGATTTGAAAACTATATAAAGGAGAACTCTAGCAACTGTAAAAATTAATCCCCACACCTTCTGTGTGATACTAGTTGGTTTAGCTAGAGTCGATTCTCATTTAACCTTAGGTTTCTTCTCGAGACCCTGTAGGTTGACGACTTAATGACTTCATTGGGATTGTGAAGCTAGACGAAACTACTTCTCTTGTAGTTGAGCGATCTGATCTTTCCATTTCTATCGCACGAGTTCAATTGAAAGATTGTCTTGAGATTATATCTCCGATAGGGCAAGATAAAAATCAATCACAAACATCTTCGTCTCATCGTTTGTGATTCCGCAATATCTTGTTTCGCTACCATACGATTAAGATTATTGTGAGGTGATTGATAATTCTAGGTTGTTCTTCGGGAATTTAAGTCCGGGTTATCTGTTGGTTCCTGTTCACCTTGATTTTATCAAAAGACAGAACAAAACTCGTAGGTTTATCTGTGGGAGACAGATTTATCTATTACCGTAGACTTTTCTGTGTGATACATATTTGTTTATCAAATTCTTCGACTTTGGGTCGTAACAACTCTTGGTTGTTGGTGAGATCGACTATGAAATCAAGTGCGTAGCATCCTGCTGGGATCAGAGACGTAAGGAGCGCAACTGTACCTTGAATCAGTGAGAGATTGATTGGGGTTCAATTACAGTCCTGACCGAAGTTAGTTTGTAGTAGGCTAGTGTCTGTAGCGTCTTAATACAGTGTGGTGTTCAATCTGGACTAGGTCCCGGGGTTTCTGCATTTGCGGTTTCCTCGTTAATAAAACTTCTGGTGTCTGTGTTATTTCTCTTCCGCATTATATTTTTTTATATAATTAAAATATCACAGGTTGTGCGTTGTATCGATCAATTGTGAAATCCAACCTTTGGTTATTGATTGGAAATTGATTGATCCTTGGATATTGGTCTTTGGTATCATCCAAGTTTATATCTCTTGTATTTGATAAAAACTGGCAGATTTCTATTTGTTTGAGTATAGATCAAATCAAGATATCGAGATCTTAACTCCTTGATATACTTTTTTTTATTAAGATTGAGTCTGACTGTCTAGTTGATTATCTTAAAAGTATATTAGAGTTAGTCCATACAGATTCCTAATCGAAATATTGGGTGAGGTTGTTAGACCCCCGTTTTTCAGTGTTGATGATATTGGTGTTGGTGTTTGTGATGGTGGAGAAAGAAATGATGACGGTGGTGGAGATAACGTCGACCATGGTGGTGTTGGTGCTTCTGCTAATTTAGAGGGGGTGAAAAAAATGTTGTTTGTGGTGGAAGAAGAAATTGAGAGAAGAGATAAGATATATATATATAAGTAAGTCAGTTGTTTTCAATTTCTTAGTTAAAGAAAGTAGATGGGGGTATAGTTGTCTATTTTAAAACAATGTGGCACCCGACCATTTCACCCAAACCAATATTTTGCTCGTTCATCAAAACCAGGTTTGTTGATTCTCCATCCATATAACCCATTTTATCTGGTTAATTGAGAATCGTCACATAATTAGTCAATGTGGAGATTTATACCGACCTATTCTGTGTATGAGTAAATTGTCATTTTTCTATTTTTTTTGAGGGTGCAATTAAATTATAGGAATGACAATATGAACCAATTCTAGAGTGTGATTTTTAAACAGTCGGTTAATATTGGTATCCATATCCATCGATTTCTAGTATTTTATGTAAATGAAAAACATCAACTCAAAATCGACCTACGTGGGAATAAACATCCATCAATTCTTGTTGATGTTCTTACAAAATATCAATAAAAAATAGTTCAGCTAATTTTTCAGTTAACAATACTAAACATCTACTAATCGATCAAATTAACATTAATTAATCAAGGATAAGTTCCTCATTAATGAAAATTATTGGATATTGTACGTAGTTTCTGGTTCTGTATTTAGTGGTAGGCCTCAAATTTTCTGGATATGTGTGTTATACAACACAATTATAGAGAAGGAAAATAAATCGCGGATGGTCGAGAAAATTTTGCAGTAGACGGAATCCAAGCAGGAAATTTATCAACAACAATATGAGACCAGACAATCCCACATTTTCTCAACCAAATTATATTAAATAACTTCGTGGGTATAAGATATCCACATATAATAGTTATCTAGGCTTGTCCTTTTTGTTTCTCATGCTTAAAAAAAGAAGAAAAAAAAATCCAATTTGACCCTTTATTAGCAGCAAGGGTGGTGAACAGTGCAAGCAGGTGAAGTTTTGACCCGTAGCTACTCACGCCCCTAAGATTATGAAGCAACTCATTCCATCACATTCTATAGCAGACAACCACAATTTTTGTGACATATGTACAACGACTGTAACAAAAGCTACTGATACCGACGCTTTAAGAACTTGAACTGAGAGAGCAGCCAACCTGGCAATCCAATTCCGATCAACAAAACTTGGAGGGATGGCTGAGTGGCTTAAATTGGTTTGCTAAATCAACATACAAGATTATTGTATAATGGGTTCAAATCCCATTTCCTCCGGTTGAACGGAAAAAGATAGTGTAACTACTAGTGACTTCTTAGCGTACTACTGCAAAAGCCTGTGAGAGAAAGGCGCCTTTTACCCTCCTATGTGTAAGCAAACCGGTGGGAAAGCGCACATATATCAGTTCCATATTTGGGACACAAAAAGTAGCCCCCTTACAAATGTCTGGGGGAACCGACATGCGAAGCGTGTGCTACCACCTTGAAACACCTAGAACTTTAATGTGGGATATGGCCTCAAACTAGTCCGGTTGTAAAAAAAACATGGAACTTTAATGAGTGAAAAGAAAATACTACCCTTCAGATATTTCCTTCATACCACTTCCAATGAGGGATTTGTACACTTAAATAAGGAATCACCATCTCTTATGGGGTTGGAAATTCCCCAAACCGAGTTTCCCTACTCTGTATAAGGGGTTTGGAGAATAAAGAAATAAGGTAAGTGAACAGAAATATACACCAATAGAGGAACTGAATAGAGATTGGTATTCTTTTCACTCATCCATATTCATCACAACGATCGGTAACCAGTTAAGCGTTTGAGTCCCACCAACTTTCACCCGATCGTTAAATATTCCACCGATCAATGAAATAAATGCATCCGAAAATGTTTTCGGTTATGTCGGGCTTTTCGTTATTTTTTCTGCATCATGTCGTTTATTTCGGTTTTGGTTTTCTTGCCATTTTAATCGTCTATTAGAACAAAACAAGAAATTTTCAAGCCAAAAAAAGTTATGAAACTAGACAAATTTTTGTTCTCAAGTTTTGCATTCAACCGATCAAAAAAACGAAGATTTAAATTGGAAAGACTAAAACACACTTCTCAAACTAGTATAGAACAAACCAAAACACACTACTCACGTAGTTACAAAACTAACTGTTACAGACTCTCTATTAAAACCTTACAAAGAAAACGCTACAAAGAAATAAAATGCTATAAAAAAATAAAAATGTCACATAATCAAGTATTGGAGGAAATGATTCCCGTTAAACATTTGCTCATATCCTTATAATTGGTTAGAAGCGACCAATACAGGTCGACCAATAGGGAGCGGTGCAATATACCATAGCTAATATTGCTAATCAACTAACCAATAACATATGAATTTTTGGATTTTAAAAGAACAAAAACGAAGAAATACGCTAAAGTAATAAATAAATTCAACTAGAGGAGAGGGAATCCGTAACCAGGGTTTACAGATTCCACCATTAAAGAGAAAATTAAAATCATAAATCTTAATTAATTATGTCTGTTCAAAATTTTCAGTGACAACATCTATCAAATATATAGCTTCTAAAGTATTACTTATACCCATAAGCATAACTCATCAAACAATTGTCCCAAACATAAATTATCAAACAAGAAACAAATAATCAAGTGAAGCTAATTGAATGATTAAAGTTGGGTGTTTGTTTTACATAAAGATGGTGAAGTAACAACATATATTCTACGTAAAATCAATAGAAAAAACTCAACAAAGTATATATTTAATTATAAAAAACCTAATACCAAATATCTTCAATTTAATCATGGTCTATGATTTCCATCTTAAAAACCTTAATTATAAAATCTACCAAAACATAGTTATGGATTCTTTAAAACCGATAAATAAATTACAAATTACAAGAGAAAAAAAATTAAACAAATAATCAATCATTTGTTGGATATTTTCAACAAACCTTAATTTTAGACGCTAAAGTTTGAGTGGCCCCACCCCCATCCAATAAAGCTTACGGGGATCACCAATTTCAGGATTAGTCTGTGAAGAAATTTTGAACAAAAAAAGGAGAGAAACTAAGGGTGGACTAAAATTGATGGATCGTTACATCTAGGCAGCCATTAAGCTAAGTCTTATGGGCTAGATTAGCCAAAAAGTGTTGCAATTAAAAAAATAAATTGTCTATTTGTTAACACTAGTTCTCTCTCCTACCATTTGCTCGCATGTGAACTAGCAGCGAGATAGTTGCACTGAATGGTTTAGCGCCACAAAAATCACCTTTTCGCTTAATGGTGTAGTGCAGATTGATTTGTTTTTTGGTTTGACGGCCTGAGATAGCTTGCGCTGAACCTAGGCGTTGTTTGATACTGCGACTAACATTGCTAGATTAACATTCCCATAGGACTTATGCTTAGTCCTATGGGTTAGATTGAGCTGCTAGATTAGCAGAAAAGTGTTGCAGTTCAAAAAAAGTGTGGCCTATTTGTTAACACTAGTTCTCTCTCCTAGCATTCGCTCGCAGTTGAAGTAACAGTGAGATTGAAGCGTTGAATGGTTCAGCGCTCAAAAAGTGACCTTTTCGCTGAATGGCTCAGCGCTTGGAGATTAATTTTCTGATCTAATGGCTGAGATTTAAAGCGCTGAACCAAACAGCGCTGAACAATGGTCTTAGATGACGTGGACCGCTAATCTAACTACTAAATTAAGGCTCTCATAGGACTTATGAGTTTGCCCTTGCTGACGTGAATTACTAATCTAGCTGCTAAATTAGCATCCATAGAACTAACAACACGTTTGTTTCTTCCTCTATATAGGTAGAGTGTTCTATATAGAGGTTTACCTCTATATCTATATAAATATCACTATATAATCTCTCTTAAAATCATGTTTGTTTGACCACTATCTAACAACTCTATATTGTGTACCCAATTTTATATATTTCTCATTTTACCCTTATAATATTCAAAAAATCCATGAATATCCATTACAACCAAAGATGTTCAAAAATTCCAAAAGGAAAAAAATGTATTAGAAAATACAACCAAAGATGTTCACTTTTTCTGAAACGGAGCGAAAGTATAACTTTTTTCTGAAACGGGGTAAAAATATCACTTTTTCTGAAACGGATCAAAAATATCACTTTATCTGAAACGGGTGAAAGTATCACTTTATCTGAAACGGCAAAAGTATCACTTTATCTGAAACGGGCGAAAGTATCACTTTTTCTGAAACGGAAAAAAAATCACCTTTTCTGAAACAGGGCAAAAATCACTTTTTCTGAAACGGGCCAAAAACATAACTTTTTCTGAAACAGAACGAAAATATCACTTTTTCTGAAACGGGATAAAATTTTCACTTTTTCTGAAACAGGGCAAAAATATCACTTTTTCTGAAACATGGAAAAAATCACTTTTTCTGAAACGGAGCAAAAATATCACTTTTTCTGAAACGGCGCGAAAGTATCACTTTTTATGAAGCATGCGAAAGTATCACTTTTTCTGAAACGAGGCGAAAATATCACTTTTTCTGAAACGGCGTGAAAGTATCACTTTTTCTGAAACGGGGGAAGTATCACTTTTTCTGAAACGGGGCTAAAGTGTCACTTTTTCTGCAACGGAGCAAAATATCACTTTTTTCTGAAACAGCGCGAAAATATCTCTTTTTCTGAAACGGGCGAAAGTATCACTTTTCTTGAAACATGTAAAATTTTAGATTTTAAATTAAGGAATTATTTTTGGACATTATAAGTTTGTTCGAGGATATATCAGTCATTTGAAGATTTAATAGAGGTAGAGGCTCAAAGATAGCACCTCATTGGTGCTATTTGATTTCCTCTATATAGATAGAGACTTGCCTCTATCTTTGTAGAGGTAGTGGAAAAAACAAACACCAAATAAATAGGACCCACCACTATATACAGGTTAGCCTCTACATAGAGTAAAAAACAAACATGATGTAAATCTTAGGAGGTTGCCTATCTAACATGGACGGTTAATCTAGCTATTAGATTAGCAAACCGGAGGACTAAGCCTTAACTGTTGTTTTGGATCCCGGCGAGGGTTTAGAAACCCCACCCTCACCAAACCCTAAGAAGTAAGAAGGAAGGGCGTGGACTTCCACCTCTATTGGTCCAACCATCCCAGCGCTGCCGGAAAGAAAAGTACCCCGGAAAACACCCAGAGCTTAAATGACTGAAGAGACAGTACTACTCTTCAGATGTTTCCTGAAAGCTTAGAGTTTGAATATTGAGAGGTAATAATCCCATTCGCACTCGCAGGATCCACATTTGAAAGGTAAACTCCCACAATCTCGCAGACCTACACTTCAGAAACCAAAAACCCCTTTCTCCCCAAAATCTCATCTCAACAATGGCGGCAACATCAACTCACACTGTTCTTCCTATTAAACCCACGCAATCTTCAATTTCCATCAAAGGGTTCTTAGAAAAACTTGATTTCATAAAGTACGAGTTACCAAAATCTAGGGGTTTTGGACTTCAGCAGAAATTTATTGTTTCTGCTATTAAAGATGCGGTTTCGACCACAGAACCTTCATCTTCTTGGGGCAGGTCTTGGTAATGTCAATTTCATTTTTGTAGTTATTATTGATAAGTTCCTTTATGCTTGAATTCTTCTGGGTTATCATTTTTCTTTTTGACCTAGTTTTAGGTTGATGTTTGAATTTGGGTTTTGTAGGATATTAAGTTATCAAAAAATTGGGAAAAAAAGGAGGAACAATCTTGGGTTGATTTGAGAGTGATGTGCTTAGAGTTTCCATTGGAGAATGAAGGAATGCAATGATTATGTTATGAATTACATTGGTATACCAGTTCTGAGAAGGAGAGCATAAAGTCTAATTTAGTAATTACTGAAGCTTTAGGACTGCAAATAGTCTAATTACTGTTTGACACTTTGTGTGGTACTAAAGTATATTCATACCAGCACTAATTTCTACTGTTTTTAGCTAAGACTGAATTTCGTTACAAATGCAGGACGTCATACAGTTTCTGTATTTGTTGGTGATTAAAATGGAATGATAAACCGAATTGCAGAAGTATTTGCTAGAAGGGGTTATGATGTTGAGTCGCTTGCTCTCGGTTTGAATAAGGACAAAGCACTCTTCAGAATAGTTGTTTCTGGAGCTGACAGTGTTACAGCAAGTGGTAGAGCAGCTTCACAAGATTGTGAATGTCTTGAAGGTACTGATCTCATCCCAGAACTTTCAGTTGCAAATTTCTATTAGATAGTTGCCCTCCAGTGACATTAATGTTCCAACTTACTTGTATTACTTGGTGCGTAAATTATGCTGAAGTGGTTTCCTTCTGTAGATCTCTCTTTCACACACACATACACACACAAACCTCTCTCCCATTTTCGCTTATCGACCTAACATTTTGTTTGATTGAATTTATAAGGTGGAAAATCTCTCATCGGAACCGCAGGTAGAACATGAACTGATGCTTGTCAAACTCAATGCTTATGAAAATAATCGTGCAGAGGTAACTATTTCCCTAAATGTCATCTCTTTAGTAGGGAATTCTGATTTGAGGACCAACCATCAGCTAGTCTAGTTGTTAAGTCACCCTTCTGCAATCTTCATTATGCTTAGTTTTGGGACCAGGTCATGTAACGTTTGGGTTCGGGGTCTTCTCCGACGCGTCCCAGCAGACATATCTGAAAACCATCTGTGATACCACTTTGGGGTAAAAAAAGGACTGGTGTGGCGTTTAGAAAATGCAGTTCTCCTACCTTTGTTTTTGTTTGGGGTGTTAACTTAATATCTTTTATTTTAATCTTCAGATAATGTGGTTGGTGGACATATTCAGAGCAGAATTTGTCAACATTTCTTAGGACTAAGCTAAATATAAAGGTGCTTATGAAAGTTTCCTTCCTGAATTGGTTCTTTGTTTCATGCATACATTGTTTCTTTTTTTAAGCAAACGAAAATATTATACCGAAGAACGCCTCCACCAGTCGACTAGACAGCCATACGAGTGGATGGTCCAAAAAGTGGTATCAAGCTCCACAGCAGTACAGGAATAATAATTAGTTAATTACAAGCCAAGTTGGAAGACTTAACCTTGCCAACTTTTACCCAACAGAAAACATTATTATAATCTAGAAATGTAAAGAGATGACCATCCATACACCAATCTTCATTGAATTCATAAGTTTTTTCCTTGGTCTCAGTTGTAGTTTTTCCAATCATAGGAGATGCCTGTTCCACCCAATAATGGTGGTGATGAAGCTTCTTTCCTTTCAAGAGATATAACATTGTAGGCTTTGTAACCGAAGGATTGCACAATTTCATTAGAAAAACTGTAGTCCCGTGAAAGATCCCAAGTCTTCTACTAACTAAAGTAGAGCTGCCACGCCGACTCAAGGGGATCAAGGCAGTCTTCAAGATAGAAGACCAAATTTAGGTGAGGTAGTTAACCTCTGCAAATTGCAAGCATTTCATGCATACCCTGTTGGTAGTGTGACATGGACGGTAGAATTTGGTTTGGTGTTGGCTGTATGTATAAAATACTTGTTAGACAAAACGAATAAAAGAGTTTGTTTGTATTGGGCCTTAAGATATTCTTCAGTTTTCAGTTTGTTTGTGTTGGTAAAAAAGAAGATATTCTTTAAAAAGGAAATTTTCGCCTAAGTCAAATGGCTAAAGTGGTTTGATGCCACTTTTAAAATAAAAGAGTTCATGAGAGAACTTGTTAGTTTAAGCCCCCAATTTTAAAATATCAGTTCCTAAACTGTAATTATCTTACTTACGATCAGGTTCTTCATGCTTGTTTTGACGCTGTTGTTGCCTTCAGGATGACTAGGAACTTGATGGCTATAAAGGCAAGTAAGTCATAATTTGGGGGATTTTGTGGAATGCTGGATCTTAGTTGAGGGTTTACATGGGGTGTGCTGTCCTGTTTCAAAGGATTTGGAGCATATGGTGATGATATTGGACAGTTGGAGAAGGTAATTAGTTTCTGTTTATATTCTGTTGAAAAGTCAAAACTAAGTAGTTTCTGTTTTAATCCAGTCAAGGGTAAATGGGTTTCTGGGAAAGCCCTTAAAGTGACATCTGGGTTTTAAAGGATGTTAACTTGTAACATGATGGAAAATTGTGTAGGGGGTATATTGAAAAGTTCCCAAAATAACGGGACCTTGTTGTAAACCACTTTCAAAAAAGGGACATATCAGTAGAAAGCCCCTTTTCCTTCCAATGTTGGAAGTCAAGTCTTAGTGGCATCACAGTAATTGCTTTGCAACATTTGCCCACTTTGTTAACAGAAATTATATTAAGACTAAATTTGGTAATTGGTTTAATTTCTGGTGTTGTTTCCGCTACTTTTGGAAATTCCCTCAACCACCAACCATGGGAGATATTACCATAATTTTCGGTTCATCAATCCACATTTCCCAGGTTCTGATCTTTCCTTGGTTTCCGGATGAATCATTTTCAGGTTATACAATCTGATCAAAAATTTCAGATCAAACTTTTTTCATGAATTTTTCTTCAAGCATCTTAGAATCATAGACAATTGCAGGTATGTCCAACTCATCCTTATGTTATAAGGAATTAATCAGTTTGCATAATGTTCTAATTCATTTATAATGTTATTGTTGATTTCTAAAGGAAGATAGATCGAGAAATTGATGTTAGGCCACGAAAGAAGAAAACATTGTCATCTATGACGACTGAGGTACAAAGGTTGAAGAACCTGATGCAGTTGTTTGGAACATTTTACGCATCTCCGTCGTCTCCATCTGATTCTTCACAATTATTTCAGATGATGGAATGGCAGATCCAGTCAGTTATGGGAATTCTGGACGTGACATTGAACAAGTTAGTAGTAGTTTTCTCAATCAATTTTCATTTTTCTTTCATGTTTTGCTAGATGTATGTCTTTGGGTGTAATTTCAATACAAGAAACATTTTTCTACATGCTTCCCAATTCTGTGTTGTTTTGATCGCATCATTCTGTACCTCAATGCTTTTAACTCCCCAGATAATGTGTTTTAGTTAATCTTTTGTATATATCTCTCCATTCGAGCTTAATACATGCCATCTTTAATTAGTCATATGGGTGAAATCATGGTAACTGATAATTGAGAATCTTATGTATGTGCACATGATGTCAAGTGGTTTGATCTATTAGAAGGGTAGAGAGAATGCTAGCCGTATAGTTTAGAGACTACCACACATAAGCGGACCTCACGGGAGTACTCCTTCAACCATTCTTCTTGACCAAAATAATCCTTCTACAAGTGCATTCAACCACAACTCTAAACATTTTGTATGTTTGCTTTTGCCATTGTAACCTGAAGAGCTCTAGTTCTGTGTTTTTTGTACTTCTTTTATTGCCTTGAGTATAAGACTTTATTAATCTGCAAAACTACGTAAAACAAATTCGTTCAAAATAAAAAACTAATAAGTATAGATTAAGATGTAACTATGTCGTGTTTACGCACTCATCACTCTAATGCATGAAAATTAAACAATAGCGAAAATATATCGAGTGGTAGGCTGGTAGCAGATTTCTAAGAAAAGGAAGAAAAATAAGAATGGGTGTGTTCCATGCGTCAGTAATCTGAAGTGGTTATTACTGTAATAGAAGTCGACGTATATGATATTATCTTTAATCTGAATTCTTCTTTCTCCTTTGAAGGCACTTGTTGTTCTGAAGAAAGGCACTCAACTAATCAAGTATAGTCGCAAAGGGAAGCCTAAACTTTGTCCATTCAGAATATCCCCTGTAAGTAATACTGTTTATATAATTACCTATTTCTGAGGTATTTACGCAGTTGACTCTAGCAAGTTATTATGTAATGGAGAGTCAAATTGCCTCGTTTTGTTGTGTAGTATGTTGATACTTCAAGTTATTATGTAATGGACAGATATGTACTTCTTATTATTTTTATTTTTCTTATAACTGTATGAGCCAGTTCTTATAATACTAAGTTATTATCAGGATGAAGCAACACTTATTTGGTACTCACGTGGAGAAGAAAGAAATTTGAAGTTATCTTCCGTCTCACGGATTATTGCTGGGCAGAGAACTGTGAGGCATTCTTTTGATTTTTTTACATTAGCACATTTGACTTGCTTATGTCAACAATCTTTATCTGATGTTACTAATCCATACTTTTGACAGGACTAGACACATTATATATTTATATACCTATTCCAACTAAAGAAGGCATTCATATACTTATATTCTTTGATGATACCTGCAGGCTGTCTTTAGGAGGTACCTGCGCCCTGAAAAAGAATATTTATCGTTTTCTCTTATCTATAAAAACGGGGAAAGATCTCTTGATCTGGTTAGTAAACTGAACTTGGTTTTCTTCTTTTTGCCAATACAGCATCATTCAAATAAAACTGCGCTCAATATTCAATATCTTACTCTCACGTCCAATTCTTACTCTTATATCCAATTATTCTTACTCCGTAGATATGCAAGGACAAAACTGAAGCAGAGGTGTGGTTTGCGGGTCTTAAGGAATTGATATCCACAGGCCAGCAAAGTAGGCGTAGCAGAAGTGAACTTCCTGATGTTAGTTCTTGTTCCAAATATTTATTTTTGGTTACTGATTGATTGAGATGCATCAGCTTCAATAATTTAATCCCTTTCTTTGTGTACAAACTTTCAGTTTCAAGAAGGTGGCCTTTTATTTGGTGCAGCATTAGAAGTTTCTTCAACTCTTTCCCGTGAAAATCCTCTGAATTTGATAAGCCCCGATGTTGGGTCAGATCGTGCAAGTATGCAAAGACCAAGTAATGCAGAGGGTGGTTTCCGGATTAGTGTTTCAAGTGCAGCTCCTAGCTATTCAAGTCAAGGTAGTGGACCAGATGATATAGAATCTTTAGGTGATGTATACGTTTGGGGAGAAGTTTATAGTGATGGGAATTTGAACGAGGGGTCTGTGACCTCTTTCCCTTCAAAAAGTGATGTGCTTCTTCCTAAGCCCTTAGAGTCAACTGTAGTTCTAGATGTACATCAGATTTCTTCTGGTTCTAGGCATGCTGCTCTTGTAACCAGGCAAGGTGAGGTTTTCTCATGGGGTGAACAATTTGGTGGACGGCTTGGTCATGGAATTGATAAAGATTGCAGTTGTCCTCGTCTGGTTGAATTTTTGGCAGTGAACAATGTGGAATATATTGCATGCGGTGAGTATCATACATGCGCTATATCTACGGCTGGTGATCTATTTACGTGGGGGGATGGTACCTATTTCGCTGGCCTTCTTGGTCATTCCACTGAAGTTGGCCACTGGGCACCTAAAAGAGTTTCTGGTCCCATAGAAGGACTTCAAGTTTTGTCTGTTGCATGTGGGTCATGGCATTCAGCACTGGCCACTACAAGTGGACAATTGTTTACATTTGGTAACGGGGCGTTTGGTGCTTTAGGCCATGGTAATCTCGAGAGTGTTTCATTCCCAAGAGAGGTTGAATCTTTGAGCGGCTTTAAGGCTGTTAAGGTTGCATGTGGTATCTGGCACACTGCAGCTGTTGTAGAGGTTATGGGTCAGCAAGGAACAGCTATATCTAGAAAGTTATTCACGTGGGGTGATGGTGACAAATACCGATTAGGTCATGGGGACAAGGATGCTCGTCTGGTTCCTACATGTGTCGCTCCACTTATTGATTACAATTTCCTAACGATGGCATGTGGAGAGAATATAACTGTTGCCTTAACAACATCAGGGCATGTGTTTACCATGGGAAGCACAGCTTATGGTCAGTTAGGCAATCCATTGTCTAATGGTAAATTACCATGCTTGGTACAGGATAAATTAGTTGGTGAATTTGTTGAAGAGGTTTCATGCGGTGCATGCCATGTTGCGGTCCTAACATCAAGAAGTGAAGTTTTCACCTGGGGTTCTGGTGCAAATGGTAGACTGGGGCACGGGGATACTGATGATCGCAAAGCTCCAACCCTAGTTGAAGCCCTCAGAGAGAGGCATGTTAAAAGCATTTCATGTGGCTCGAATTTCACTGCAAGCATATGCATTCATAAGTGGGTGTCAGGTGCAGACCAATCGCTATGTTCTGGGTGTAGGCAAGCATTTGGTTTTACCAGAAAGAGACATAACTGTTACCATTGTGGTCTGGTGCATTGTCATGCTTGCAGTTCCAAAAAAGCCTCAAGAGCTGCATTAGCTCCAATTCCAGGAAAGCCACATCGTGTATGTGATTCTTGTTATACGAAACTTAAAGCATCGGAAAATGGCAGTGTCTCTTCCTCTATTAGGAAGAATTTAGGTCCTCGAAGATCAATGGACATCAGGGAGAGGTTGGACAAGCTGGATCTAAGGCCTTCAAAGCCTCTGTTGTCTTCTGGTACAGAAGCACTGAAGCACCCTGATGTCAGGTCATTTAAGCAAGGTGGAGCGAGATTTGATTCTCTTTCTACAACAGGAGGTTCCCAAGTTTCGTCTCTCTCCCAACTTAAAGATATTGCTTTTCCAAGTACATTGAGCGCAATTCAACAGGCTTTAAAGCCAGTTGCTACCTCTGCACCTCCTCAGCCTCAGGCTGCAGTACCTTCTAGACCGGCTTCACCATATGCGCGAAAGCCAAGTCCTCCACGCTCTGCGACTCCTGTATTTTCTAAGAGTATTATTGATAGCCTCAAGAAAACAAATGAGCTTTTGAACCAAGAAGTCACGAGGTTGCAAAACCAGGTAAGTGTCGGACTTTTTTTTTCTCTCTTGATATTTTAACATGTCAACCTACTGACCATAAATTGGTTTATATGTGATTGTTAATATAGGTTAAGAGTTTGAAACAGAAGTGTGACACTCAAGAGGTAGAGCTACAGAAATCACAAATAAGAGCAGAGGAAGAATCGTCCAAATGTATACAAGTGATGGAAGTAATCAAGGCTACCGCTGCCCAGGTAATCTCGTCCATCCCAACTTATATTGGTGCAAAATAAGAAGAAGAAAAAAATAAGCGTTCAGAATGAATATCCGAATTAGTTCACATATGATCTGTAAATTGAATGGCTCTAAAGAGTGAGCCTGAAAGTTCATAAAACTAAAAGTAATGGTGTTGCGAATTGCAACATTTGAAAAATTACATGTCTATGGCTCTTCTAACTTGGAAGCGAATCATCTGCGATTCCATAACGTAGAATTCAGCACAATGTTTCATGATATCGACAAGTCAAAACCCTAAGCCCTTATTTTTATAGACTTGTGATTTTTGGGTTAGCAAGTTGAGCCACTTGATACTAGGAGGAACGATACATTATCGCATAAATATGTACCCGCCGTGACACCTCTCGGATGCTTGATTTCTGTAACTTCACTAACTTAACTTCCTGGAAATTAACAAGGAAAGGTACAGTCTTTGGTGAATAAGTTAGAAGGTCTTTCATCTTGAAACAATCAAGTCTTATTTAAAAGTTAGTTCTAATCAGTTTTTGCTACTTAAACTCTATAGAATGCACAACCGGCTATGTGTGATATGATATTAGCATCACCACCCTTCTCTTGTCAATCATTATAATATCGTAGTTATTTTTAGATCACAAAATGCATATAAAGTGAACAATGATATGATGATGATTTAAACTAACGGATTGTTCTCCCTTCACCCACATCCTTATATTTCAGCAATTTATCAACTCGTTCTAATCAGACTGTTATTTGTTCTAAATGTTGTTCAGTTGAAGGCGATGACAGAAACATTACCTGCGGATGTGTATGACAGTGAAACATTAAGAGCCATGCATAGTCAAGTGGAAGCTCTGCTACAAACCAACGGAATGGACACATCAGACACATCTTCCTTCCGGTTTAGAAGCTCAGGGGCTGACCATCAACATATGGACAAGCCTCCTTTGGCCAACGGATCTTCTAGACCATCTACATCTGCCATCATACCTCATCAAAGCAATGAGAATGGTGTTACAACACCTAGGATTTCATCTGCTAATACAGGAGTGGAAGTGACAGAACAATTTGAATCTGGTGTCTACATAACTCTAGTTCAACTACTAAACGGCACCAAAATTTTCAGACGTGTCAGATTTAGGTATTTATCTGCTCAGAGTGTGTTCCACCCTAGATAACTTAATTGGGTTTGTGGTTTTTATGAAGACCTTGATGGGTTTGCTTGTTCTATTTCTCACATAATGATCCCGATTCCACCACATAGCACATTCATAGTAATTTATAAATAACTGCATCAATTTAGCTATAAAATAACATGTCCAGTTTTATACGAGTACTTTTATTGCTCTAGGTATTTCTAACAAATGTTCAACATTTCTGCAGTAAAAGAAAATTTGATGGGCAACAAGCAGCAGAGTGGTGGAAGGAGAACAGTCATAGAGTGTTTATGAAGTACAGGAATCTTGGGGGTGACATTACTCAAATTGGATCCTCCAGCAATGGGAAAACTGCTGAGCAAGAAGATTTGCCGAGGCATTCAGTAAACACAAAAGCTGCTGAGGAAGAAGAGCCAGGCACGCCTTCTGCCAATGCAAAAACGGCCCAGGAAGAAGAGCCAGGGACACCTTCTGCAGACAGGAAAACTACCAAAGAAGAAGAGCCCTCTGCAAATGCAACAAATGAGGAAGAAGAGCCAGGGACACCTGCAGCAGACAGAAAAACTACCGAGGAAGAAAATCCTTCTGCAAATGCAACAAATGCGGAGGAGGAAGTGGTCGATAAGCCTTTGGCTGATGAAACAACTGCTAAAGAAGAAGAAGCAACAACACCTTCTGCCAATGCCACCGGTGATGAAGAAGAGGCAGCGCCAACTTCTGACAAGGAAACGGGTGACAAGGAAAAAGAGCCTGCACCACCTCCTGGAACCTAGTTTCTATAACTGGAGTTGATCAATTTAAAGAAAGAACGTGTACGTCTAAAAGAAGATATATGGTGTTATGGATATGAGATTAGTCAGCATGCCCCTCAGCAGTACAGCTCGAGATTCATTTTTAACCCCAAAAATTAGGTAGGTAAGCAATTTTTGTCATTTTCATTTGATTCATCTTACTGCTGAAAAATGTTGCAGCAAGATACAGTTTCTTACTTTAACTAGAGCTCGTTACAAATACAAGCAAAACACTCCAACACAGATAAGATGCATAACATAACTAATCAACCCATACAATGAAAACAGAGCAAGCACAATTCGGAATTTATTCCTTCATAACTAAAAAAACAGTTGGCAAAATCGGAGATTTAAAATTGTATAAAGGGACATCCTAAATCATTCTTTCATCACAAAATTTCAAAATCATTCTTTCATCACGAAATTTCAAAACTCGGCACCTTGCGACTAACATAATCATACACATCAACTGTCACTGGAATTGCATAAAACACATAATCATACACATCAACTGTCACTGGAATTGCATAAAACATGTTGTTCAGAAAAGAATCCCTATTTCGGCCATGCATGTAACATAAGCTGCCAACAGATATCAGCTATGGTTCAAGAAACGAGCTACATATCTTATACTCTCCTTCTGATCATTATGGGTGATGAAGGTTTGAAATTCGAATTTCTCATTCAAATCCACAGGTTTCTCTTTTTCTATTTGCTCATGCGCATATTTCCGTTCATCTGACTAGAAACCGGCCCACTTATAACGTACCTGCCAGAGGTACCTGTCCAAAGCCCACCAAAATAGAGAGTATTCATCAAACGGATAAGAATGAGAATTTGTTATGACTAAGCTATTTTGCAAGTTGCAACATAATGTCAACCAATTGATATTCGTTCCATGGTTGTAATATTTCTTCACGGTATAGCTACGTCCTAATTAATCTAGAAATAAATATGTCAAATTCATGATACTCTGCTTTGAAAAATTTGAATCGTTCATCTCTGATTCTCTCGGTAATGTGGACGTCCGCTTTTATGTTTGAAAAAACCTGATTTCTGATTTCTTTTCATCACTTTGCATGTCACGCCGGACATAAAATAATGCTTTTGTTTTTCTTGGAAAAAATCTGATTCTTGACAATGTATCTACATCTCCGCCTACCATTAGGTGCGGCGCGGAGACATGCAAATCTAAAGCACACCAGTGTTAGTCCAACATGTATATACTGCAGCTCATAGCCTAGTGGTTCTAGCGGGTGCAGAAGATATACGCGACGGGTGAATACATAAGATCCGGGTTGCAGCACCGCGTTGAAAATTTGACAATCAGCATGGCATGTGATAATTAAGCCGGTTTTTCAACTAAAATTTTCAATGTTTATGTATCCAGTGTCTCGATTGACTCAAGGCGAAAGCAGGCGTCTATGGTGCATGAATTGTAGGAGTCTTGGATGGTAGTCGGATTATCAGACCCGGAGGCATGTCTGTCACTGTTACACCTACCCCTGTCAGAACACACATGTTTAGCCATATATCCATCTTTGTCTGATATGGATCCCACCTACTAGCATCATTCTTTAGAACATTTCATGTCAACGCATGCATGTACAGTACATTATTAGAAAAACTTCAAAAGTGTCCTACCAGACTATTTCAATCGAAGAAGCTAGAGATTCATATTCAAACTCATTTTTTTTTCCAAAATGCGCGGATTGATATACACCACTACTAGCAGGGGTTGCTGCTAATCTATACCAGACCAGATGGGATGTAAAAGTTTGATGGGAGGTTTTACTAAGCATTTACTCCACCCCTACAATCCATATAAATAAGATAAAACAATCTTAATCTCTAGATTGGTGGTAATCACACTGTATCAATCGTGCAAAAATCTTCAATGTTTCCGGACAACTATGTTTTTTCATCTTAGATTTTGTTTATAGCTATAAAGATGGATGAAACAGTAAGGGAGTATATGAACACAAGATTAATCAATGTGAGCTAAATGAATAGACAAACATACAAAATGAAGGGTCCAATTCTCCGACTACAGATCCTCCTACCAATAAATCAAATCCCAGAAGATATTCAAAGCGGCAAATTAGATAATAACCAAGAAGATATGCTGTTCTTTTTTCAAATGTTTGACTAATTATAATGTTACATCATATGTGATCTCATATTATAATCAGGTTTAGACTTATTAAACGCACAGATATGAACTTAGCTGATCATACTCAAGGTTTCCCCATCAAATGCATGTATAAAAGCACTTCAGTTTCTTCCACAACTGATCAAAAACAAAAGCCACAATTATTTCTTTATATTACTAATAATTTTAATCAAAGTAATTACGAATCCATATTCAAATCGGAAAATGGGTCATTTGTCCAAATATTTTTAAAACATGGTTTTAATGGACGAGAAAAAAATTAGTATGGGTAAAATTGATGCAAAAAACATAGCATGAATGAAACCGGATTCATCCTGTCTTAAACTTAAAAAAGAGCGAGGATTAAACTGGATACATCCTGATGTAAATTAAAAATAAGAAAAAATATTTGAAAATGGATAGGATGAAACTGTTTACATCCTGGTTATTTTTACATTCTCGTCCATTTGAACAGTATCAAATTTTACATGTCCTTTTCGCCCAAAAATTGTAGTTATCGGATTAATCGACCAATTTTGTGTATTTATTCAAATTCATTTTTAAAATACATGATTCATAATTTGATATAACACTACTAGCAGGGTTTACTCCCGCTAAGGTAATTACCCTATGTCAATTGTGCAAAACTTCCCAATCTTTTTAGATATTTAGCAGAGCTAGCACATGGCAAGAGTTGGAAGCTGGCCTGGCGCCCAAGTTTGCAATGCATGATATTGTCTCAAAAAGAAATAATTGCTCCCCCGCAATAAGATCTCTGGCCCCGCCCCTATTTTATGGATATCTCCCAACGATTAAGTTAAAATGAAGCAACGAAATGTAGCACTGGTTTGAAAAATCATGAATAAACCAAGTATGATACTATCTCCCTCTAGTAAAATCCAAATATTATTTGTGAAAGACCTAGAAGCAATTTCAGTTGTTAACTTCATCTAAGAAGTAGTCAAGTATCTAGTACTAGAAGTCACCTACAGTACGAAAAATCGCTTACTGTTGTTCATGATTCAACGTGCATTCTGACGTGTCTATAGCCGTGTCGCATCATATTCGCATTCCGTGTCCATGCAACCTTGCGCTGTCAATGTGATAATATAATCGAGTATATATATTTAAAAATTGTGATGATGACTAAATCAGCTCCAGCTAAACGCCTTCTAGACAAACACATTAATTGAAGGGTCCAACATTAGGATAAGAGATTGCCAACAAGAAATCAAAATACCGGCCGAAGATTTTCAAAGTGACAAAAATAATATAACTAAGAAGATAATGCATATGCTGCTCTTTTTTTCAAATGTTTGACTGATAATGTTAAATGTGATCTGATATTATAATCAAGTTTATGACTGAACACATAGAAATCAACAAAGCTCACACTCAAGCTTTCCCCATCAAATGCATCTATAAAATGCACTTCAGTTCTACCATAAATGATCAAAACAAGCCACGTTTATTACCTCTACAATAGTATCTATCAGACATTTCTTTCTGTGTCTCATCATCAAACTTGATAATAACATATCTATTAATTGATCATGGGTGAGAGTGCTTTGGATTTTGAGAAAGAATCCGACGTATTCGAATATGTTGTAAAAGAGGGTCATGGTGTTAAAGGATTAGCTGATACTGGCTTAACAACTGTACCACCAAGGTATATTCATCCACCATCAGAGCGTATCGATCGCAAAGACACGATCGACTCTACACCATTTTTAAGTGAGCCTATTGACATATCAGCTTTGATAGAAGAGGGTGATGATGTTGATGTTGAGAAGAAAACTGAAATCAGTAAGAAGCTATGTGAAGCTGCTGAAAAACTAGGGTTTTTTCAAGTAGTGAATCATGGTGTGTCTCGTGAAGTTATGGAGGATGCTAAACGTGCTGCTCATGTTTTCTTTAACTTACCTAGGGAGAGAAAATTGGCCCTCTCTAAAGCTAACTCACCATGCCAACATGTTTTTTGCGGTACTAGTTTTTCTCCTCAGGCCGAGAAATCCTTGGAGTGGAAAGATTATTTAAGCATGGTCTATGTTAATGACGATGAAGAGGTTCGAAAGTTTTGGCCTGAGGAATGCCGGTACGTGTTCATTCTTGTATATTTTTCCTCTTCTTTTCTGTTTTATCCATACTAGCTCCATTTCAGAATTGAGTGATAGTATCACTTTTTCTGAAATATAAGGAGTGTGATGCTAATGACGAGTTGTGAACTCAGTTCATTGGTATGAGCACCCAAAAATTCTACCACTGTATTTTAGCGACATCCCTATTTTTTAACTAATACGATAAGCATAGATGCTTAGGTGACCTTGGCGTTTGCAATGGTCAAACTCGGTCAATGCTAAAATTTGACATTCCAACTCTATATGCATGGTTTTGTAGGGATGCTGCTATTGCTTATCTAAAATCAGCCAACAAAATGATACTTGCCATGTTGAGTGCCCTTCTAAAAGGATTGGGAGTCGAAATCGATGAGGCTACGATCCGTTCCTACACAGATGCTAGAGCTGTAAACATGAATTTCTACCCACCTTGTCCAAATCCTGATCTAACAGTTGGTGTAGGACGACACTCTGATCTTGCTGCCCTCACGATTCTCTTGCAAGATGATATTGGTGGTCTCTTTGTTAGGGCTCAAGAAAAATGGTGGATTGAGATTCCGCCGGTGGAAGATGCACTCGTCATCAATGTTGGTGACACTCTGGAGATATTGAGCAATGGGAGGTACAAGAGTGCTGAACACAGGGCATTGGCAAGTAACACAAGAGCCAGGGTTTCGGTACCGATATTCGTGAGCCCGATTCCTCCAACAACCATAGGACCACTTCCAGGACTAGCTGAGAAAGACGGAAAGACGGTGTACAAACAGTTGTTGTTTGGGGAATACATGGACAACTATTTCAGAAATGGTCACCAAGGCAAAGCTACACTAGATTTTGCTAGGGCCTAGTTGCCTTAAACCAAAATCTAAAGTATACTACAATATTAAAATAACAAGAAAAAATAACAAGAATAAAGAATTTCTACTTCTTAATTACCCAAGAAAACCCAGTGATTATCTAATAAATAATACTTCTTGTTGAGTGGTTTCTGATTTTGTGCTGGTGGAAATGTTCGGATAGGCTTGTAAACTGCCAAGAATGTTAAATGATTATTAGTTACTTGTGAACAAAAATAAATAAATGAACTTGGTGTTGTTCTTCCTTGAATATCCTGATCAGCATATTCTTACATGCTGGCGACGGCAGGAATGTTATATAGTAATTAGTTATATTCTTTATCTTTATGCATGTTCGGATAGGTTTTTTGAAAAGAGATACTATTATTTTTTCAGTTTAGTTAAAAATAGGTCAAATTGAAAAAGTAATAGTATCAACCATAAAAGATATACATAGCACGTATTTTTCATATAACCGGACTATTCCTGAAACTGTATCGAAGCAATTTGAATCTTGGGATAGGAATGTCTTTAAAGGCATGCGCAGGTGTAAAGATGTTTTAGATAAATTATACAATGCAGCGATTTGGCATTTTTGGGAAGAAAGAAATGCAAGGATTTTTGGAGCCGAGGGAAGAAAGCAAGTGATTACTGTTCGTCGTTGGTATTATGGTGTTATAATGAGAATACTTTTCGACATGTAAATGCTAATCAAGTGCTGTGAAATTGGAGTCTGTCATGCATTTGGATCGTTCTCTGTAGGTTTTTCTCTCTTCAATATATACTAAAAAAATACATATATTTTAGTATTCCTTTCACTCTACCATGAATGTCAACTATAATAGTGTGCTTCGTCTAATAAGCTTTCGTGCGTAGAAGAGATATATTCAAACTCAAATTAAGGGGACAAGTTAAGTTTACCAACAACCAATCAACTCATTGTTTAATTAGTGGTGTCAAGGAAAGTCATATTCACTGTTACTTGAAGTAGGTATGTATGTATGCACGGCTTTACGTGTACGTTTTCTTCTATTTATTCTTTCCCTCAGTTGGAGTTCCGACAGATAATCGTATAGCTCGATGAAGAGAAGTGCACCTTTTTAAGATATACAAATAATAATAATTAGTCTGCGAGTTACAACACCACACATGTCACTATCCATGCACAAAAACTCCGACAAAACAAATTGTTCACAAAAATTTCATTTAACATAAACTGTCTATATTATCCTTCTAATTTAAATTACCCCAACAAAAATAAAAATCAACTCCACTTTTAATTTTTATTATATTATCAACAAAATCAACAACAACCCACCACGATCAACTAGTAACACCAACGACCACCATCTGCCGCCACCACCACTGCGCCGCCACCGCCGCCAACCACCACTGCGCCGCCACCGCCGCCAACCACCACCTCGTCGCCGCCAACCACCACCGCACGCGCCGCCACCACTGTCGCCGCCCACCGCCGCCGCCGCCCAACGCTGATGTCGCCGCCCACCACCGCCACTTCCGCCAACCACCGTCGTCGCCACCGCCCGCCACCACCGCCGCCGCTCACCACCGCCGACCACCGTCGTCGCCACCACTGTTGCCGACCACCACTGCCGACCACCGCCACCACCACCGTTGTCGCAACCACCGCCATCAGCGGCCACCATCACCAACCAACACCCAACACCGCCGACCACCACCACCAACCAGCACCGCCGACCACCACCGCTATCCTCGTCGTTGCCACCACCGCCGCCACCAACCAGCACACATACCAACGCCACCACCCACCACCACCAAATATTCATAAAACCACCACCACCTCCGCCTTCAACAAATCCAACCACCACTAGCCGCCACGAACGCCGACCAACACCGATGTCAAAAAAACCACCACCGCTATTACCATCCTAGTAGCACCATAACCACCAATACCATCACCTTCGTAACTAAAAATTGATGAAACTAAAATCGGATTCATCAAAAAAAAATGTTTGGTTTCATCAGAAAAACAATCCATCTCTATATCACTAAAAGAATTTGATGAAACCAAAATTGGTGTCATCAAAAAACTGTTTGGTTTCATCAAAAGCAATCCATCTCCATATTACCAAAAAAAATAATTGATGAAACTAAAACTAGTTTCATCAAAAAACTGTTTTTGGTTTCATCTATGTTTAGTTTCGTCAATAAAAACTCAAAAATATTGATCAAATGCAGATGAAACCAAAACTTGTTTCAATAGAATACTATCTATCACCAACAACGTTGGTTTCATCGAAAACTTTCAAAAAAAATTAAGGCAAGATTAGATGAAACCAAAATCGATTTCACCAAATTTAGATGAAATCGAAATTGGTTTCATCATAAATGCACTCTTGAGTGTTTCATAATCGATGGAAGCTGGTCGAACTAGGGAAGTACTCTCCAATCCCTATGAGGTCTTACACACTTGCAACTATCTTTATGCACCCCATCACCGCCACAACCACCAGCACCACAACCACCACTACCATTACCGCGCCACCACCATCATCGGCCACCACCATCTCCACTACGCCACCGCCGTTGCCGTTGCCATCAACACCAACCAATACAGAAAATAACTATATTACTAGTGGTTTAGTTGATAAAAACTTGAAAATAAGATGAAACCAAAACTGATTTCATATAAAATGAAAAAAATCAGATGAAATCAAAATTAGTTTCAACAAAAAATGTCACTAAAAAAATTTAGTTTCGTCAATACAATCTTTCTTGGTGTAGCAAATGCAGTGTCTGTTACGTAAAAGTAATTTAATTGTCCAAAAAAAACTGATATGATTCACTAAGTAACAAGAAATACTTGGCAAATGCATGATTGCTACGGTACTATCATATCGAGATTACAAAACATATGAATTGTATGATTATGATTTAGCTATAATAACTCATTCTCCTATTTAACATAAAAAGAAGAAGTCAATAACTCACTTTTTGCAAATTCTGATTGCAGACGACTAACTTCTGGTGAAAGAATTTTTTCCATGCTGAAATCCAAAGATTTCCAAAATTCATAGAACCCAGCACAAAAATACCAGCATCTGCAAATCAATACTATTACAACACCAAAGAACTGTGCAAAGGTACAACCAAAAATGAATGTGCAAAATGCAAGAAAGGCATGTTAATAACTCTCTCATTCTCTCTCTCAAGGGTGTTTTGTAGTTTCAATACATAAATATGGAATCACAACACCAGTCGCCAACTTAAACAGGAACATAAATGACAATGTAAATTTCATCGTTCATCGCTCTATGCATGTTAGCAATTCATATGTTGGTGCTACGTAAAACAGGAACAGAAATTGCAACACCACTACCGCCACCAAAACCGCACTAGCACTACCACCAGTAGAACCACAAACCAGCAAATTTCTTTTGACGACTGAAAAAGCGGGGTTCTAACAACACCACCCAATATTTCGCTTAGCAATCTGTATGGACTAACTCCGAAATACTTTGCTAGAGAATCAACTAGACAGTCAGACTCAATCTAGATAAAAGTATCTCAAGGAGTTAATATCTCTCTCTTGTTTTGATTTTTACTCAAGCTAAAAACAATAGCGAGTCTTTATCAAATACAGGGAATACTTGGACGGTACCAAAGACCAGTGTCCAAGGATCAATCAATATCAATCAACAACCAAAGGTTGGATTTCCAATTGATGATCACGAACGCACAACCTGTATTATTTCAATTATATAAAATATAATGCGGAAAAGAAATAACACAGACAACAGAAATTTTGTTAACGAGGAAACCGCAAATGCAAAAAAACCCCGGGACCTAGTCCAGATTGAGTATACACTGTATTAAGCCGCTACAGACACTAGCCTACTGCAAACTAACTTCGGACTGAACTATAGTTGAACCCCAATCAGTCTCCCACAGATCCAAGGTACAGTTGTACTCCTACGCCTCTGATCCCAACATGATACTGCGCACTTGATTCCTTAGCTGATCTCACCCACAACCAAGAGTTGCTGCAACCCAAAATCACACACTTCATAATAAACAGATCTGTCTCACACATAAAAGTCTATCAAAGGATAAATTTGTCTCCCACAGATAAACCCTAGGTTTTGTTCCGTCTTTTGATATATAATCAAGGTGAATAGGAACCAATTGATAATCCAGTATTATATTCCCAAAGAACAACCTAAATTAATCAATCACCTCTCTACAATCCTTCCTGACTACACAAGCGGATTATCGAGGAATCACAAACAGTGAGACGAAGATGTTTTTGACTTCTTTATCTTGCCTATCGGAGAACTCTCACGATCTCAAGCCAATCAATCGATTGTACTCGTACGATAGAAGATGCAAGATCATATCACACAACTGCGATAAAGTAGTATCGGTCTGGCTTCACAATCCCAATGAAGTCTTTAAGTCGTTAACCTGATTTTAGAGAAGAAAATCAAAGGTTAATGGAGATCGACTCTAGCGGGCGCACTAGTAACAGACAGACGTGTGGGGATTAGTTTTGCACAATGCTAGATGTCTCCTTTATATAGCCTTCAAATCAGGGGTTTGCCTTAGTTACAAAGCAATCCTTATTCACCGTTAGATGAAAACCTGATTTAGATTCAGGAAATTTTTTTTCAACCGTTAGATCGAAAACTTAGCTTGTCACACACACTTGGGTAGACGTTTACTGGGTTCGTGACAACCATGCCCAAACGTGTACGTGTATGTTGCTTCAACATAGTAACCCAAAAGGTTAACCATATATGCATTTCACATTAACCTTGTTCTACTTCACCATAACTAGTTCAATTGACTCAAATGAACTAGTTAAAGAGTTGTTCAATTGCTATGAGATCTTATGTAACTACACAAGACACAATTGAAACAAAGATGATTCGATTCGATTGAATTGGCTAATGAACATTATAGCCACGGTTTGCATAAAGCATTCCTTATTAATTTAATATTTCATGTTCAGAGCACATATTTAGATCATAACCTCTTAAGTTCACAAACAAGTTCGCGGACTTAAGTTAATCGGTTGAGTTTTCCAAACTCAGCAGAAATTCTCGGAAAGAGAACTTCCGCCAGTTCGCGGACTAAGCACACAAACGAGTTTTGGAAAATCCCAACAGAAATTCTCGGTCGAGAACTTCCGACAGTTCGCGGACTTGGCAAGCCAATTCCACAATCCTCCCTATTTCTCTTGATCTACAAAGTTCTAAAACTTTGGTTCAAGGAATACATGGTTATGTAATCTAAACTCTCATTTCAATCATTGAGACATTCTCAGAGGACGCTATGTAGCCGTTATTCACAAACCGATTCACGACAGAGAAATTCTCAAAGTGATTGAAATTTTCTTGACTTTCGTCACTAGGTGAAGATAAACTTGATCAAAGTGAAACGCTTTACCAACACACAATTTCGAGATAAAAGATTAGCAATGAATGCTCAACTCGAAATGCCAAATGTGTATGATCTAGTCTATATAGCATACAACTTTTGTCTCATAAGAAGTAGGAGATAGAAGAGATAGACTTTTAAGTGATAGATAAGTTCAAGTCTCCACATACCTTTTTGTTGATGAAGTTCCACGGTTCCTTGTATAGATCTTCGTTGTTGTATGATAAATCGCCATGAAGTCCTTGAGCTCAACTACACTTTTCTATCCTAATCCGAGACTTAGCTATATAGGCTAGAAATCAAGACTTGTAGTCTTGATCACTAACATTAACAAACATGCTTGAGATAGCAAGGCATGCGAGGTTGACCGAGCTATGTTCTAACACCGCAAAAAATGAAAAACAAAAAACTAGACCAAGATTGCTTCCCATTTTCCTTGCAAACACTCTTCACGCATGATCATCAAATTTAATTCCACATGTTTCGAGTTAACAAAGTATGCATTGGCTTCAAGTAGTTACAAGCAGCATCATACAGCTTCCTCGGTTATAAATGCATAATTAATAATATACACAGATATAACCCAAAGTAGAAGAACCACTAGTATGTATCAATTTTATAAGAACCTACCAAAACATTAATTACCTCACCAATTGAAACACAATTTGACATATGTTACCAAATCAATGGTAGAAGTATGACAAAGAAGGATCGTTTCTCTATAACATTGGATTTTCTTTTCATTTTCATGAATAAGAACCCTAATTTCAAATCAAACCAACTTGAAAACAACAATTTCATACATTATTCAAAGATAAAGAATCATTACTTACCAGAATTTTTTCAATTGAGATTTCCCAAATTCATAGATACCAGCACAAAATACCAACACCTAAAAATCAAGACTATTACAACATCGGATTTTCAATTGAGATAAAGATTTAAGAGATTAAACAAAAATCAATCAAAAACCCTAGAAAATCTTCTGCTAAATTTTTCGTCGCCACCACAAAAACGATTTTTTTTTTTAGAAAAAACCAGACCACCGCAATTACCTCTTGTTAATCCGCCGCAACTTTCCCATTTGGTTTTACAGATCCGAGCATTATATACATTTCCACGAAAATAACGCTCACTCGTCTTCAAAAACCATCTCTGATAAAAGTTAACAATGACCGAAATGTAATGGATTTGGTTAATTAAGATTGTAATAACTTGAATCATTAGGTCTTACTCTTGAATTTAAGAGATTTGTCAGCATATTAATCGAGAAGGTGATGTCGCTGGTGGTGAAGGTGGAGGAGGAGGCGATGGAGGAGATGGTGTTGATGTCAGATCTGAACATCGTAACCGGTTGGTGGCAGCAGATGTGTTGTTGGTGGTGGTGGATATGAAGGAGGAGGAAGAGGATGAGGTGCTGGTATCGGATCTGGAAGTGGTAGTGGTTTGATGATGGTGCGGCGGTAGGAGGTGGTGGTGATTTTAGGAGAAAGAGAAAAACAAAATGAAATCACGAAAGGAGAAGAAAAATTTATGCGCATATATGCAGTAAAGGGCAGGTTTGGAAATACATAAAGTAATGAAAACTAAATTTAATAATTTTAAATGGAAATGAAAATGGAGTTTTCGTGTCACTTTTTAATCAAATTGTTTTTATTTATTAAAAATAATATGGCTGGATTTTTTGTACCACCAATTTGGTCACCTTTGTTTTTTAGAGCTTATTATGTAAACGAAAAGAAACTTCTAAGTTATAATCGATTATCACATCATTTTTTTTCGAAAAGTATGACATCAATTTTTATTTTTATAATTAAGTATTCCTAGGTAAAATTAGAACAGTAAAAGTAAAATTAGAAAAGTAAAAGACATGATTTTTTCTAGAACAAAAAGAGTTAAAAACTATGTCAACAAGTTTTGACTTATGTTAATATTGTTGTGCTCTTTCTATAAATATATATAATCTAAAACAGGTAATTAATTATATGCTTCAAAAAAAAAGGTAATTATTACGTTATAGAGGGAGGAATGGATTCATGGACAATCTTATGTGAACACTATTTTATAAGATTTGTACCAATTTTTCTTTACAATCCAAACGACAATGATTTTGAAACCAATATTGTGGTGATATTTCTTATGAACTCAATAATTCTACCAAAAATGAGCACAATTCGAGACGTATAACACCACCATCTACCACTTTAAAAATCAACCGTTGAAAATTATCGGTCTAAACTAAAAATAATAGATGGTGAGGTTTGGCATTCTGAATTGTGCTCATTTTCGGTAAGAATATATATAAAGTTTAATAAGAAGAACGTTTCATCAAAATATTAGCTTCAAATTCATTGTCATTTGGATTTTAAAGAAAAATTGGTGCAAATCTTGTATGATAATGTTCCTGTAAGATTATTACATTCAATAATAAGTATTGCGCATTTTCTTTTAATTTTTCATGGTCTTAGACTTGGTCTGATCCTTAACCTTAAATATTCCAATTAAGTTAATAATTATGTGACTCAATATCATCTTCAACATCTTCATTCTCTCAGCATCTTTTTCATATTAATTTCAACTTCTTTCATTATCATTCATGAGCTATATTTTTGATTTTTATCATTATCTGCAAAATATTGCTTCAAATTGTTAATGATAACTTCTCGAACGATGGTGAACTATAATAGTCCTTCTTCTTCCACCGCTGATGTCACCAATAATGGTGTATTCCGCTAAGTTTCAATTACCTTTTACTACTAAATGACTATCGCATCAACGTGGTCGACTAAAAACTTGACCAGAATCAATTTTCTTTAACATTTTTTATTTTGCGACGGATAACAAATTAGGAACGTCTATGTTCGTTCCTGATTTTTGATGTTTTAATACATCTTCTATTTTGTGACGGAAAAAAACGTTAGAAACATGTATATATATATCCATTCCTAACTATTATTGTTTTATTAGTTTGAATTAATTGAAGGTGAAACCGATAGAGTTCATATGATTTTATGGATATTAAGTATAACTGGGAACCAAATCTTGCATGTGAAGACTCAATGGTTTGTTTCGATAATATTGTGGAATATACTCACAATTTATTCTTTGAATATGATTTTTCCGAAGAAGTCTGGAAGCCACTATTGGATATACAGGGAGTGGATGACATAGAAGGATGACATAGAAAATTATTCTTAGAAAATTATAATGAGTGGATGACATAGAAGGAGAACGCAATTTCTATGTGACAGTTGCTTCAACCAAATATTGGTTCATTTGGAGGTGTTTAAGAATTTTTGAACACAATATAAACACGCCAATGCAAGTTAATTCAGTTCCCATTTAAAGCACTTCAATACATGAGAGAGTAAACGCACTAAAACAACCGATCCTTTCCAATGGAGATTCGATTGAAGGAGCAAATCAATGTAAGTTCTTTTTCTATCCAAACTTTATTCAGAAAAAGCAATATAATGTGGGAGAACTAGATAAAGAAGCTAATAAACTTTGGATAAAGAGCGAGGAAATTTGCGAAAGAAGAAAATGATTGTTACATGATCAAACTCTATTCTCAAGAATATGATATGGTTTTGAAGTTTCGATCATGGTTTGTAGATGGTGACTTATTAGTAATGGAGCCTTGGAACCCTAGAATTCCAAGAAGTAAAGTCGATTTAACTATACAACTTATCTGGTTAAGGTTCTACAACATGCAACCGGAGTTTTCCAACCCACCTATAGTGAAGAGTATAGCTACGGCCATGGGAGAAGTTAAAGATTTAGATCCACGTGATTGTATTGTCCCAAAAGGAAAGGTTCAAAAATTTCAAGTCTTAATAGATGTTAGAGATACCATGTGTAGGGTTTTTTGGATAAGGAATGTAGTGGGTGAAGAAGTTTGGATCAGACTTTTTATGGGAAGCAACCCTTTAATCTTTGCGGATAATGTTATACAATAGCTCACAAGGAAAAAGACTGTGATGCCATTGTAAACTACCTTCTTCAGCAACAAAAAGGGTTCTTATCAACTAATCCACCATCATAGAGTAATCCATATAGTAAAGAAGCAAAGGATGCTAACAATGCTTCTTCGTTAATGCAAACTGATCAACATGCAAAAGTGGGTGGAGATAATCTAGCCTCTGCATTAAATGAAAATCAGCAAATATCTGCACACAACACTAATGAGGGGGTTAGTCAAGGTGATAGAGCATAGCTCGGTTTAACTCACCAAGCATTGGTATGTCAAGTTTGGTTGTCATATTTTAGTATCAAAACTCATGTAGAGTCGCTTGATAAAATACTAGAGTCAACTTCGTTTAGGTTAGAATAAAAAGTTTAGGAATGTTGAGACAAACAAGTATTACTCCGAAGACCTGAAAAATGTAAAGAAGTAATGAACTACAACGATGACATCATCCTTCCACTTGAGGTTACTAATATTGACTTGAAATGTTTCATTTCTAACGTATCTTTCAAGTCGTGCTATATTGAAAACATAACTGCGAAGCTGTATATATTGTACATATTGTATATAATACTCTAGTGATGTGACATGATCATAATAGTATGATCTTAGTATTAAGGAATTAGACTATGAAGTACAAAGCTTATCTTTTGAACTTCGTAGATATGACATCGACATAATCTTGTATATGTGAATGGGTTATGGTGAAGATTTCATCCTAGGAAACAATGTTTTACATTTGTTTAAAGAAAGTGCATTCATGAACTTGTTTCGTGAATCGAAAGGGAAATCAATAGGATTATTAGGCCAGCTATGCATTGCATATCTTTGGATGACCAATATGTGTGAGTTGCTAGAACGGATCTTAACTCAAGTTATGTATCTTGGTATAACCGATCACAATGGATAGACTTATGATTTGGTATGACCGGTCCTGATAATTGGTGTAACCGATCCTAAGTAATCACCATGATATGATATGATCGATCCTTGTAATTGGTGTGACCGATCCTAGTAATTGGTGTGATCGATCATAAGTATTGTGTGACCGATCCTTGCAATTCACCAAATTTGGTTCAGTGGAGTTGAGCCCTCATAAGGAGTGAGACTTCAAGACTTCGATTCTCTCCGTAAGTGCTTTTCTGTCAAAAAATAAATAAATAAATAGTGAGATTAGCAACGGTAATTGGCGGATGCAAAGTGGGATCGCAACAGTTCATCTCTGTTGCGAAAGTCATTGTTGCAATTTTTCGCAACGGCTCCGTTGCAAATTTCCTGTCACAACAGTTTGAAACTATTGCAACGTCAAAAGTTCGAAACTGTTTTAGATGGACTCAACTGTTTGCAGCTGTTGCTAAACTGAAATGTCGCAACAGACAACAATTGCGAAATTGTTGCAACGTCAAAAAAATAGTGGTTTTAACTGGTCAAAACCAGAGTTTCCAATAACAAAATCCAACAAAACTATCAAAAAAGTAATTTTTCTTAGAGTTAATTCACCATAACATAACATGATGAACTCCATATACACAAAAACTAAGAAACACATCACAAAGTATAGCTAGAAACATTTCTCAAGTCCTATTGACATTTAAATTATGTGTGTAGTATCAAAAGATTGACAAGTTCTTTGTATTTCAGATAAAATAAAATGATGACGAACATACAGAAGAACCTTTAACTTTGCCAAAATGATTCGTTAAACTTCCTGCCTAGTCTCCGACATCAAGCATGCGAGACTACTCATTTTTAAAGTTTATCCTTGGCTTTCTTTGGGTGCACAAATTTCTCTTGCACCCTGCAAAACATTGAGCTGATAAAACTCAGTTACGTGATTCACCCTGCACGTGCCAATAGTAATAAGAAAAATTATGAGCATCCAGACGCCCCAACCACACATGATCAGATATACCGGATAGTACTGGAACACTAGGACAATCTTGATTATGGAGCATTCTCAACTACAAATAAATGCAACTGACACAAAGTACTTAAAACTATAAAATTTATGGAGCATTCTCAACTAACATAGAAAGATCAAGAGATAGGAGACCTAGTTAGAAGTTACAGTTGTCAAAACAAATCTTACCAAAACATTACGAAAAGTTTTAAGAAATTACCAGTCCTAGCGATGTCCACGGTAAGAAGCCCAAACCTAAGCTCCAGGATTGTCAAAAATTTTAGTCTAAAGAATTTTCATGTCGAGCTATGCGGGCCAGAAAGTTCTTCGACTCATCTGCAATCAACAGGTACATCAACATTACGAGTTGAAATAACATGGCATCTTTCGATATACAAATATGATATAGGTCAGATCATACCAAACAGATAGGTATGATAAGATTCTGGAGCATAAAATAAAAAGTATGAAAACAGTAGATATGCAGAAGAGAAATGAAATCCCCATTCGATACAAATCAATTACCTGTACCAGCCACTATTACACATCAATTAGTAATGTTGCATACATTACTTCATAATGAAAAAAGCTATTAGGACTACGGACGTCACACCATAGAAAATCGAACGAATAAGTTTCATAGTGACACCTGGAGTTGGTGCACCTACTGGTACTCGTCTTTATTGACAATTGCTAGCATTCTAATTAAAATGTCAGATCTATTTCATACAGAACTAACGGATTCATGTTATTACAACCTTCCTTAATTGTGTTTCAAGTACTATGTTATTGCAACCTTCCTTAGTAAGATACAATGTTTCAAACTAAAAGTATTCATTGTGATCAAAACGTATGTCTTTCAGGTTCGAATAATCACATACTAGCATTGTATAAACAAGTAAATAGTAGAGTAGTTACCTAAAAATAAAAATCATAAGTCTATGATTAGGCTTTATTTTGCAGCAGCATATCAAGGGGTGATTGCTCTTAGGTGGGGTGGTTACTGCTTTTGTCTAAGAACAAGATTGTCGTTTTCTATGGTCAAGAGCTTTGCCTCCATACTGCATTCAAAAGAAAATACACAAAATATTAACCATCAGGGGAAACTGGCCATTTGACTTTAATAAGTCCTATAGAGATACCAAATAACTACACAAGTCCGTGAGTTTCCAGGACACAAATATATCACCAAAGATCTAATTAGTAATTCAAAAAGGGATGATAAAGGAGAACGTTATTATAGAGTTTCAAACCCACAAAACAACATACCTTCAGAACTACATTCTCAATTCAGATTTCTCTTCCAGCAGGTCGGTGTGATTGAAAAATAGATATGAGCGCCATATTAGTAGAGGGAAACAATTTCACAGTATCCACAAAAAATACCAGTACTAAGGGACAACTCAAAAGGTTCAGTCCTCAGTAGTGCTACTCAGATTCTACACCAATATATGTTAACATATTAACCTGACACTATACAAAGGAACTCCTGTGGAAATACAACTAGACAGCGGCAAAATGAGTGTTGCATCCATGTGGACTGAAACATGAACAAATCCTGTTACTGCCCGCTTTCTTTGCAATAGTTTCAAAGGGACAAAACAAACTGCTGTTATCAGCAAAAGCAGCGCCCCCTGCTGAAGAGTGTACATGCTTACCTAGATATGAAGGGTGCTCAACATCTAATTTTATTCATATATCATATAAAGTTCTAAAACTGGTTAAGAAAGGAATGACTCACTCATATTTGAAAGAAGAGTTACCTAAGGAAAAACTGAAAAGCCAATACAAAGTATATGATGCCATCACTTGCATTATCCGATCTTCCCCTGCACTAGCTAGGGTATCGACAACAAAAAAGTGATTCAGATATATTATAAGCTGAAATTTATAGCGACTGACTAGCAATCTTATGGGTTCACCAGCAACCACATAATGTGCATGTTTGCTCGATGGACTCTGTTACAGAAAACAAACCTTTCAATCAACCAGACTTCCCCAATTTAAACTTAAGGTTAGTGCCCCCACTAACAGAATAATATTGACAAAACTTAAGAGCCCTCCTTTCAGCAAAACAGGTCATCCAAAAAAAAAAGATTTCGAGATAATCTATTAAGAAAATGTAAACTAGTATCGTCTGGCGTACATGAACTATAGAAATGACAAATTAATTATCTGTACTACTAATTCACAGATGCGCACTCAAGAGAACTTTAAGCAATCAATCGTTGGCAGAAGAGACATACCTCTTTTAATATGTCCTTACCCACGTCCATCAACTCATGCACTGTACCGTACTCCAGCAAAGTTACCTGCTTAGCTTTAGTTTACATGAAATTTTATGTGATTGGGAGAACACATCCAGATAAGTAGAATACTTTATTGGTCTGCAAACTTAGAATTAATGTACTCATAGTACAACTCATGCAAGTCCAGATACCGTCCATGACCTTCCTGGAGAGAACATTCAGTACAAAATAACAAATCAGTGGAACTGAAATAGCTGAAATTAAGATGAATAGAAAGCAGAGAAAAACATTTATGTCAGAGAAAATGAAGAAGATACAAGCACGATGATATACTTGTACACAAATTCCTGCAATAAAAGAAGTTGGGGAAGGAACCTCGCCACTGAACTCCACATGTGGTTCTTCTTTCAGCAACTTCTCGGCCTCCTCGTATACATCCAAAGCACGAGAATTTGGATGGCTTCACGAATCTGTGCAGATTATAAATGTAACAGTAAGAAACCAGGAGAGACAAGTAATAACATTTCACAGTTAACAATGTGGATAACATTTCAAGTAATATGAAATTTATTTCATAGATTTAAACCTAACAATCATCTACATACACCACTAGAAACTCAACTCCATTTCAACCAAATTCAAAGTTGGATATAACAATACCCAAATTTGATAATACAACATAATGAAAGAAATTCAATTCAAATGAGTAAGAAAGATTACCTCAGAACACAAACTCAAACTTCTTCTTTTAGTTTCTCACCATCAGTTTTATCTTTTTCATCTGTAATTCAAATCCATGGAGCCTAAATCCCCAATCTGTTAGAAACCCTAATCCATGAAACTCGAATCCGTTAATGAACAAATTCTAAACCTCAACTAAAACAAACCCATCTATTGATTTGGTTTAATAATCTACATCTGACATTTGAAGAAACGAAAAACCCAAATTACTTAAATTTGAGGATTTTGGGGGAAATCTCGTGCCAAAAAACACTCATAGAACAGAAAAACGCACTTGCAATCAGATTAACTCATTAACTCTGATTTCCCCCTTTAGGTCAAAAAATTGTAATTTGTAAATGATTTATAACCAGATTAATCCACATAATAACATGGTGAGCATGAATTTGATCTAAGATCAGAAATCGGGTCAAAGATTTTGAGTGGAAAAAATCAAAAGGAGAAGAAAAAAAAATCTGAATCTAGGGTTTGGTTTTGATCTTGATGATAACGATGGTGGTGGTAGTAGAAACAGGGAAAACTCACAGGGGAGAACGAGAGAGAAGAGAAGAAAATAAGATAGAGAATGTGAGGTTTTTCGATGATTAAAGAGATAAGACACCCGAGTCAACTTTCCCAAGTATCTGAATGGGCTGAATAATGAGTCAGCTGAAAGTGTAGTCAACCGCACTGATTTTTCGCATCGCAAAAACAGTTGCAAGTTTTGTAACTGCTACCAATTGTTGCGAAAATTTTGGAACAACAATTAGCAACTGAAAATTCGCAACAGCCTCTAAGTTGTTGCGAAATCTAGTTACTAATCCCTGAATTCGGCGTAGTGATTGGTGTGACCGATCCTAGTAACTGGTGTGACCGATCACAAGTAGATACCATGTGTAGATGGAACCGATCCTTGTAATTGGTGTAACCGATCCTAGTGAATGGTGTGACCGATCACAAGTAGGTACCATATTTGGGTATAACCGATCTGAACCCATGTATGGGACTTGGTAGGACCGATCACAACTAACCATTGTGATTTGATATGACCAATCACATAGTAGTCTTGGAATACTGGCAAACCAATACTAAACTTGATTGGAACTATGGCATAACCGATTCCAAGAAGCAAATCCATGTAAATATGAAATAAGGTTTTGCAGTGAAAATATGTCAACATACTTTGGACACAAGCAGTAACTCTTATCATTTATTGCTCAAAGATATTCCTTGGTACTCAAGGTGATCTTGTGTCGAAATAAATTAAGAATCTTTTAATTAAGGTATTGGATTTTATATGCTTTAATTACCAACAATTAATGCATATCTCCAGAGAATAAAACTTAGTAATATGCATTTACTAATTGGAGGTTTTGCAAATATTGGACAAGCATTTATTGGAATTATGAAAACCGAATTTGGGCATTCATTGCATATATTGAGAATACTTTCGTTTTTGGAAATTCCTTGGTGTCCAAACATCCTTGGTCTATAAATACCTAAGTTTGCATTTCGAGCAAACTATCCTAAGAACCAAGAAAACTTAATTTCTTGTTGTTTTTGGTGGAGCCGTCTATTCGGAGAGGAAAGTATCCTAATTAGGTGAAATCTTTTACGACCGCTCGTTTAAAGACTTATGTGGGATCAAGAAGCTTTACGAGTACCATTGGCGGGAAACTAGAAAATTGCAGTGTTATTAGTTTTCGATTTGATTTGATTGACTAACAGTTTTTGAAACTTTAATTGCACCTAATTTGTTCATGCTTGAGAATCTTTCTCTTCAGATATAAGAACCGAAGTTGCCTAGGTTTACCCGCAGGAGTCGAGCTGACTCAGACTAGATCAAAGTATCGACGGGATCTTTAGAAATGTTGTTAGATCTTAATACATCTTGTGATAACCATTGTTAACAGACTATGTTCTATGCGAGATTGATCACAAGAGATTCAAGTGGTGTTGTGCAGGAATTTGAAGATAAAAGAAGATCTGAAGAAAATGAAGATTTCTGATTAGTTTTCGTATCTTGTGGATTTAGTGCACAAACCTTGATCGGCAAGGATCCAACTAGAATCAATTTATATTTGATAGGTATGATTGATTAGTTGTCTGAGATCGGCATTCTCTATATTTCTCTTTGACATCTATATTGATTGAGTGCAAATCCATACTTGACTATTTCGGTAGTTAAAGTTAGATTTATTTAACCATACAAAGAAGTTTATTAGATTAAACGGAAGATCCTTTGTCAACGACTCATCTATATCTTGTAGAAAGATTGATTAGAGTGTTTACCAAACAGATTCTTCCTTTATTGTCTGGAATACGATCCAGAGGAATTGATATTCACGTGCGTGACTCTAGTAGTCGAAGGCGCATGGATACTGAGGGAACTAAGTAGCTAGGGGTAGTCTGCTTTCTCTCAACTATACTAGGTTGGTATTCGATTTTGTATAGCGGCTTATTTCTGAGAGTATTCAAAACTGGACTAGGTCCCGGGGTTTTTTCTGCATTTTCGGTTTCCTCGTTAACAAAATCTTGTCGTGTCTTTTATTTTGATTTGCGATTATAATTTTTGTTATAATTAAGTATAATACACAAGTACGTTAACTCCGTAATACTTGATAGTGATCTTATTGAGTTTGGTTATTACCGAATCTATTTTCAAGTAATACACTTTGTTGTCGTATTGTCTCGATATTGTATCCATAGTCAATCACACAAGTTATCTTGTTGTTGTACTGTCTCGATCTCGTATCCATAGACGATCACACGACGTGCGAACCAAATTGTCGTATTGTCTCGACTTTGTCCATACACAATCACATTCGGTAGAGGACTTATAGGTTGAAATAAAAAGATTGTGGTGTATTTGGATACCCTCGTGTTTTCACACGGTACTGAAGAAAGGATGACATGTACTAATGAACAAATCCATCTGGAAAATCAACAAGTCGACTTAGTGACTCGGAGCGAGCTTTATCCAATCATTGGGTGTAATAAGCAAGGTATGATCGAGATAAACTTTACTCATAGAAGAGGTAAATCACAGGCAAGGGAAGAGAATCAGGATGGAACAGGGAGGTCCTAGTAATACAAAAAAAAACGAGTTTCAATTATTCTGTGAACACCATCAATAACCCATCAAATATCTTGGAATACGCTTTAATTGCAAATATTAATGGAGAAAATTCACATCCTTGAAATTTAGGAGAGGGCATTGATCAAAATTTGTTCTGATCTTATCTTACTATGGATGAATTTGATTTCTCCTTCGATGATTACAATGCTCATGACTTAGATCCAGCCAATATTCATCCTATGAGATCATACAAGAAACCAATTCATACCCTAATTCGCCACTTTGAGCAAAATCAATCTAGTCAGGATTCATCTAATCAATATGAAGATTCAACATCTAATACCCAATTAATCCTTGATGATCATAATCAATCTCCTAACTCATATCCTTCTTATCATGGTACAGTCTCAGAGCAGAACTACTCACTTAAGTTCAAGGACAAATCTTCAAGTGTTGCTGATCAGGTATTTTCCTTCTCTCATAATCACCCAAAGTTAAGCTGTTATAGTCTCAATATCTTTACATTTCGTTTGCATATCTTTTATCTTTATACTAATTTGAGTAGAATCGGAAGTAATAATTTTATAACCATGAAAATCTTGACCTGAAATGTGCAAGGATTTGCAGCAAAAGACACAAGAGACTATTTAGGGGATATTATTAAAAAATATAATCCAGATATAATTTTTCTGGTGGAAACAAAAATTAGTGATGTTAGAGTAATAATTCTAACTCGGTCCTACTGCTACCCAAATTCCATGTTTACAAGTGCAATAGGCTTATCAGAAGGTATTATATATACTCATGTGGAAACAAGGATTTCCTTGTGATGTTGTCTGCAATAAAGATAATATGATACATATGTTAATCACATCCAACCCATCTAAGCAAGAGTGGATTCTCTCTTGCATCTATGGATCTACTTATAGTGATATGAAACAAATTCAACGGAGTTTCATTACAGAACTTAGTGAAAATGTTTTCCAACCATGGATAGTAGTGGGAGATTTGAATGTTCACCTTCAAAATAGAGGCTATCCTTCAAATAAGACTTCCATTAACAACTAGGTGTACAACAAAATTGATGCAGCTAGGCCCATGGATATGGGTTTTGTTGGAAACAATTTCAGTTGGACTAACAGAGTTAATGGCAAAGGATATCAAAGAGCCAAAATATATTTAGCACTACATAACTCTCAATGGAAAATTAATTATCCTGAATCTAAGGTTTATCACTTGCATTTCATGTGTTCAGATCATTGTCCAATTCTCTTAGTTACAAAAGCTTCCTACATTAAACCTTAAAATGCTTGGAAGTTTTACAGATGTTAGTTAATTAAAAGATCTTGCATGCTCTCAAATGATTAACTCAACGTGGTTTACTTCAAATTCTTGTCAGACTTCACAAAACATAGGATACAAGCTGGCCACAACTAAAAGAAGTATATCCAAATGGAGTAGAGATCACTTTGGGCAGATATATCAGAGAAAAAAATTTCAGCTTAAGAGTGAACTAGAAAACCTTCAGTCCTTACCCTACAGTGATCAAAATAGCAACCAAATACAAAAAGTTATAGATGAGATACAACACTGGAAAAAAATTTGAGGCCGATTTGTTGCAACAAAAATTTGCTGATCACGGGATCATAGATGCTGATAGTAACACCTCATACTTCCATGAGAAGATCAAGAAACAACATTACAGATCTTAGAGATGCTAATGGACAATGGCATCATACTATATAGGATTTAGCTCCTTTGCTCACAAATCACCTGATATAGCTTCCACTTCTAACTCAATTATTCAGAATTCCTCCTTAATTTAGTCACATTCATGAAATCAATTCTTCAACAGATAATGAAAATCTCATGAGAATGCCAACTAAAGAATAGATTTATGAGGTTCTTAAGAGCTTAAAAAGCCGGAACTCTCCAGGCCCTGATGAATTTCCAGCAGGTTTCGTTCAAACCCAATGGTCCACAATAAGAGATGACATTACATCCATGGTGCAAAAAAATTCTCAACAAAACAGATGCTCCTTTTTAAGCTCTTAAGAACCTGATATAGCTCCTTTGCTCACAAATCACCTGATATAGCTTCCACTTCTAACTCAATTATTCAGAATTCCTCCTTAATTTAGTCACATTCATGAAATCAATTCTTCAACAGATAATGAAAATCTCATGAGAATGCCAACTAAAGAATAGATTTATGAGGTTCTTAAGAGCTTAAAAAGCCGGAACTCTCCAGGCCCTGATGAATTTCCAGCAGGTTTCGTTCAAACCCAATGGTCCACAATAAGAGATGACATTACATCCATGGTGCAAAAAAATTCTCAACAAAACAGATGCTATCACATTTGAACCAGACCTTCATCTGTTTATTACCAAAAACAAGACATCCTACAACTCCCAATGATTACAGACCAATTGGAATGTGCAACTTCACCTATAAAATTATTTTAAAATTAGTAGGTATAAGAATGAAACAATTAGTGGATAAAGTCCTCTCTAATTCAAGCTTCCTATGTTCCCAAAAGATTCATAAACCATTGCTCATGAGTTAATTCACTCCATGAAAAGACCTAAGAAGAAATCAGGTCAAATAGCTTTAAAACTGGACATGTCGAAAGCGTTTGATCGTTTAGAATACTTATACAATAGTGTATAACAACTACTAGAATGTTTGGGATTTTATGAAGATTGGAGAGTACTTATACAATAGTGTATAACAACTACTTCAATCTCAATTAAACTAGGTGGTAGTTCATATGAGGAATACATTCCGACAAGAGGTTTAATACAATAGGATCCTTTGTCCCCAATTTTTTTTATCATTTCCATGGAATTTCTCACAAGGAAATCAAACAAGGATGAGGACAATCTTCTTATACAGGGCATTCGGGTAGCTAAGATCTCTCCTTCATTTAATCAACTTTTATTCGCAGATGACTACTTACCTTTTATTTTCAAGCAGACCAAAAAGGCATCGACCATATTCTTGACACTCTTAAAGAATTTGGTGATCTTTTCGGGTAATTGATAAATTTCTCAAAGTCAGCAGCATTTATCACAGGTGATATGTCAGATGAGAAATAACTGAATATAGTACGACAGTTATGAGTAAAGCAACTCTGTTCATCAGAAAAATACTTGGGACTACCAATTTTACTTGGTAAAAACAAGACAAGATCTTTTCATCTTATCCTAAATCAAACAGCTAGAACAACAATGGTAAAATCAATTCTAAATTGTGTCACATCCCACTACGTGAGCAACTTTAAAATACCAAAACATACAATCAAACAACTAAATACAATTCATAGAAGGCTTTGGTGGGGTCACAAGAGTTATATCCACTTAATAGCGTGGGACCCTCTTTCTTACTCTAAAAATGATGGTGGAGTTGGTTTTAGAGACTTCGAACAATATAATCTTGCTCTAATCACTAAGCTAGCTTGGGGGCTCTGTACTTAGTCGGATTAATTTTGGATTAAAATTCTTAAACCCAAATATTCACCATACTGTGAGTTTTTGCACTTAAAATGTGAACATCACAATTTTTCCTGGATATGGAAAGGAATAGAAGAAGGACTTCAAAATGTTAGAAAATATCATAAATGGAGTGTAAAATGTGGAACTAATTAAAATACATGTCTAGTATGACAAATGGGTTAGTGGATTAGATGAGCCTATGGGGTCGAATAGCAGCTTTCTAGAACCAGCTAGAATAGTGTATATACATGTGACTTAATACAAATTGGTTTCTCACTCATCCCACTATTTATTTTCCTTCATAAAATTTGATTTCTCACTCGTTCCACTATTTTATTTTTTCTTCTTATTCTTTTCAACTGTATATGAAATATATATGTGGTTCCCAAGGATACTGCCTCGATATGTAGAATGAACCATTTCATAAAACAATGGCAATTGCAAGCATGCAAACAAGAGGATAGGACAGGAAGTAAACAATGCTATCGGAATCGGCGCCCATGGATACCGGCCCCCAACCACAATATACACTGATGCACCAAAAGCTACCAGTATCGCTGCTATAGGTATGAACAGTGTTGCAAAACCAATGATTAGCTTTTGTGGTAGAACCTTGAGGAAATCCATTTCTGCATAGCGCGAAGTATATATAGATAAAAACATTAAAACCGATGTGATAGAAGCAAATTATAGAGCTAAAGCGTCGGCTACCAGAAACCCCGTAAATGCATTATTCCCCAAAAAGACTGGGCTGCCGTTCATAGCGCTGTTACTGTCATTAATATTACCTCCTGGAACAGTAAAAGCAGCTGCAAATGCTACGGTGGCTATGCGAGCAGCAACTACCATGCAGGAACCAGATGTATTCTTCATCCAATTCTCTGCTTCTTTCAGCAAATCTTTGTGTTCAATTGTAAATAAATGTTGAGCTGTATCCCCTTTCTTGTTTCTCTTATACCAATCTGTTTCCATCATAATACTCTCCACCCCCTGAATGAGAAAACAATATTAGAAACAAATAAACTTCATTCACCAGCAATTGCCAACTTAGGAGAAATCGCCCTTACCTTAAACCACTGCACTTCTCGCTGCATCTGAAGGGCTACACCAGAGATCAAATTGAGTCGTGCAGAAGGTGCTAACTTGGCAGCATAATGCAAGATGGTATTTTTTTCATCATCCGTTGTAGAAACCAGATCAAACTTTATCTCCATAAACGTCACCAAGATCACATATGAGACTTACCATCTTCTCGTTCCGTTCTGCAATAGCCATTCCTATCATCCTTTGATGCGGTAATGGATACCATATGAGTTAAGGGAACTGCTCAAGAACCTCCACTACGACTTCAATGATTCCATGCTTTATGGCTACCTTGATGATGTCGGAATTATTTTGAAAAAAACTCTTATCCCAGGATCATTTTGGAAAAAAAATCTTATCCCCGGATTATTGTAATTGTTGTTGACTTGTGTTAACATCTTTTTAAGCAATGCGACTGCTTGTATAACATGGTATTTCTTCCATTGGAATCACGTATCTGAGTTAATTTGGGATTTTTATTTACCATCACCTCAGCAGATTTTGCATATCCGAAGATAGAAGCACGATGACATGCTGAGTAACCATATTTTTTAGTTTTATACTCGTATATCTGGTGACATGAGTTCAACAATCTCATGTATAAGCAGGATATCCATCCTCCAATGCACGGCTGTATGCAATACTGTCGATGAGTCGTGTGTGATAGCTTCTTCAACCACTCTAGGATTGTTCTTAAGAATCTCCTTAACTTTTTTCATATTATTGGTGCTTAGTGCTTCAAATAGTTGGTCGTTTTTACCAGGAGCATAAATTGCCACCCGATTAACCTCTGGTTAACACGACCATATGCAGCAATGAAAATGATCAATAAGTATCAAAATCAAGAAACTAAAAGTTGATATATATATATGTATGTGAGTGAGTCATATAGTATAAAACTTACCAACTTCAGCGGCCTGCTGATTGTGGTGGTCGTCATTAGCAGTAGCACCATTGATCTTTTCTTTATCAGCATTTTTGCCAGTATCTTCTCCTGGTACCAATATGCTAATAATTAGATGCCAGATAAAAGAAGAGATTCAGACTAGCCAAGTCATGCCCTAAACAGCGGAACTCTTTGTGCTTCTCAAAATCTCTATGATTTGTTGCTGAGATTCCTCTTGTTTAGCTTGTGTTTCAACAATCAACTTAAGTAACGTTTTGATATCTATGGTTTCTTCATGAGACCGACGATCATCACCTAATTGATCTCTAGCAGACATGGTGGTGTAGTAAATTCCTAAGGTGGAGAGAAAGAAGAGAAGCTGCATATATTAGGGAGCTGGAGTGAGTATCAAGTGTGCAAGTTACTGTTACCTACTGTGTATCAAGTCCAATTCGGCCCCATTAGCATACTCATGGGGGAGAAAGCTAGGGAGCTGGAGTGAGTATCAAGTGTGGAATGAAAGAACTTGTCAGTCGATCAAGAAAAGCATAACTAGTAAATTTTAAGACTCGTCAGGTGGTTTATTCTACACTGCAATTGCTTTTGTGTCTTAAAAGGATCATACATCATAACATGGCTAAGGCCCAAATATTTTCAAGCCTACAACTTTCTTGACAAGTCAACAGCTGTTCAGACAAACATACATTTTTTTTTTTGAAGCATGGAAATATTATCAAAATTAAGCGGCAATTATACGAGGGCAGGTGATACTCAAGGAGTCATCCATTACAATCTGATTACTGCATGAGGGGATAGTATGGTTCCAAAATAAAGTTGTAAGGTTCTCCAGTTGTCAGTTGTCTCCCGCCAGATTGGCCAATCCATCCGCTGTCTGATTGCCTTCCCTGTAGTTGTGCTGTCAAACATACATAATGATGTCTATCACAACCTTCCATTTCTCCAATATCTCCAGAAACACCTAATTTATAATTTCGAAAGATGACCATGACCAGTTTGATTCTTGTGCTTCAGAAATGATGAGCTACTCAAGTCTGTTTTAGAACACTGCACCGCATCTCAGGAAACTCGAAAACAGTTTTTATTGATTGTATTACAGTGGGGTAAAGTACATAAACGCTCATCACATATTGATAAATCTTAAGATATCTCACACTGACACATAATTAAAATGAAGGAACTCAAACTTTTCTGTTTCTTTTCTTAGCCTAATTTTTGTAGAATTCCATAACGTAAGTATCATAAGCAGAACAGATCACTTGGAAATCAGTGAATCCAGTATCTTTAGCTAGGTTTTCAAATTGTTTTAGTGATCTTTCTTTACCACCAGGGTTATGCGCCAACATAATGTTGTCCAAATGGAATACACCATGGCCTGAGACGCTACTGTCTGGCACTTCTGGTATAATGCATTCAACAATAATGACTTTCCCATTTTTAGGTAATGCATCATAGCAATTCTTCAAGATTTTAACACTGTGTTCATCACTCCAATCGTGAAGAATCCATTTCATGAAAATTGCATCTGCATTTGGAACACTGGCAAACATGTCACCACCGACGTGCTTGATGCCTGAGAATGATGGAGCGTCTAGGATTACGTGAGGTAAGTCGAAGTTAATACCTGTGAACGTACATATGAAATTCATGTGTCAGATGCCGCGTAGTATGCATCCATTAGGCCTATAAACCAAAAATAGAGATAGAACGGAATTCGTTCCATTGTTATATTATTGCATCATCAAAAAAACCTTGAATTGTGGGGTATTTGGAGATGATCATACTAACGGTTGCACCAACACCTCCACCAACATCGACAATGGAGTTCAAACCTTCGAAACCCTTGTAGGTTTCAAGGATTTTGTTCATGGTGATGGTTGTATGGTCAGACATTCCCTTGTTAAATACCTTGTTGAACCTAAGATCTTTTCCATGGTATTCAAATGCGTGCACTCCATAAGCTTTGTTAAATGGAATTCCTCCATCCAGGATTGCATCTTTCAAATGGTACCTGAAGATGAATTTCTGAAACTGTCAGGCCTACATGCTGCTGTATGCATTTAGGATATGGTCCCCTTAATTGGTTAGTCTTTCAATACACGCTAGGCATTCAGTGCAAAATCAGATGCGGACCTATTGTGGTGCCATCCTAACTTTATAAGCATCAAGTTAAATGGTCTACTAAAGGAGAAACTTCTCAATCACCACCGATACGACTGAGTAGGCCAAAGTAGGTCCATGGTAAGACTTTAGCCAGTAAAGCGTACTCCTCATTTCAAAAAGATAGACTTGTATAAATTACACATGAAACAAGCCTTTTATTATTTTTATTTATTTATTTTGGACACGAAGGTTCACTGTTACACCTACCCCGTTAGACCCACACTAGAAAAACTTTGAAGTGTCTTGCTCGGAATAATTGAGTTGTATGATTCATGGATATCGTTTAAAAATAAGAAAGATATCGTTTTCTATTATGTTTACTAAGTTGTGCTTTCTGCGGTGCCCAACCCATGTTGACTTTATAATTGGAATTGTGGTTCAATGTGGTAATAAAATTGCAGAAAATTCAATGGAAGTATGAACAGTAGGAAAAATAAATAAAATGAAGCGTTGGGAGAAGGATACATACCAGCTTTCCATGAGGACCTTATCTTGATTCATAAGAAGCAAAGCAGACATTGAACAACCAGCTTCATTCTTAGTCAAGAATTTACAGACTGGAGCAAGTCCATAAAGTCTTTCAACTTTATCATCGTTCTCCCCATCTTTAAGACCACAAGTGAGGATGTTATAACTGGCTAACAATCTAAGCATACGATCCAGCATAACAGGCGCATCCGGGTTCTTGAGATTCTGGATTTGAGATACAATTTCACTAACACTGATCTGCGCACCAGGACCGGCTTTCTTGATGATTTCAAGAATGTCTAGCTCTATGGCTGTTTTAAGCACCATTACTGGTACTGATGCACTGGCTAATTCCATAGCGTATCGACACGCTTGTATATCTTCGTCTACGTTCTGGATCGAACCCATTTTTCTTTCAAAGAGTTTGATGATATTCTAGTGTTGTGGGTAAAATAGTAGATGAGGAAGAGAGTGAAGAAGTGAAAGTAGTGATGAATGAAATGATGAAGAGTAATGGTGGAATAAGGTACTAATTTATGTGTGGTGAGTACTTCAACCACCACCAAGATGGACGAGAGGACCCCGCCACCCACCAATATATCTTTCTCCATCAAAGAGTTGGTGGTGACTTTGATGGGTTTCCTGACTTTCTATCTCTCTGTCTTACCGTCTTTTATAGCTTCCGACTATTCTTATTTTTTTCATGGAGACTATTCTTGTATACATATTTTTTTTTCTTGGTAGTGTCTCTTTTCATACTCAACCACTCCCATTGTTTATCATTATTATTTTGGATCATGGTTGTGGTTCTAACTAATGGTGATTGGGGTTCTCATTATTATTGACATGCAAACTACAATTCTGTTGAATTCTTAATGGTAATTGGTTCGGGCTCAAATCATTTTCACAATAATGACAAGTAAGAATGGTGAACAGAAATAACTACAATAATTCTTAATGGTAATAAGCCCAAGCTCAAACCAATTTGGTGAAATAGGATTACTGATGACAGAAGTATAACCAAAATGTGGTATTCTAATGTATTAACCATCCGTTTGGTTGGATGAATTGGAGACCAAAGAAATTCAAGGAATTGAAATCCTTGTTCAGAAAAAGTATTGTTTGGTTGAGATAATTCAATGACAAGGTAATCCAAATCTGTAAAACTACTTCTAATACCCCTACACTTTAGAATTGTCAACCATTTGACCAATTCTCCAGTTTCATCGGAAAAAAAATTGTCTCCAGTAAAAAAGAAAAATCAAAAAAATTTAAAATCAAAACATCTATATCAACAACAGTGCTACTTCTGGATCAAAGTTAAGCCTAAAACATAAAACCACTGGACCAGTTCCTCAAAAAGGTGCTTTCATCGAAATATCTCCCATTATACCACACCATTATTTACAAACATAAACTTTACCAACTGAGTTTCTAGTATTCTTCACATAGTGAACATGCTATTCCTCCTCCATGCCGATTTAAAACCAATTTCCTATCTACTGTTAAGTAAGAGCTAGTTCTTCATCAAACTATCCACCAATATGCATTTTTGGGTTGAACCGGATACCGATGAAGATGCATATTAAAATATATCAAATCTGGATACACATACATGAAGTAAATATCACAAGGCGGTGAAAGGTGCGAAGAAAAAAATTCACAAGTCAAATTCACAGCAAGATCCAGTAATACCAATACAGTTCCATAAGAAGAACAACTTTACATCTCAAGAATTATGGAACCTGAAACTTAGCCCACATGCTTGTTTACTAATTCTGAGTCGGGAAAAAGTTCTAAATATCCTGTTTAAGAACAATATCCCAGATACACAACAAGGCTACAATATCCCAGTTACCAAAAGTTGTCTTTGTCAGTAGACAACTTTTGGTAGTAATCTATGTTGGCTACTTCCATAAAACTACGCTTGGGAAAACTTTCTGAGTTTAAAGACCTTAACTAAGAGTACTACTAGACAGTAGTTATAGGTTGGTAGTGCAACTTAAGCTAAAACTTCCACTCCTTGGTCTGGTTTAATATAACTAGTTAAACCTTTACACAACAATCAATGAGCTAAGGTATGAACAAAAAGGTTAAGATCTCACTCAAATATGGAGGAGACAGATGTTTAGTTGGTTAAAATTTGACAACACATCGATATAAACACGTAAATATGACAAATATAGACTCATATATCTGCCTACAAAAGAAGAACTGTTTCATAAGGATGTTTTTACCTAATTTCCCCAGAAGTCACTACCCCCAGGCTTCTTCACAAGGATTTGATTGTACTCTGGCCTTGATGTCTGCATTCCAATCAATACAACAGAACACATGAGAAGCTTAATAATTCACATTTTATACCGTATAAATACAGGTTCAGGAATCTTGCATACAGTAGCGTTCACTACTTACATTCTTGGGTTATATAACTAACAAATGATGCTTCAAAAGTATGCATGATGAGACACGTAACAAAATGATGCAAGATTTTCCAGTCTTATCATGTTCCATACAGACAATCTACGTGGACCGTATCACTCTGATATCAGTCACCAAAAGATTTCAGTCACAACTAGTCAGTATGTATCTGGAATGCAAAGCTAAAATTACCAAAACTCAATGCCAAAATACAGTCAATGGTGGATTTATGTTTACATATTAAACAACGCAGATGCAATAAGTGACTAGCCATCCCGTAACACTATCTAGTATATTTGTAACTTATTTCTCGCTACATATTAGCATAAAAGTTTAAGGTTTTTAAGCTCTCATGAGTTTGATATAATTATAATATCTGCCGGGCCTTAGGTAAAAAATTTAAGAAAAGATTTATGTACCATTGTAACATGCATTAGATAAGTATTTGACCCAATTTACAAGATCCAAACTAACATATAACATATATCTGTACTGCGACAAACAGTACAAGATTCAGCCAAATTCCTTCTATCAGACCTCAAAAATAAAAGCAACTAGTTCCCTAACAGTAACACCCTACGAAACTGTAAATTTCCTTGTTGTAATCAAATTCAATTAGAAATAAGCCAATTAATTGAGAATTGTATCGATTAGAAACGTATGATTTGTGCCCTAACACCTTAAGAGAAATGTACAAATTTCCTTCTGGTTGTTAACGAATTTAGAAATTCAATCAGAAACGAGTCTAATTTGCACAAAATTATGCATGAATTAAAAATGCAACGCAAAAGAAATTCAGTCACAACTAGTCTGTATGTTCGTTAGATTGTGGAATTTCGAATGCAAAGCTGAAAGTACCAAAATGCAACGCAAATAAACTGTCAAAAACTTGGTGGATTTATGTATACATATTAAACAACGCCGGTGTTGTGACCAGCCACCCCCAAAAGGACCAAAACACTATCTAGTAATATATTCATAACTTATTTCTCGCTACATATTAGCATAAGAATTTAAGGTTTTAAGCCTCTTTTGAGATTGATATAATTACACATATCTGCTGCGCCTTGAGCAAAAGTTTCAGAAAAGATCTATTTACCATTGTAACATATTTAGATAGGCATTCCCCCAATTTACAAGATCCAAACTAACTACATATATAACATGTATCTGAACTGTGATAAACCGTACAAGATTCAGCCAAATCCATTGTATTGGACCTTGAAAATATAAGCGATTTGTGCCCTAACACCCTAAGAAAATGTAAATTTCCATGTTGTTAATCAATTTATGCCCTAACACCCTAATAAAATGGAAATTTACTTGTTGTTAATTAATTTGTGCCCTAACACCCTAAGAAAATGTAAATTTCCTTCTAGTTGTTAACGAATTTAGAAATCCAAACAGAAATGAGTCTAACTTACACAAAATTATACGAATCAGAAACGTATGATCTGAAATTGAAACACTAACCAGATCTTTAAAGATGATGAACGCGATGAGGAAGAAAAGAACAAACAGAATCTCAAACTCAGCGAATTTAACAAACGCGAACACTGATTGTACAGCCTTAGTCAATCCTCCTGGTTCTCCTCTCCTCCTTGGACCTCCTCCTCCAACTCTCCCTGACGGCATCTCGACTGAAACGTTTCGAACCATACAAACCAAATCAAACAGGGAAGAATAATTAGAAGAAACAGCAGCAGCTAAGAGAGAAATTCAAAAGAGATATGAGATCTTTGATGATGCTGATTGACTGCAGATTCACCTTTCTCTTTGTAGGGATCGCAATTTCCTCGACAAGCCTTCTAAGTTCAGAATATCAAAATGTCCCAAATGTTCACTCCAGGTATCAAAGAAAGAGAGAGAGAGAACCGGATTCAACCCGTCTAAATCAGGTCCCCCCACACTCCAACACTTGGATTTGGATAGTCCAGTGGCACCGGTAACAAAGGAAATCATGGTTAGGCCCAGCAGGCTAGCACTATGGCAACATCGTAGGAAACCTGTTTTGAGGCGTACTCAAATTTATTGAGGCATACAAGTTAATGACAAAATAGAGTCACTGTGTGGTAAAATCAATAATTCCTTATCCATCATATTTTTTATCACGACAATAATGCCCCTTCTTCATTAATGTTAATGATAATAATTAAAATCTGATATTAATGATTAATAGTTAACGATTATTAGTGCTTAATGTCAATGATTATATAGTCTTAGTTCAAAAGATTTTTTTTTCTTTGAGAGATAATTAGGTTGGGGTTTGTTAAAGAAGAATAATAGAAAATAGGCTTTTGAGATTTGCTGAACTAATGGATAATTAAGGTTTTCTAATACAAAGGTAAACTTCTAAACAAGGTTTAATGTCCTTTTTATAAGTTGAATTTGTCAAAATATTGAATTATTACAACCTAGATCTACTGATCAGATGAACGGTTCAGCTGACAAGTTATGAGCCGAACTTCACTCTATTAGGTTCGGCTGACAAGTTATCAGCCGAACTTCACTTTGTAACTGACGAATTTAGGTTCGGGTAATTCGAATGAAAAACTTAACAGCCGAACTAAGTGTGTTTTTTGACAAAATGAAGTTCGGCTATCATTTTCATGTTTATTTATCAGCCAAACTATTCTTCTGAAACATTAAAAAAAAAGGAAGAACAAAGATATGGGTTTCAATATGCGGATTTGAAGCTAAATCTCTTTGTGCAACGCTTCATACGAATCATTTATATTTGTGGTTTGAATCACCAACAAAAATAAAATCCAAACGGTTTGATTGTTGATTAAATTAGGTTAGGAATGAAAATCATTTTGGATTTTGGCTAGTTTAGGTATATGTTTTAATTTTAGGTGAAGGGTATGTAAGTAAATAATAAAATAATTAAGGATACCTTAGTAATCTACCCACTGCTAGGACACCCCTTATAAACCCACCCTAAATAGGAAAATGGTTTTGTATGCCTCAAAACAGGTTTCCATTATAGTGAAGGCCAACCATTATGGTCCATCGCTTAGCTATAATGTGGTCATATGTCTTAGCTTGCTCCAACGGGGAATATACCCGTTCTATGTTAATACTCAGTTACCGTTACGAAAACTAATTTTCTGTCGTCAGCTTTTAATATATTAACTAATTTTTGGCTTTCTTCTATTTACACATTAGAAATTCGAAATGTTGGATCTAAAAAAACAGCTTTAACTTGATAGAAACTGAGTTTTTGTATTTACTATTTGGACAGAAACCATAAACCAAGAAATGTACCTCTTCCACAATGGTAACAATGTTATTGTCTTTTTACTTAGTTACATTATAAATATAGGCAAGCCAAATGGCCAAGCATAGTGTTTGGCCTTAGAAACTCTCACAAGAGAGAAAACCTTTTATTAGAAATAGTTAGTGGATTTAGTAAAAAATTTCTTTCGTATTCTAAAAATAAAATAAAATAATAATCAAAATGTGATAATAATGTCGAACCAGAATTTTATATATCATAGAAATGGGGTAGCTAAGTTGAGAAGTTGTGGGTGACTTTAAGGGAGTTTGGTGTGGATTGCTGCGGGGAAAAAACTAGTTAGATCAATGTAGCCGATCTCCGTCATCTTGCTGAGACTTCTGGTCTTGGTTCTTAACTGAGACGAATTTCTCAATCTCAGCAAATCGAAACCTTGTCGAGAAACTTCCCCCGGGAAGACCGATTTCACCTTGATGAGTTAGTAAATATAAGGAAAATACGAAATATATCATTATAAAGATCAAAACTTACCATGGCCAACTCGATTTTATTTTTATTTTGTGAAATTATGAATCATATTACGAAAAGGTGCATAGGTCTTCATCAAATGCCTGAGTGAGTAGGCGGTATAAAACTTGAAAACAAAAACTCCGAAATTTTACCGAATAAAGCTATCAAGGTCTCAAGGTCCAAGCCGAGATGAGATCGAGATCCGATATTAATTTCATTGAGCTAGGTGAAAGAAGAAACTCTAATTGGAAAAGTGATGTGAAATTGAAAACCAGTAAAAGATTGTTCGGCATATTGTCATATTGTGGATGGTATAGTTAATAATAATAAAAAAAACATGCTAACAAAATACTGCCATTATTATTATTAATACCACTATGAAAAATAATTATATAAATATTTTTGAAAGATTAGATATAATAAATCAAACATAGAATTTAATTAGCCGTGTGAAACAAAGAAATTCTGAAATGTACCTTGTCATTTGAACAAATAATAAGGTTAAAACTGAAAATCAGTTTTCAGGTGAGTTTACAACGTCTGTTTTTCCAGCTTTTAAAATCTACTAAAGTATTAAGTAGGTATTAGGAAAGGACATACTCAGAAGAGCTTAGCCCAGATATGTAAGAATATAGAGTTAAGAAAAGCATTATTGCTTCAATTTTCTTGGCTTTGGATACATTACAGTCAACACCAAGTACTATGGCATATATCTTGGTTGTAATATATCCAAAGGTTGAGCCTTGTCTAGGGGTAATATGGATGTGGTTAGAGCACAGATCGTCCGAACTCAAAAGTATTGTTATATCAAGCTTGTTGTTAAATTTAGTTGATCAAAACTATATCTTGATTTCTAGTCTACATTTTAGTCATGTCTCGGATTAGGTTAGAAGTGTGTAGTTGAGTACCAGACTTCGCTGCGTTCACCATTGAAGACGGAGATCAACTGAAGACTTTGGAGGATTTCATCGACAAAAGATACGTATGTGTCAAGACTAAACCGTTCATATTTACTCAAGTATTCACAATTATATATATATGAGACTAAATCGTATGACTAAGTGGACTTTAAATTATAGCACAATAGAAATTTCGAACCAAGTTTATCTTGTTGAATATTTTTCTCGAAATATGAATTAAGTTATTAGCCAATCATCTACTTGATGAATTTCGTTAATAACAATTTATTGTTTATACACTAGATCATGATTCGAGTTAATCATTTGCAAATAAATTGGAACACTGATATGTGTAAGATTATCATTAATGTTATTCAAGGATGTTCCATATTAATTTTTGAGAGTTTCAGAACTACTGAAATCTGGATACAAGGACAGTATATGTACTGGTGTATCTGTTTGGTTCCGGGTCAACGGTACACGTATTGGCGTAGGTCTAATTTCAGTAATGACTTCTTGGTACACATGCCGGTATGCATACCAAAAAGTTATGTTGCTCGTGAACACAAGGGTGGAACACGTACCTGCCTTAATGGTACGCATACCCGATACACTTACTTTGGCAGAGTGTCTCACGAATTGGAAGCAGTACATGTACCTGGTACACGTACTTACCTAGTCGAACAGTTTCAAATTCATTTCAAAGTATTTCTATGAGATATTGGCATTTGAACAATTATTTAAAACACATATAAGGCATAATTGATCACCTATTAAGTTATGGTTGTATATCAAGTTAGTCTAAAGTGTTTGATGAAAATGGATAAGCTTATTATGTTCGTATGACTAACTTTGGTTAATCGTTCTTAAACAAACTCATTGTACACGCTTTGGTTATGGTTCATCCTTATCCAAGTGTATATTCTATTTGTGTTTATCTCAATCTAAACCATCTAATGGTGGATAATAATCACTTGATTACCAAGTCATCTTATCTTGAATATCAGATCGAATTTCATCTAACGGTGAAAAGTGTCTGATTGATTACAAAGCTATCTTAGCTCAAAATGTAAGCAACCTTTGATCTTGAAAGTCTATATAAAGAGAATCTCGAGCGGCTGGGAAACTTAATCCCGACAATTTGTGTGTCCTAGTTGCTAACTAGAGTCGATTCTCTCTTAACCTAGGTTTCCAGTTTTACTGATATTCATAATTAGGTTTAACGACTTAAAAGACTTCGCTAAGGGATTCGTGAAGCCAGGTCCAAATATTTTATCTTTGATAGTTCGTGTATCCTGATCTTGTTATTGTTGGTACTCCGACATGTAAGATTTATAGAAGTCACAAAGCTCTTCGTCTCAGACTTTGTGATTCCGCAAGCAATTACCTCTGTCAGATATTCTTAATTAATATCAAGCAGGTTTTTCTTGGAGGTGAATAATAATTTAGGCTGCTCTGCGGGAGTCGTAGATACTAGATTTTGAGGTTTGATGGACCTAGTCTACTGCAAAATATTTCTTATATCACATGATCTAACGATCGAACGGAAAAAAAATAGGCATATATCACATATTGGTTTAAAGTATTCGCTTAGGTTGAAGCAACTCTTAGGCTGTAAAGGACGTCATCTAAGGTAATCAATTGCATAGAGTCTTGCGAGATTCAAGAGGCGTAAGGAGCGAGAGTTAACTGAATCACTGTGACGGTGGGCTCGGTCTCAACTACATTCCAGTCCAAAGTTATTGATAGTAGGCTAGAGTCTGTAGCGTCTTAAAACAATTTGGTGTTCAAAATCTGAACGAAGTCCCGGGATTTTTCTGCAGTTGCGGTTTCGTCGTTAACAAAAATTCTGGTGTCTCTGTTATTTGTTTTCCGCATTATATTTGTTTATCTATATAATCGAAATATCACAGTTTGTACATTAATCAATCAAAGTAGATATATCAATCCTTTTGTTGGATACGACTTGATTGATCTTGGATATTTATCTTTGTAATCGTCCAAATACTCTCACGGTATAATCTGGTTCACAGACTTGTTTCTGTTTTACTACTGATTGTTAGAGAAAGAGATACAGACTCTTTATGTTATTCCTTGATCGAGAATCTTTAATTTGTAAATCTCGAAATTTTATTTGAACTTAGTCCATACAGGTTTCCGTACGAAAAATTTGGTGGTGCACTTGTACCCTCGGTCTTTTCAGATCTATATCCACCACTATCCATCGGATGGATGGCGGAAATTAAATTTACTGGCGATTTTTTAAGGATACTAGAATTTTTTCTTTTATTTCAATTTAACCTTTGTTTTTTCCTATTTCAATTTGAAAAGGCGAGGGTACCCAAATATACCTCAAGCTAAAACTTTTCCTTCTTATAAGTCCTTTCTCCGAAAGTGATTGTCTATGGACTGAGTCGAGACAATACAACTAATCGGTTCATACTTCGTGTGATCGTATATGGATACGAGATCGATACAATACAACAACGAAGTATGTTTACTTGATACAAAGGTTCGGACTTAACCAAACACAATTGGATTGCTTATCAAGTAAATAGGAATTAACGTTTGTGTAATTTACTTTAATTATAATAAAAAAATTATAATGCGGAAAATAAAAGTAAATGACACAACAAGATTTTGTTAACGAGGAAAAATGCAAATGCAGAAAACCCCCGGGACCTTGTCCAGAATTGAATACTTCCAGGATTAAGCCGCTATACAAAATAAACCAACTTCGTATAGTTGAGACCAAGCAACTAGACCTATATTTCACCTAGTTCCGTATGTATTCCCACACCTCCAACTTATGAATAAGTCACGTACTTGGAACAATTCCTTTGGTTCGTATTCCAAACAGTAAAGGAACAACAAATCTGTTTGGTATCAACTCTCTTCAACCAAGTGATATGAGTCGGAAAAAGGCTCTTTTGTTTATCTCAAATAAATTCCTTCGTCAGTTCCTTAGATCTATCTTATGTTCAATTACCCAAGGTAATCGTAAGATTTTGCAATCAATACTTTTAATCACAAAGAACCGTATTGATGCCAATCTACTCAACTAATAAATCCAATCCACCACAAGGATAAACCGATTATAGTTGGATCCTCTTTTTACCGAAACAAGTATTGTGCACACAAAAGATTTATATAACCAAGTCAGAAATCTTCTATCTCTTCTTTGTCTTCAAATATTCTTAGATCTTCAATAAACACCTGCATACAACTAGTTGAATCTCTTGTGATCAATCACACACAGAACGGAGTCTGTTAACAATGGATTATCACAAGATCGTCTTTAGAACTAACAACAGTCTAAAGATCCCTGTCGAAACTTTGAACTAGTTTAAGTGAATCTTATATCAGAAGAGAAGATTCTCAAGCATAAACAAACTAGGTGTAATCAAAGTTCAACCACCGTTAGTCAATCAAATCAATCGAAAACAAAAGATAAACTGCAATTATCTAGTTTCCACCAGCGGTACGAATAGAGCTTTTCAATCCCAAAGAAGACTTTAAACTGAGCGGCCGTAAGAGATTTCGACTAATTAGGTTACTCTCCTCTCCGAATAGGCGCCTTCACCAGTAACAGTACAACAGAGGAATTTTACTGTCACGAAGGATTAGTTTGCTAGAAATGCAAACTTCAAGTATTTATAGACAAGGAATTTTGCACACCAAGGAATTTCCAAAACCGAAAATATTCTCAAGATATTCAATAATAATTTCAAAATTCGGTTTTCATAATTCCTGAGAATGCTCTGTCCAAAATATTGATCGAAAATCTCCTTGGAAAATCTTTAACTAGTAAATGCACATTACTAATTCTTATTTTCCATATATATAATTAAAAACCTTAATTAAAAGATTCTTAACTTATTTAATTTCGATCCTGGGATTTTCTTCCTTTTAGTTGTGAAGGAATATCTTTGAACAATAAAAGATACGCATTAATGCACGTGTTCAAAGTGTGTCGACATCCGTACTTTTTAAGTCCTCTTTCATACTTACACACTTGAAACCGATTCACCACGCTTCCAAACAAGTTTAGAATTGGTTCATCTGACTTTCAAGATTTATGTGATTGATCAAGAACACTCAATCACGAATCATGGGTTTAACAGTTCTACCAAAACAAGTTTCGGTTCTACCTCCATGTGATTACTGTGCATAGTCACACTAGATTCCCAAAATTTGGTTGACTAGGTACTAGGATTGGTTCCCCACATATATATGGTATCTAACTTACATGTGTTGCACATGTCCATAGGATCGGTTCCCCTTTCTGCTATAAACCTTGATGCACCTCATACAAGGATCGATTCCCCTTTGTGATGTGTTGCACCTCTTACTAGGATCGGTTCCCCTTTACCCAGAGTTAGGTCTTACAAACTACACAAACTCGATCATACGATCAGGTGATTACTTAAGATCGGTTTCAGTAATAAAAGTCATACCAATACATAAGTCAGGCCTTATGTGAATAGTTTTACCAAGAACACAAACAAGTCATGAACGGTTTTACTAATCACACATATTGGTTGTTCAAACGATATGCAATGAATAACAATCCCAATAATGCCTGGCGATTTCCTTTTCGATTCATAAACTAAGTTCATGAACTTACTTCCTTAAAACACATGTAAAACATTGTTTCCTAGGATGAAATCCTCACCTCATGCCCATACATAATCACAATAGCATTCAAAATATTATGTTGATGTCTTATCTACAAAGTTTAATAGTTAAGCAATAAACCTCGTATTGTATTCCTTAATACTATGTCTATTGTTTGTACCCAAAATCACTTTTGGGCACGAAACACGATTGAATTGATGATTTGGTGTGTATTTAGGGTTGGAGGAGAATTGAAGAACAAATAAAAGAGACACGGGTTTTTACGTGGTTCGGCATAGTTTGCCTACATCCACGGGTGAATCCCCTTGGGGAGTATTGTTTTATTGATAATAGAATTACAGTCTATTTTTTTTCAGTATGAGATAGTCTCCTTTTTTCTATTGGATACCACCTTTTCCTCTATCAGGGCGTCTCTATTTATACAGTTTTAATAACTAATCTCGTGATAGACTTAAACGGCATTAATATGCCCTGCAATCAATTCTGCATGAAACTGCTGGAATTAACTCTGCATGCCTCAATCTTCAATTCTGCATGAAACTGCTGGAATTAACTCTGCATGCCTCCATATTCAATTCTGCATTAAACTATTTGCATGCTTCTTTGAATAAATTCTGCATGAATAATGGCTGGCAGTATGGGTGGACGCTGGCTGGCAGCATAGCTGACTGCATGGGTAGAGACTGGCTGGCAGCACATCTGGCAGCATGGTTAGAAACTGGATGGCAGTGAGGAAGAGCACTTGGCTGGGAGTTGGTTGGCATCACTATTGGCAACAAGACTAAATATTGGCTGGAGGTGCGGCGTGCAACCTGACTTTGACAGTTAACCAACGATTGACTTTGACTGTTGACCGTGTGTTGACTTTTACCATTGACCGGTCATTGTAATACAGGGAAGGCTGGTGGGCTGCTTCGGTTGACTGGTGGCAGCTGAATAGTGGCCCAAAACAATATTCTAGCCCACTATGTGGTATTTTTACTCATGATACAAACATCGCCCCCTCTTAACCTCTAACTTGTTGGGGGTTAAGAACATTTCATTTCCCTTGGTCAATGAAAAAATCGCCCTTAAGTGTAGATTACTGCTGCTAAAGTGATTGGCAACCTTCTCTTGATGTTTGCGGAACTCAAGACGCCCCCAAGAGTAAATTTTTGTTGTTGAGGCGAAAGGAAAACTGCCTTCGTTGATTGTGGAAATCGTAATCAAGTCGCCCCCAAGTGAGGCTATTGTGCTTGGAAGATTGGCGGGAAATAGTTAAGTATGAACCATCGTTGTATGCAAAAACAGGACTGAAGGCTGAACTGGTTTATAACGGAAGGTGATGCTAGAGTGGAATGGTGTGGAAAGTGAGTTGTAACTGAATTGTGGTAGTTGGGTAGAACTTGACTAGTAACTGTTGTTTGGAAAAACTGAGTTATATCTGACTCACTCGGCCGGAATCTGTGCAAGATGTTGTTGCAAACGAAATTTGAATTGCAGACTGTCAGTAATTTCCGATAAACTTGGTAGTATCAGTTCTTGGTATTAAGTTGTTGTCAATTACGTACTAAGCTGCGGTAGATGCGAGCGAAGGGGTGTGACTCTTTAGTAGTTGAGATGGTAACAGATTTTGCATGTTGTTGGACCTCCAATGGTGTTGGCTGTGCTACTCAATGTGACATCGATCTTTATATGTCTTCAATTGTTATACGAATCATGATAGCAGCAACGATGTCGACTAGATCACAATAGTTGCTGCGGAACTGGATTGTAGTGATTGTGGTAAACTGGACTGCGAAGGACACAAAAAACTGCCCTGAGCAAAACTGGGTAGTAACAGCTTTGAGCAAAGCTGATCTGCAGCTGCTGCGATCAGGTGGACTGCAGCAGCTGCGAACAAAGCTGGATTGCAGCAGCTTCGATCAGCTGGACTGCAACAGCAACGAGCAAAGCTGCACTGCAGCAGCTCCGATCAGCTGGACTGCAGGAGCTGCGAACATAGCTGGAATGCAGCAGCAACGAGCAAAGCTGCACTGCAGCTGTTGCGATCAGCTGGACTGCAGGAGCTGCAAACATAGCAGGAATGCAGCAGTTATGATCACCTGAACTGCAGCAGCGACGAGCAAGACTGCACTGCAGCAGCTGCGGTCAGCTGGACTGCAGGAACTGCGAACATAGCTGGACTGCAGTAGCTTCGATCAGCTGAACTGCAGCAGCGACGAGCAAGACTGCACTGCAACAGCTGCGGTCAGCTGGACTGCAGGAACTGCGAACATAGCTGGACCGCAGCAGCTGACATTAGCTGAACTGCAGCAGCGACGAGCAAGACTGCACTGCAGCAGCTGCGGTCAGCTAGACTGTAGGAACTGCGAACATAGCTGGACTGCAGTAGCTTCGATCAGCTACAGCAGCGACGAGCAAGAATGCACTGCAACAGCTGCGGTCAGCTGGACTGCAGGAAATGCGAACATAGCTGGACTGCAGTAGCTTCGATCAGCTGGACTGCAGTAGCTTCGATCAGCTGAACTGCAGCAGCGACGAGCAAGACTGCACTGCAGCGGCTGCGGTCAGCTGGACTGCAAGAACTGTGAACATAGCTGGATTGCAGTAGCTTCGATCAGCTGAACTGCAGCAGCGACGAGCAAGACTGCACTGCAACAGTTGCGGTCAGCTGGACTGCAGGAACTGCAAACTGATAGACACATTTTTGTGTCTAATTTGTCCTCAATGTTCTATATTGTTAGACTCGATTAAATACTTATTGTGTTATTTTATGTTTTTGTAGATGTTTTTGGAAAAATAAGCTCTTGCGACGAAATTGGCTCGAAAAGTGGTGTTTTACACCCCATGATAGAGACTAAAAACACCCCAGAAATGCGCCGGAGGAACCCAGAATAAATGCTGGAAACACCCCAGAAAAATTACTTAAGGCACCCAAAGAACATGTGTTATTCGGACTCCATCAACGGATAAGGGGCGACCACTGCATAAGGGGTGACCTTCTTCACAAATTCAAAAAAAAAACATTTTGGCGGGAAAATATTTCTTTTCACAGGCAGATTTTTTGATCGGATTTTGGAGGAGTTTTTGTTCGATTTAATCGCTGAAACTTCATGGGTAGATGTGATATGTCATAGAAAAGCTGGTATGGGTGTTTGTTTCGATCAAATTTGGCTGGATAACTTGGTTTAATCCAAACAGTGAATTGGAGGATAAACACAAACTTAACGAGTTTAAACGTGTACTGCTCGTGATTGGAAGACCTAATCAATATCCTGGAGCGTGAAGAAGGTATAAAAGGAAAGAAACACAGCTGAGAACGCGTGAAAATCATAAAACAGGGAAGAAAATCTTCCCGAAAATATTTTTCATCACCCGAGTAAAGAGAGGATTATCTCGAGTTATGGAGGAGATTTCTTGTGTTGTAGGTGTATAAAAAGGGTCTTGAAGTATCATATAAGGGGTGTCGAGAGTCTGAGGGGCTGAGGAGATCCAGAGAAGAAGAAATTCGAGTTTTCCCAAACTCGGTTTCTGCTGCTGCTGCTGCTACTGATGAACATGAAGAACGGACCTGCAGAGACAATCGTTTTTTAACAGTGTCAGCGACACAGAGGCGAGGGTCGCAGCACAGTGTTTACATCACTTTCTGTCTGTCGTTTTCTGTATTAGCTGGTTTGTAACACTTATAACTGTTACAAACCCGGTTTTATTGTATTTCTCATATTCTCATCATTTGTAAACCATTTTTGAGCATCAGTGAAATTCTTTGAGAGGTTTTCCAACATGATGAGCGGCTAATTATCTAACAACCAAGGCAATGAGGAAGCTATTTACGCTTGAATAATTGGTAATTATTTATTTCTCTCTAATTTATAATTTATAATTCACCCAATCACTGCTTTTGCAGAGTTTTTAATTGTTTGCAAAAAATTCTTCATTAGTTGTGATTCAATTAGATAGGTTGTGCTTTGTTTAGATAATCTATGCTTAGGGGATACAATTAATTTTTGAGAATTTTCCAGATTGTTTGTGAATTAAGAAATAAGAGTCTTAAAAGATAATTAGAGTTTTGAAATATGTATCATTCAATTTTGCGTCATAGTGGAATCTAGTGTCTTGGTTACCTCTCGCCCACTTTGTTAATATTTTTGAATATAATTTTATTAACTCTTTAAATTTAATCTTCACAAGTCCGAGAGTTTGAACCTCATTACTACAACATCATTAAAAAATACTATCATTTTGGCGCCGCCGACGCGGATTTGTGCTTAGGTAGAATTTTTAGGTTTTTTTTTTTTTATTTCATTTGTTCTTTTTACGTTTCTTTGGGTGTGTCTTTGTATTACAGGTTTGAAGTTGGATACTAAAGACTTGGAATCAAAGCTTAAGGCCAAAAGAGAAGGAAAAAAAAAAAGCAAAAAAAAAAAAAAAAAGAGCGAAAGAAAAATTAAAAGAAAAAAGAGAACTTATTTTATTCTTTTTAGAGACCTTCCATTTTTTGTAATTATTATTTTTTATTTCTTTTCTTTTGCACTTTATTTGGACTTCGACAATTATTTTTTATTTTTTTTAAACCCTAAGGAAGGGTACATTAAATATAAAACTGTTTGCAGGGAAGGACGACGATTACAATATCGTCTCGGCCCCTCGGGTTCGCACATGACATAGGAGTCGTGGCCCGAGTCGACTTCAGCGGTTTTGCGCTCGTCTGGTACGGGAGGTAAGCTTTCGAAACACCGGTGAATCCCCTGTCAGCGGGTTTATTGTATGCCTTAAGGTGAATATATGCTGAGGATTTGAATACGGTTGTTTTAATTTCCTAGTAAAGGGCAAGGCCTGCCCAAATTAAGATAAGGACTCGGATTTCATCACTGTTTCCTTCTTGCCCGCCTTAGGAAAACAAAACCAAACGCGAACCTAAGCTTAAAATTTTGACTAAAATGAGACCTATAGGGTAACGAGCTTAATAGGAAAGTCGTTCAAAAAATATTGGTTACTCTTTTGAGCATAATTTGAAGTTCATGATGGTTTCTGCGAGTTGAATGCGTGACTGCGCCGCCTTATAATACCGGTGAGACCTTGGGTATCAAAGCTCCTCGCAGCTTCCCTCGTCTCAATTCAACTTACTTAAACTCGGATTGATTCCAGAGAGGTTTTCTCATATTGTAACGAATTCCTTTTCAAAATATTAGAAGCTGGTCTAGAAACAATCTAAGTGGAGCCATCATGCTTGTTGTTTGCTAGATTTTATAGGTTTTATTTGGTCGAGTCATCCTTGTTTGTGATTGTGTATAATTTCCTTGCAATTAAGAATGTCGAATTGGTATGATAGAAGCCAATACAATGATTATCGACCTGAATTTGAATATGGACATCATCCTTTTTATGACCATGTTGGGAATAGTGGTTGGGAACGCCATCCTTTGGAAGGATATGGGTCATACCTTGGTGAGCCCAATTACTATCCACACATCCATCAGTCTTACGAGCAGGAAGATTATAGTACTAGTTCTTTGTCTCTAGAGGATACAATCAAACTATTGAAAAGTAGTCCTTTTTATGATTCCTCTGTTCCTATTCCTCCTTTAGAAGAGTCCCTCAGGAAGTTAGCTGAGTCGACGCGTAAGTTAGCTGAGATGAATAGTATAATTATAGACGGAAGAACTACAATAATGAGTGAACCTTCTTTAGAAGACCACCTCAAGCGGATAGCTAAGACGAACGAAAGAATTGCTTGAAATTACTTGAATTGCCAATATAGTGTATCCAATAATACCCTTGAGAATGAAGATAGTTATTTACATAATCAAGATAACAAGGTTAGAATTGGTTGCTGAGGTTCGATCTTTTTCATGTTATTATGATGAGGATAGTGTTGATAGAGAATCATACTTATGTAGGAATAGTGATTAGGAAATTGATACTCCAATTGAGCTTTACAATGATAATATTATTTCTATTTCTATTTCAAATCCAAATAATTTTAATAATTATTCACCTATTCAAAAGGACGAGGATTTGACTAGAGATATCCTCGTTTTAGACGATGTAGTATTTCCTGTTTACAAAGCCAATAATGATTTAGAAGAACGAGTTTATTCTGAGAATAATGTTTTAGAGTCTAGCGATTTAGAAACAATAGTCTTAGACGAAGAAGATGAACTCGTAGAGCTTTTAAATATGAGTGAGGATGCATCACCTGAGTATAACCTAACAGAAGCAATTGACTATTTTCAGGATTTCGATGATCTAGAAATTAGGGAAATTGTAGTTAGTCTACCTACAGACACCCAAAACTCTAAGTTTGGGGGTGATTATCATTCTCCCTGTGCTTTACCTTTAACTCTTAGAAAGTTCCCTCGTGTAGGGATTAACATTTGTGCCTCTACCATCGTACAATATTATCTCCATACACGTTTTCCCGAACCTAATAATGTCTAGAAAGAAGTTTAGTCATTAGAAACCCATCCTCTGGTTGATGTGGTTTGCCCAGGCTATGAAACCCTTATTGACTTTGTTTTCCCACCAAATAGTTTTCTTCAAAATGTGGGAACGTTTATATTTCAAATGTGTCGAATATTTAGTTGTGAGACTAAACCTAAATGCTTTAGGAAATTAGAATCAACACATTTTCTTAAGAATGACTACTACCCTCACTGTGGTCAATTTTGTAAGTCAAACCTAATTGACTTAGAGGATCCTCAATTATTTAGGTTATTATTATGTGCTTCTAAATTTTTATTTGAGTTTTTACAGACTCTAGGACCTAATAATTCGGATCTCACTTTTGAGGAGTTGCATCCTAAAAAAAATATATTTAGACCCTTTTATAGAACCTGAACCTGAACCACAACTAGACGTAGTTGTCTTAATCAGGAAACTAGGTAAGGGCATGCTAGTCTTGTTCATTTTCTTGGTTTACTTCAGTTTCCTTTGGTCAGCTCTATTTGGTTTTGAAAGCCCACAGTTATTACGGCTACTGTTATACGGTTCGAGTTGACTAATCCTTTCCTAAGTCTGGCTGAAGACTTTAAACTTAACACTTCTTGGGAGGTAACCCATGCTCATGCAACATGGTAATATCTTTCCTTAACTCTTTTCTTCAAGTGGTAACAGTTTCTCCTTGTTCATGCTTTTGATTTTATCTTTAGAACATCAACGACAATGTTAGATTTAAGTTTGATGGTGGGGAAGAACTTTTTAGTTGCACTTTTGAAACTTCTAGCGTCATATGGTATCCGCTTAGCTAAGTTTACATACTGTTTCTCACCGAAAAGATAGAAATTGGAATGCTAGGGTTAATAACCTTTTGAGACATTAGAGAAAAAGACATTGAGATCCTTGAAATTCAGGAGATAACTTGTTCCTTTTAGAGGGTAACCGTGATGGACCTAACCATACATGATGGAAAGGCAAGTAGGTCAGGAAATGCCAGAAAGACAAAGCAACCTCACAATGTAGTCTTAGTTACTAGATTGCGACTCTCTCTCAGTAGAAACTTATCATCATCAACAAGCGGAGCGACATCAAAATCTATGAAGAAAGTTGAAGACGTTTTAGGTTTAGAAGCAACAATAGAAAAGAATAATTCAAAAATCAAAGTTGAAGTTATAAGAGCAAATGATATAAGTTGTTAGAATCCATGATACCAAGACATCACAAGTTGCGAAGATCCAAGTTTTGAAAGTCCTTCTCTCATGGCCATGTAAATTGTTGTCTTGTAAGTTTTGTTTCCAAAAAAAAAAAAAAATGAAAAATGAAAAATGAAAAAAATCATCGTTATGTTTTGTTCAATAAGGCCAAAGGGAAGTAGAAATTTATAAGTCAAGGAAGAAATCGAAGACAAAAGTTAATTGTCAAGGTTCTATGAGGTTCGATAGTTTCTCATCAACAGTTGAAGACCGAAGAAGACGTTGTTTCTACTGAGCACTATGAGAGAGTCGAAGAAAGATACATTTGGTTGCTTTGTTAGTCCGCTTTCAATATGGCACAAGATATTTCTAGCACTGGTTTAACTCATCACACGTAATTAGTCCAGTTGTGTAGCAGATGTCCCTCTCATATTTATCTCTCTCCTAATATTATCCAGCTGCAAAGTAGCGGATGCATCTTACAATGTTTATCTAGATGTGTAGCGGATATCTTTTTATCTAGCAGTATTGCGGATGGGTCTCCCCTTTTCTTCAGTCAGCTTTAGAGCTGACACCTTTAATTTCTCTGGCATTCTAGTTACTTGGAGATAGGTTGAGAATATGTATGTCCTCATAGCTCTTTGGATACTTGTGACCAATTAGAAGTAATGGTTTTGTGGGTACACCTCTGGTAAACCCTACCGAGATTAACTCAATTTTATTTTTTATTAGTTTTGCTCGAGGACTAGAAAATAATAAGTTTGGGGGTATTTGATAGACACATTTTTGTGTCTAATTTTTCCTCAATGTTCTGTATTGTTAGACTCGATAAAATACTTATTGTGTTATTTTATGTTTTTGTAGATGTTTTGGAAAAATAAGCTCTTGCGGCGAAATTGGCTCGAAAAGTGGTGTTTTACACCCCAGGATAGAGACTAAAAACACCCCTTAAATGCGCCGGAGGAACCCAGAAAAAATGTTGGAAACAACCCAGAAAAATTGCTTAAGGCACCCCAAAGGACATGTGTTATTCGGACTCCAGCAACGGATAAGGGGTGACCACTGGATAAGGGGTGACCTTCTTCACAAATTCAAAAAAATATTTTGGCGGGAAAATATTTCTTTTCACAGGCAGATTTTTCGATCGGATTTTGGAGGAGTTTTTGTGTGATTCAATCGCTGAAACTTCATGGGTAGATGTGATATGTCATAGAAAAGCTGGTATGGGTGTTTGTTTCGATCAAATTTGGCTGGATAACTTGGTTTAATCCAAACAGTGAGTTGGAGGATAAACACAAACTTATACGAGTTTAAACGTGTACTGCTCGTGATTGGAAGACCTAATAAATATTCTGGAGCGGCAAGAAGGTATAAAAGGAAAGAAACACAGCTGAGAACGCGTGAAAATCATAAAACAGGGAAGAAAATCTTCCCGTAAATATGTTTTATCACCCGAGTAAAGAGAGGATTATCTCGAGTTATGGAGGAGATTTCTTGTGTTGTAGGTGTATAAAAAGGGTCTTGAAGTATCATAGAAGGGGTGTCGAGAGTCTGGGGGCTGAGGAGAGCCAGAGAAGAAGAAATTCGAGTTTTCCCAAACTCGGTTTCTGCTGCTACTGCTGAACATGAAGAACACAAAGAACGGACCTGCAGAGACAGTCGTTTTTTAACAGTGTCAGCGACACAGAGGCGAGGATCGCAACACAGTGTTTACAACACTTTCTGTCTGTCGTTTTCTGTAACAGCTGGTTTTCAACACTTATAACTGTTACAAACCTGGTTTTATTGTATTTCTCATATTCTCATCATTTGTAAACCATTTTTTGAGCATCAATGAAATTCTTTGAGAGGTTTTCCAACATGATGAACGGCTAATTCTCTCACAACCAAGGCAATGAGGAAGCTATTTACGCATGAATAATTGGTAATTATTTATTCTCTCTAATTTATAATTTATAATTTATAATCCACTCAATCACTGCTTTTGCAGAGTTTTTAATTGTTTGCAAAAATTTTCTTCATTAGTTGTGATTCAATTAGATAGGTTATGCTTTGTTTAGATAATCTATGCTTAGGGGATACAATTAATTTTTGAGAATTTTCCAGATTATTTGTGAATTAAGAAATAAGAGTCTTAAAATATAATTAGAGTTTTGAAATATGTATCATTCAATTTTGCGTCATAGTGGAATCTAGTGTCTTGGTTACCTCTCGCCCACTTTGTTAAAATTTTTGTATATAATTTTATTAAATATTTAAATTTAATCTTCACAAGTCCGAGAGTTTGAACCTCATTACTAGAACATCATTCAAAAATACTATCACGAACATATCTGGACTGCAGCAGTTGCGATCAGCTGAACTGCAGAAACGACGAGCAAGACTGCACTGCAGCAGCTGCGGTCAGCTGGACTGCAGTAGCTTCAATCAGCTGAACTGCAGCAGCGACGAGCAAGAATGAACTGCAACAGCTGTGGTCAGCTGGATTGTAGGAACTACGAACATAACTAGACTGCAATAGCTTCGATCAGCTGAACTGCAGCAGCGAGGAGCAAGACTGCACTACAGCAGCTGCGGTCAGCTGGACTGCAAGAACTGCGAACATATCTGGAATGCAGTATCTTCGATCAGCTGAACTGCAACTGCAACAGCGACGAGCAAGACTGCACTGCAGCAGCTGCGGTCAGCTGGACTGCATGAACTGCGAAAATAGCTGGATTGAAGTAGCTTCGATCAGCTGAACTGCAACAACGACGAGCAAGACTGCACTGCAGCAGCTGCGGTCAGCTGGACTGCAGGAACTGCGAACATAGCTGGACTGCAGTATCTTCGATCAGCTGAACTGCAGCAGCGACGAGCAAGACTGCACTGCAGCAGCTGCATCAGCTAGACTGCATGAACTGTGAACATAACTGGACTGCGGTAGCTTCGATCAGCTGAACTGCAGCAGCGACGATCAAGACTGCACTGCAGCAGCTGCGGTCAGCTGGACTGCAGAAGCTTCGATTAGCTGGACTGCAGCAGCTTCGATTAGCTGGACTGCAGCAGCTGCTGGGGGATTAGACTTAAACAGTTCGATAAACCCGAGTGTAACAGTTCCAAATAAAAACAGACTGCATCAGTTGTGTCCAATGAGTACAGAATGGATGAGCAAAACTGGACTGCATCAGTTGTGTCCAACTGAGTGCAGCAGTTGCTTGGGAACTGGATTACAACAATTCGATCAACTTAGCTGTAGCAGTTTAATATTACTGATTGCAATAATTGCGTCAAAATATTAGGGTATATTCTCGCTGCCTCTTAATCCTGTAACTCGTTGGAGGATTAAGAAGTTTGGGTTACCTTTTGTTTCGATTTTCAGAAGCTGAATTCCGCATTGCATTTAGGTGCTATGTAACTCCCCCCCCCCCCCCCCCAAGCATATGGAGTGTTACGCATCTCTCCCCAAGAGAGTTATTTTAGACCATGAGGTGTTACGTATCTCGCCTCCAAGTGATGGTCAGTCACATTGAAGTGATATGCAACTCTCCCCCAGAAGATAGTGATTGTCATGCTGCTCAATGCTCGCACAAGGGTGCACCGCCTTGATGCATTTTGCTCGTGCATGAATCTTGAAGCCGTATGTTGTCTGAAATTCGCGCGGGGCGCCAATCCCACTATTCTAGATGCGCGCAGAATTGAAATGTGTGCATCTCCTCGTGAGAAAATGCACATCACATTATAGTGTCTCATTGAACAAAAGTATACATGATTATATGAAAAGATGCGAAAATATGTAAATTGTGTACGTACCATATTAAAAGTGTTATTGCGACTTCGTTTAGGAGGTGATTAGGATGTCCACTGGCTATGTCGATGTTTTCCAGCGGCGATGACTAGTGTAGTTGCCTTAGTGTCTCGGCTTGACTCAACTACTAGATTTGTCTGCGGGACTGGAATGCACCGGTTGAATCAAAACTGGATTGAAGACAGTTTCCATGGAACTATATTTCAGCAGCTGCGATCAGCTGAACTGTAACAGTTATAAGTAAAACTGGACTGAAGCAGTTGCTGAGAAACTGAACTACAGAAGTTCGATCATATTGGACTGAAGCAGTTTCGAGGAAAACTGTACAGAAACAGTTTTAAGGAAAACCGGACTTCAATAGTTCGATCAACTGGACTGTAGTAATTATACGAAAAAGGACTGCGGCAGCTCGATCAACTGGAATGCAGTATTTGATGAGGAAATGAACTACAACAGCTCGATCAACCTGACTTTAGTAATAACGTAACAAAGAACTGCAGCAGTTCGATCAATTGGACTGCAGTATTTGCTGCGGGACTGGACTACAGCATCTCGATCAACTGGACTGTAGTAGTTTTAACTAGCACCGAACATAAGCGGGTTGAGGTTTATGAATCAAACCAGCACTCACGAACTTTGCATACTGGAATATTATGGGTAGGAACTCGATGCAACAGCGTTCGCGAACATTGAATATGATATGTAGTTTTCACTTGATAGTGGTTGATGAGCAGCTCGGAATCTCAAAAATAATTTTTCTTCAAACTCACTTCGATTCTTAAAACGAAGAAGTTACTGACGAAATAAGATTGCACAAAGCGCGCGCGCGGTGGCTGACGTGGCACTGATGACTGGACATGGTAGTCGCTGACTGGATCGACGGTGTTGACCTGGCATCAACACGTGGTGATAATTCCTGACGTGGCGGTACATGTGGTATGCTGACGTGGCGATGCTGACACGGCGTGCTGACTGGACCAAGTGCTGACGTGGCAGCTGCTGACTGGACCAAATGCTGGCGTGGCAATCGTTGGCGTGGCAGCGTACTGATAACGTGGCATATGATGTGACGTCGAATTTCTGACGTGTCATTGTGCTGCTGACGTGGAAGGTGACGTTACATCGAATAGATGACGTGGCAGCTGACGCGTTATCGAATTGCTGATGTGTCATCGTACTGCTGATGTGGCAGTTGAAGTGACATCGGATTGTTAACGTGTCATCATATTGCTGACGCAATGACCGCTGACGCAATGATGACGTAGCTAATGATGATGCAATGGCCGCTGACGCCATGATGACGCGATGAAGCTTAATGTGGGTAACGGAAACCCTAACGTGGGTGATGGGAATTCAAGGTAGGTGAACGAAACCCTGAAGTGGGTGAACGGATCTGGCCGCCAGGCTTGGCCGCTGTCCTCCTTTTTTTTTTTGTACTTGAAACTTTTCGCCACGGTTTTCACAAAGAGTGATCTTTCTTCCGTACATTTGGTGACAGTTTTGCAATACTGTTGTCTTTTCTTTCAAGCCTTCTTGCAACAGTTTTTCTGCTTCAACCTTTAGCAACAGTTTTATTTAACTGTTACCATTTTTCACGAACTTTTTTGCAACAGTTTCTTGTTTTCAGCAACGGTTCCTGCAGGTACTGTTGCCGTTTCTCATGGACTTTCCACCACCGTTTTGCTACACTTTTGGGGCCTTTTATGGAACTCTTTGAGATGCTTTTCTGGAGGTCTACTCTAGGGTTTTCAATCGCCTTGAGATGTAGGCAACTTGACAACCCTGCGATCATGACAGTAGTGATTTAGACATACTACAAACTCGAACATGCAGATACTGCGTTATTTGGGAAGCATGTTTTCCGAACTTTGGACTTGAATATGCTGCGGATCGAACATCCTGGCAACAATCTTAACGATATCTCCAATGAGTCAGTCTTGGTGTCCTCTAACTATGAAGCAGCAGTTGTGATCAACTGAACTGCAGTAACTGTGATTAACTGGACTGCAGCAGCTACGATCAGCTGGACTGCACTGATTGAAATCAAAACTGGACCCAGTCATGTTGCGGATCGAATATCCAGCAACAATTTTGATCAAGTTTTTACGCCATCTTTTATCGTGGACCGAACGCCCTAAGGGTGGTTTCATCGGTCTTAATAGTGATGCAGTTTCAATGGTTTCCGAATATAATAGTTTTAGCAGATCCCAAAACCGCGAATCTGGACTGCAACAGTTGCGATCAACTGGACTTCAGTAACTGCGAATAATTGGTTGGTAGCAGCTGCGATCAGCTGGACTGCAACAATTGCGATCAAACTGGACTGCATCAGTTGCGATCAACTGGACTGCAGCAGTGATTTTTCAAGACGTTCAAACTTCTTTTTGACGGACACAATATTGAAGTAATTTGTACAACTTTTCTCAATGGGGAAACGCGATTCCTTTTCTCGTAATCCCCTTAGTCGGCGCTAATGTTTGTACCCAAAATTACTTTTGGGCACGAAACACGATTGAATTGATGATTTTTGGTGTGTATTTAGGGTTGGAGGCGAATTGAAGTACAAATAAAAGAGACACGGGTTTTTACGTGGTTCGGCATGGTTTGCCTACATCCAAAGGTGAATCCCCTTGGGGAGTATTGTTTTATTGATAATAGAATTACAGTCTATTTTTTTCAGTATGAGCTAGTCTCCTTTTTCTATTGGCTACCACCCTTTCCTCTATCAGGGCGTCTCTATTTTTACAATTTTAATAACTAATCTCGAGATAGACTTAAATAGCATTAATATGCCCTGCAATCAATTCTGCATGAAACTACTAGAATTAACTCTGCATGCCTCCATCTTCAATTCTGCATGGAACTGCAGGAATTAACTCTGCATGCCTCCATCTTCAATTCTGCATGAAACTGTTTGCATGCTTCTTTGAATAAATTCTGCATGAATAATGGCTGGCAGTATGGGTGGACGCTGGCTGGGAGCATAGCTGACTGCATGGATAGAGACTGGCTGGCAGCATATCTGACAACATGGCTAGAAACTGGATGGCAGTGAGGCAGAGCACTTGGCTGGGAATTGGTTGGCATCACTGTTGGCAACAAGACTAAAAATTGGCTGGAGGTGCGACGTGCAACCTGACTTTGACAGTTGACCAATGGTTGACTTTGACTGTTGACCGTGTGTTGACTTTAACCATTGACCGGGTCATTGTAATATTGGGCAGGCTGGTGGGCTGCTTCGGTTGACTGATGGCAGCTGAATAGTGGCCCAAAACAATATTCTGGCCCACTATGTGTTATTTTTACTCGTGGTACAAGCATCTATCTAGAGTGTTCATGCTTCGCAGTTTTATTTTCAATATGCACGACTTGAAAGATACGTTAAGGAATGAAACATTTCAAGTCAAATATCACTAACCTCATGTAGAAGGATTATTTTGTGGTTGTAGATCCTTACTTCTTCACTTCTTCAAGTCTTCGCAATACTTGTAATGTCTCATATCCTAATACTTTCAATCTAACCTATACGAAGTTGACTCTAGTACATTTAATCAAGCGACTCTTAAATGAGTTTTGGTTCACTAAAATATGACAATCAAACTTGACATACGAACACTTGGTGGGTTCAACCGAGCTATGCGCTAACAGTCTCCCCCTTTTTCAATTTTAGTGACAAAACTCTTACATCATATGTATAAACAAATTGCAATAATTCATTACACATACGCTTGATTCTCGAATTCAACAGCACATAACCTGTATACATTCAATACTTAAAAATGTTGATGTTGACATTATAATAACAAAGCTCATACTCCCCCTAAAGGTGAGATAGATAGATTTTCAATCCTCACGTCTTTGTTATACCAAATCATATGATATGTTACTCCCCCTTAGTTTATGTTTTTCCTCTTTCGTTAGATAAACGTTTAAGCACCAATGTCCTTCTTCCCTAGTGACACCAATCAATATAAAATTGACACCAGCATCACTTGTTTACTCCATATATTTCTCTCTTTTGTTGTCAGAAAATGACAAAGAAACGAAAAATAAAGGACAACACGAAAAGGATCTTACAAATATCAAAATAGACTTGCAACCTGTTGAGTCAAGCACGAGGGTTCCACACATCATTTTTGATAACCAATATCAAAATCGAAACTACAAAGTAATTATGTTTTGATATGTTATCATGGAAATAATTGCCCGAAGCAATTTTCCCAACTAGTTTAGCAAACCAAAAATTAACTAATCACATTAGTTCCTTTGCTAAACCGATTGTATAAATACAATCGCTTCATTCGATAAGACCAAAATAAAGATAACTCTATTTTTATCATCAGGTTCTAATTATCCATATAAATTGGACCTTTAAGTTTTAAACAAGCCAAATACTAGGTTAGTTAACTAGCACTTCTTGTTAAGGCATTCGATTAGACTTGAATAATAGAAACCTCCACTTTGATAAGTCTAACTAAGATCAGAATTAACTTAGTTTCTCTTATCCGGAATCGAATTGGACTAAACAATTCATCCCGTAAACATATTCTTTTGTCAAGCCATAAATAATTTATACAAACCAAAACAAATCAACTTGCATAATTATTCATCTCAACCGGAAGCAATTGAAACAACATAAACATTAAAGCACTGCAATTGCACCAAAAATTTTGTAAGCCTAAACAATTGATACCACACAAAAAAGTAAGATAACAATAGTTTTTCTTAATCGGAACCAATTGAATCACACACACATCCATACACACATAATGGAATAAAACATCAATTGTACCGAAATTTTTTTAAGCAAAAGAAAAAAGATATAAGCAATAAAATTAGGCTTTTCTTAAACAGGAAAACAATTAACTAACAAGATTGTTACCTCAATTTCGCATCAACTTCTCCAATATGTTTGCATCTTCTTCTTCCAGGGAGAATTGATATCGAAATACCATTATGTTGTCATCCTTATGCAAAACAAAAGAATAACAACAACCAACCTTTACCAGAGAAAGGTTGAAAACCCACGAAACACATATGCTTTTATGCTAAACCAAAAACGATTCAACATATTGTGACTTTTTCACATATTATTTCTATCAGAACCCCTCATGATCCTTTGATAAAGCTTACCAACATGGGCTAGAACTTAATCCTGCTAAATAAAAAAGTCACCCAAACCATAAGGGTTCACATCATTATGAGATCGAATATCAAGGTAATAAAACCGAAATCAAACATCTCATAAACATACATAGCAATAAGTAAAGCATTCAAGCACAGGCTATGTAAATCAAAAACTATCACAAGAAAAATTATAAATCAAATAACTTTATTCATAATAGTTTTTATTCATAATAGACTTAATACAATCAATGAAAGAAATCAAAAATTGATGTTTATTTTTTTAGATTAAGTATTACAGCAAATAACTTAATCTCTAGGAGACCTCCCATTGTTTACCAAAGATTCCTCGGTATTTTGATTTTTTGTGTCTTCTCTTCTCTTTCAGATGATTGTGTCTTTGTTTCAGAAGATTCAATTCCACAATCGACTTCAAGAGGTTTGACTCAAGTAGTTTTTCATTCACTACTGCAGCTTCCAGGAGGTCACGAGCGACTTCAAAATCTCCCATTAACATAAGCATCAGCTCAAAAGAAATATGATTCTTTTTATGTTCGCTTGAGAAGTAGCACTTGAATTCAACTGGAAAGGTTTCAAGTTTTCGAAGTTGAGATTCAATGTCTATGGTATTTTCACCCATCTTCGAACGTAGACAGAACACAAGAACCGGTCCTATAGATGGCTTATATAAGAGTTCAAGCTTGGTTTCCAAGAAAGAGATACCTAAACGCGACATTTTATTTGTGGAAAACACACTATTTCGGAAACAACATAAGAGAATTTCCGAACATGCTTTAACGGTTCTCAAATATATTTTCGAATTTTTTTTTATTGACTTTCCAAGAATCGAAAGTATTTTTCTAAACATAGAAAATATATTTCAAGAATATAGAAATACTTTAGATGTTCAACATTATAGAATTATACTTTCTTCACATTTTTGTGCTCCTTTTTAAGAACTTCCCCCTTTTAACGAACACAACTGAGGGAATTCTGAATCCCAACATCAGTTGTTGGAAAGAGCTTGTGATGGCTAATTATTTGTGGAGCATTGTCCAGCATGATATTCTTGAATATCCTCCCTTTTTAGTCTGAGTACTAGACGTTCATAGTTATCTTTATCTAAGATTACAGCAGGATTGTAATACTTAAGGTTTTTTTAGATGACTTTCTTTTGGAAACCTTCTCTGGTTTTGGTATCCACTTATGGGTGGACTTTGAAAGAAGGCTCTTCATTTCTACTTCCATCTTTCCATCTTGAAACATCAGATCTCATATTCCTTTTTGAAAAAGTATTACCCTTTTTATTATTTTTCCTTTTAAGAAAGTTTCTTTTAGGATATGATTTTGAATAATAATTCATTTGTCTCACATGACAATGAAGATCTGAGAGGTTTTTGGAGATTACATGTAAGGACCCTCAAGTTCGTCAACGCTATTAGACCAGTCAAGAGACGATTTATCCGCTAATGACTCGACTAATTAAATACGAATGTTAATTTGTAGGAATTAATCTAACAACAATCTAGATATGAAACTAGTACCACTCGATAGATCTCGAATAGTTATGCGAATTGGACTACTCGAACGTGTCATTCAGATACCGAACGAAGAAGAGAGCATCAGTGGTTTGAGAAGGGAAAAAAATAGTCTTTTTATAAGTAAACCGACCTGGGCTGCCCATATCATTCTGGCGGTATGTCTTATCATTTCCCTTTGGCATTATCACAAAACCAAATCAAAAGGAATTCACTTTCTTTTTATCTTCTTCTTTCTTCTCTTCCTTTGTTCTTCTTCTTCTTCTTCTTCTTCTTCTGTGTTCTCGTCCTGTGAGTGAATTGAGAGGTAAAAAGGGTGTTTTGGGATCAAGGGGAGCAGTGAAATATCGAGGGTTAGTTGATGGTGGTAGTATAGGTTGATCCGGTGAAACCAAAAACCAGCAGAAAAGGTAAACAACGAATTTTATTAGGGATTCTTAATCTGTTATTGTTTATTTATGAAATTGAGTTTGTTTTGGTTAAATATTTCTTGGGTTTATTATTAATTAAGGTAGTACGGGTTGTATAAGGTTTAATTTTGGTTTCTTTAGGAGTTTTGAGATTCGGGTTAGGGTTTAGATGAATTGAAGATGAGGATTAGGGTTTCTGAGTTGGGAATCTACAGATGAAGAAGATAAATTGAAGAGTGGTGATTCGAAGAAGAGTTGATGTTATTACAAGCTAGACTTAGTAATTGAATTTGAATTATTGATCTACAGGGGTTAGTACATGTTAGGAATGAAGCAAAAATGAGTTTTAGAGGTAGAATTGATGTTAACTACATAGAACTGTGTTGGATTGCAGTCTAGTGAGATGAACTGGTGGTAATTGAATTGTTTCAAGACTTAGGTGATGATGTTGATGCTACAGGGGATGAGATGCGTAGGGTGGTGGTTCTGTAATTGTTGGTGACGTTTAAGGGATTGTATTAGTGATGGTACTATTAGCTGAAGTGGAAGGGGTAATGAGTATGTAATAGACTGGTTATGTCTATGGCGAATTTGAGTAGAAATTCATGAGAGTGGTGATGCTTCTGAGATGTGAAGATGGATTGCCAATATTGTAATGTATTTGATCTGAGCTGAAGTTTTAGGTTGGTGATGGATATAATAAAGAACAAAATGAATTGAGAAAGGTTAGTGGTGATGCAATGAGAGTTGTAGTTAGGCTACAGATGTTATATAAAGAAGGACTAGTATGGATTTCAGTTAAAGTGGTGTATGTATGGATATTGGTGTTGCTGTAGACAGTGGAGTCAATATGTAATGAGTGTTGCAGAGTGCTGGAGTTGTAATTGTTATACGAGGTAGTACTCGCAGAGGTGGAGATTCAGGTTAGAGTTGAATGTGCAAGTGAACTTTCAGTAAGAAGAAAAGTGTTGTGTTTATATGAATGGGTTTCACATGGCGGTGAACCTTGGATCGAGGGTTAGTGGGGCAGTATATGTGTTTGGAGCCGTAATTGCTTAGTCTTGCAGAGGAAATTAGGAAGTATGAATATGAAGAGGAGGTTGGTTGGGAACTGGTATTGCAGGTGTTATGAGTTGAGTTAATGGTGAACGACAAGTGGTACAGGTGGGTTGATATTGAATTACAGATGAGAGTGTTATATATGAAATGTAAGAACTGATGGTGAAATTGATATTGTTGTGGATTGGATGGTGTTAATGGAGTTTACTGAGAATCAAGTATGAGGAAGGGAGGTTGAAATTTAGTTAAGTTGTTGGGTTCCTTATTAAGTTAGAAATGCATCTTAGACATAAATCTGTGGTGTGTTGCACCTTAAAGGCACAATGGAGTCTTTTGCTTCTGTAATGACTCAAGCCAGAATCAGTCACATGTCTCACTGGCTTTGTTTAGCTGACTTAGTCTTTCTGACTGAGTTGAATCGTCTTGACTCACCGAGTTCCCTATCTTGACCAGTGTTGACTCAGTTGACCGATTTGGGTAGTTGACCGGTCATCTTGACTTAACCTTGACTAGTTGACCCTGGACTTGACTTGGACAGATGTTGACTGTTAAATTGACTCCTTTGACTGTTAGTGACCGTTAGTTGATCCTTATGGGCTGGACCTTATTTTAACGGGCCGATTTGTTGGGCTTGGACTTAGAGCCAGTATCCCGATTGAACATGAATTGGACCCTTATGGTCCGAATTGACCTTTGGTTCCTTTTACAAAGTTGTAGATATTCTTAAGACATATTTAATGGACTACAATATCAAACTAATTGAATTAATAAATCTTTAAATGTGCTAAAGATAGATAATGAAAAGGTGTACAACCATAAATGGGCTTAGATTCATTAGATAGTTCACTTAGCTTATAACTAGAGAATTGTATGTGATTATGTTATGAGCATTGTGTGAGCCTATTGGCTAAATTCTTAGAGTGCTTGCGTGATTAACAATTAGTCTATATTAACAAAGATCGCTCTAAAGGATGAACGAGTGGATTGAGGATCTCGAGGTAGGCGAGGCTTGTCATTAAATCAGGTGGGAACTCTGTAACCTTCTTGTAATCATTGAGTTTTCATTTATCTGCGAGCATGATGAGACTTTTTACTATCTATGTGCATGAATGTGTGTACTTTAATGTATTGTATTTGTGTTCTTTTGTAAGAAGTGTATGTTATATCTTCGTTAAAGAAGTTTGCTATGAATGTGTTTTGTGTGTGATATGCGTTGTGAGATTTCCCTGCGAGGAGTGTCTGTGATTCCCCACGGCTCCTTGCTAAGTTAAGTAAGGCGGATGCTCTTCCATCGTCAATATTATTTAGTAGGGCGGATGCTCTTCCGTTTGAATATTATATCTTTTAATCTTATTATCTTAAGAAAGTATGGCGGATGCTCTTCCGTTTTAATATTACTTAGTATGGCGGATGCCCTTCCGTTTTAATATTATATCCTTTAATTTTATTGTCTTAAGATAGTATGGTGGATGCTCTTCCGTTTTAATATTACTTAGTATGGCGGATGCCCTTCCATTTTAATATTATATATACTATTTTATTTTGGGTGCATATTATACTTGTTTGTCTAACTTTCTAATCTTGATGGTAATATTCCGAATCATGGTTTGTATGGGCACTCTGTGTGGATAATGTTATTATTATTGATTAGGGTTGTTCTCGCGTCCTCTTCTCCAATGAGTTTGGCGAGGTTAGGATAACACTTGCTTCTCGTTGCATGATTTGCTGAATGCCTAGATTCATTACTCTTTATTCCAATTACTGTTATTATAGAGCTGTGAAGCATGTTAGTGATTACTTGAGAGTTATATGTTTCCACTGGGCACCCTTTCGGGATGATGTGCTCACTTGTTCCCACTTCAGTTTCAGTAATCAGAAGAAATGGAGCGCGGGAAGATATCCATTTTCGTAGCTTAGTGCTCTACCAAATCTAGTGTTGTTATGTGTCTTTTATTATATGTATTCTTCCTTTATTCTGTAAAACAACACATTTATATACTTATATAACATGAGAGACTTTCAAACATATTGTATCAGAGAGTTTGGTTTCTTTTGTTAGCACTTTATGTGGATATGGTTCTTAGGATCGATAATTTGGATTTGATGCTTCAATTAGGTTGTAATCCTATTAGCTAAGCAGGTTTAGTATTTGGGGCGTCACTAGTTGGTATCAGAGCTCACTATTAGATCTTACATGGGCAATAACGGAATAGGCAGTACCAGTTAGTGAACTAGATTAGTTTAGAATTGGATTGGGTCGTGATATAAATCTTAATCACTAAAAACTATCAAGAACTAAAAAAATTATTTGATTGATTGATTCGTTTCTTTGTTGTGTGTATGTATGATGAGGTAAAATTGTTGGTTAAACCAGTTAAATTATAGATTTGAAGCTGATAGAAAACTGCAAATTAATTAGTTTGAAATTAAGAAGACGTAGACAATCCGATATTAGGAGAATAGTGATATTAATATATTTGATAGATCCCGAAAGTTCTACATGAAATTATGTAGATCCTTAACTTATACATTGAGTCATCAATTCTTTGAGATAGAAAATTAGTGTGAAGAACTTAGGCTTATTATTTGATAGTGTCTAAATCAGTGTAGCTGAGACCGAAAATTTTGATTGATAGATTACAGATTCATATAGACGCTTTATGATAGCGTACCTTCCAATATACTTAGTACCAGTAATCTATTAAAATAGAAATTAGTTCATTGAACCTAGAGCTACAAATTTTAGATTCTAGTTGTAGAAGGCCATCTAGAATTATGTTTCATTTCTTGTTGCTTAGAATCCAATTAAAAATGAGTTGTATTTTCACGCGTTGGTAAGTATGAACGATACTTGCGCTTTGAGAGATAGTGTTTCTCTATAAGGTGGAGAGTTTATTTTTTTTTTTTGAAGACCTGAAGGGCGGTTCGATTTTCGAGGACGAAAATGTATAAGGTGGAGAGAATGTAAGGACCCTCAAGTTCGTAAACGCTATTAGACCAGTCAAGAGACAATTTATCCGCTAATGACTTGACTAATTAAATACGAATGTTAATTTGTAGGAATTAATCTAACAACGATCTAGATACGAAACTAGTACCATTCGATAGATCTTGAAAAAGCGGGGTCTAACAACACCACCCAATATTTCGCTTAGCAATCTGTATGGACTAACTCCGAAACACTTTCTAGAGAATCAACTAGACAACATATTTAATCTAGGTAAAAGTATCTCAAGGAGTTAATATCTCTCTCTTGTTTTGATTTACTCAATCTAATAGATAAATCCGTCTCCCACGAATATACCTACGAGTTTTCTTACGTCTTTTGATAATAATCAAGGCGAACAGAAACCAATTGATAATCCGGTCTTATGTTCCCGAAGAATGACCTAGATTAATCAATCACCTCACAACAATCTTAATCGTATAGTAGGGAAACAAGATGTTGCGGAATCACAAATGATGGGACGAAGATGTTTGTGATTACTTTTTATATCTTGCCTATCGGAGAAATCAAACAATCTCAAGCCAATCAATATGATTGTACTGTTACGATGGAAGATGCAAGATCAGATCACACAACTATGATAAGAGTAGTATCGGTCTGGCATCACAATCCCAATGAAGTCTTCAAATCGTTATCCTGGTTTTAGAAGAAGAAAACAAAGGTTAAAGGAGAACCGACTCTAGCACGCAAACTAGTATCACACGTAAGGTGTGGGGATTAGTTTTGCAGAGTTGCTAGATGTCCACTTATACATCCTTTCAAATCAGGGTTTTGCCTTAGTTACAAAGCAATCAATATCCACCGTTAGATGAAAACCTGATTTAGAAATAAGCTAATATTTCTCAACCGTTAGATTGAAAACTTAGCTTGTCATACACAAATGAACTGCACGCTTCTAGGTTTGTTAACCGTACCCAAACGTCTGCATTGTTGGTTTACAATATTTTACCAAAAGGTTAACCATATGAGCGTTTCATACCAACCATGTTCTTCTTCACCATAACTAGCTCAAATGACTCAAATGAACTAGTTAAGAGAGTTGTTCAATTGCAAGGAAATCTTATGTAACTACACAAGACACATGAAGCAAAGATGATTTGATTCACTCGAATTGGTTTATGAACTTTAATAGCCACGGTTTGCAAAAGCATTCCTTAGTCTTTTAAGATTAAGTTCAGAAATCATCTTTAGATATATAACCTTCTCAAGTTCGCAGACTAGGTTCACGGACTTAAGACACCGGATAGAGTTTACAAACTCCAACAAAAATTCTCGGGTTTGAGAACTTCGCCGGTTCGATGACTGGCTTCGCGGACTGGGCTCACGGAAGTAGTTTTTCAACTCCAGCAGAAATTCTCGGGTTTGAAAACTTCGGCAGTTCGCGGACTTGGCACTTGCCATACTTCCGGTTTTCTTGATCAACAAAGTTCGAGAACTTTGGTTCAAGGAATCCATTGGTTATGTAATGTAAACTCTCATTCCAATCATTGAAACATTCTTAGAGGACGTTATATAGTTGTTACACTATTTCTCGTCAAAGTAATTTCCAAAGTGATTGAAACATTCATGACTTTCGTCACTAGGTAAAGATAAACTAGGTCGAAGTGAAAAGCTTACCAACACATATTTCGAGATATAGATAGGCGAGGTATACTCGGATCGAAATACCAAATGTGTATAATCTAGTCTATATATATAGTATACGACTTTTGTCTCAAAGAGTAGGAGATAGAATAGATAGACTTTTGAGTGACAGATAAGTTCAAGTCTCCACATACCTTTTTGTCGAGAAGTTCCACCGGTTCCTTGAGTAGATCTTCTACTTGTATGATGAATCGCCATGAAGTCCTTGAGATCAACTACACTTACTATCCTAGTCCAAGACTTAGCTATAAGAGACTAGAAATCAAGACTTATAGTTTTGATAACTAACATTGACACATGCTTGAGATGGCAACGCATGCGAGTTTGACCGAGAAGTGCTCTAACAATCTCCCCCTTTGTCAATTTTAGTGACAAACCTATTAATACATATGGAATACAAAAAAGATAATGAAACTTTAGTAGCTCCTATTCCACATGGCTAATCTTCAACATTCCTCGAAATCTTCGTCATTTCCAAGTACTCCAATGATCCCAAAGGTTGTAAGTTTAGCACCATCATTGTTGAAGATCTGTAGCTATAACAATGAGAAAGCATCGGTCTCGATCATTGTTATACAGTGTCATAGTATTATTACACAGTGTCAAAGTCCAATTGTATCAAAACTTCAACAATAATACTATGGTGATATGTATCACTCCCCCTTAGTAATTACTCCATCTCACATGAAAACCACTCCCCCTTACACAATGATCCGAAAACCATATGTATATGTAGTGTGAACTACATATTAATTCTCCACTTTTTGTCAATAAAATTGGCAAAGGTACAAGAACGGGATCATAATGAAATTTTCGTAAGAGATATTTCATGACTGAGAGAAAGAAACACACATCATCTTATTTAGATGCAATCATGTAGCCGAAGCTAACAACATTCATCAAGGAGTTTAAAGATACAAGATAACCCCTCTAAAATTCCACAGCCGCACACCCCTCAAGATATGACCATTAATCACAAGTTCAAAAGAACTCTCCCCCATTGATGTCATTCCCGAAAGAACAACAACGAGCGACCTTAATTTCAAGAGAAACAAAGGATTTTTATTGGACACCAAAACCATGAGAATGATTTTTATAACCAAAACTCAATCAAATTATTCATAAATAAACCCATGAATAATTTAATCGAATACATAATCAAATTAAACACAAAAGTGACCAATTTAATTTATTGTGCTCAACATAAGTAAACTTATGGAGCAACGACTAAGATAACCATACAAAAGAGTGATTGGCTTAATCGTTCATATACTCAACATAAGAGAACTTATGGAGTAATAAATAAATAACCAAACAAAATGATTAATTTAGTTCTAAATGCTCAACATAAAGTATCTCACGGAACAACCAACAAAGCTAATAAAAAATAATCAACTTGGTTGTATCGTGCTCAACATAAGATACATTACGGAGCCTCGCGGTAATACAAAAAGGATGGATCAATGAAGATCAATACCGTGGAATACACAAGGATTCATTCTTTTGCACAAGCATATTCAATATCAATAATCCTTGGATACAAAAGATTTTAACCTATCTTCCGTCAAAGATTGACAATATAGGATTAACTTTTGTATATGTCAAAAGTCTATTCATTCCTAAACCAATAAACGAATACCGATCATGAACGACTTTACTTTTGACAAAATATGGGACAACATAGTTCACAGATGTAAACACCAATATCCCATAACAAGTTGTAATATAACAAATCATAAAGATTAAATACTGCAAAACATCATCCTTCAAATAGTTTTAGAATTTAAACCAATAAATCGAAAAACAGGAAGATGAAATCGTTGGACATAGCTATGTGTAAACACAATAATGGCTATTCCAAACTCTAGTTATCCTTCTCAAAAATAAGAATAAAATCTCATAAGAAGTTTCCTAGGCATCAAGACAAACTCGTAACATACAAGATGATTTGTCCTTAGAGGGTAGAATCAATATTTTTCGCCAGGATTTATACCAAGAATAGTTACCAAAGGCGTACAAAAATATTTTCTTAACAAAGAAGAACATACAAAGTCAATAACGACCATGCACCATAGTTCACATAAGATGATTGTGTTCAAGAATTCCATAGCACTGGGTACTACTTTCCATTCTTGAACTTCCTTCTTTGTGATTCACCAACAACATTCTTGTAGAAGCTACAAATTAGCTTAGAATAGTAGTACTCCAAGAATCCAAGTGCCCAAGTTCAAGAGAAGTGGAACAAGTGCAACGAAACGGAGCAAAATACTCAAAAACAAGAGTCAGGACAAATACCAATATTAACTCATCCAAATTCAACGTTTCTCATCTTCATTTTGAAGAGAATTAAAATAGGAAGAGAGTGCAAAAAGAATGAAGTCAATCCGAGTTCGGACGAATAAGTACGACCAAAACAAGTTTACTGAATATCGACGTCAAGTATGCATACGGGTTTGCAAATGGATTTTCGTATCCTGGAGCAGTATGCAAACGGGGTTTGCGAACTTAGACCCCTGGATTTTGGTTTTAAATGATGTTATGCATACTTGGTGTGTGTACCATGAAGTCCAAACATCCCGAACTAATGTTTTCGAACCTAAACATTTAAGAACCTTAAACACAGATCAAGTTAGGTAGAAATGAACGATAAGCAAGGTACATGGATCATTATAAGTACTCAAACAAGTAATAAAAACATAAAACCTTCTCAAGTTTATAGACATACCTTTTTAGAAAAGTCCAATTGAATTCTACAGCCTTACCGAATATAATCTGTGTGCCCCAGTTGTTGTGCTTCCCTCACCGTATACAGAGCAGGGCATTTCTTGGTGAGGATGAACTTTCAACACAAACAAGTTGTGTTGAGGTGAACAAAGTATTGCTCACCATGGCACCAAGAAAGAGTTTCTTTCCAACAACTCTTAAATCTTGTAGTGTTGAGAAACACCCAAGGAACTGTTTTTATAAGTCTATCAAAGAACTTCAAGAGAACCCAAAAAGATTTGTGTGTTTCTGATTTCTTGTTTTCCAACTTATAAAAAATAGTTTCTGCAGATAGTTTTTAGTACTGCGAAGGGAAACTCTTTTGATAAAAAGAGACGTCCTAGATTCTTCATAAAAGAAGACAATACTACTATCTCGATAGGAAGTATCAGGAATTGAGCAACGAATCAATTCATGCTTTGAGGTGATACACTCAGATAACTGAGATTTAAACTCCTCTTGTAATTCGTTTAGTTTATCACAACTAATTGGATTACGCAGAGGAGGAGCATTGCTCTCACTGATTAGTAAATCAATATCAACCTCAACATGAATATTATTCATCATAACTTGTAAGGTCTTGAATGTGTTTGCCTACTCTGATACCAATTGAAAAAGCGTGGGTCTAACAACACCACCCAATATTTCGCTTAGCAATCTGTATGGACTAACTCCGAAACACTTTCTAGAGAGTCAACTAGATAGTCAGACTCAATCTAGGTAAAACTATCTCAAGGAGTTAATATCTCTCTCTTGTTTTGATTTACTCAAGCTAATAGAAATCGGCGAGTCCTAATCAAACACAAGGAATAACTTGGACGGTACCAAAGACCAATGTCCAAGGATCAATCAATGATAATCAACAACCAAAGATTGGATTAATCTATTGATGATCTATACGCACAATTTGTATTATTTCAATTATAAAGATAAACAATTATACGCACAATCTACACAAGGAAACTGAAATAACACAGATACCAGAAATTTTGTTAACGAGGAAACCGCAAATGCAGAAAAACCCCGGGACCTAGTCCAGATTAAATACACACTGTATTAAGCCACTACAGACACTATCCCACTCCAAGCTAACTTCAGACTGGACTATAGTTGAACCCCAATCAGTCTCCCACTGATCCAAGGTAAAGTTGTACTCCCTACGCCTCTGATCCCAGCAAGATACTGCGCACTTGATTCCCTTAGTTGATATCACCCACAACTAAGAGTTGCTACGACCCAAAATCGCAGGCTTTAACAATAAATAAATCTGTCTCACATAGACAAGTCTATCAAAGGATCAATCTGTCTCCCACAGAAAAACCCTAAAGTTTTTGTTCCGTCTTTTGATAATAATCAAGGAGAACAGGAACCAATTGATAATCCGGTCTTATATTCCCGAAGAACAGACTAGATTAATCGATCACCTCACAACAATCTTAATCGCATGGTAGCGAAACAAGATGTTGCGGAATCACAAACGATGAGACGAAGATGTTTGTGATTACTTTTTATATCTTGCCTATCGGAGAAATCAAACAATCTCAATCCAATCCATATGATTGTACTGTTACGATAGAAGATGCAAGATCAGATCACACAACTACGATAAGAGTAATTTCGGTCTGGCTTCACAATCCCAATGAAGTCTTTAAGTCGTTAACCTGGTTTTAGAAGAAGAAAACCAAAGGTTAAAGGAGAACCGACTCTAGCACGCAAACTAGTATCACAAGTAAGGTGTGGGGATTAGTTTTGCAAAGGTTCTAGATGTCCCCTTATATAGCCTTTCAAATCAGGGTTTTTCCTTAGTTACAAACCAATCAATATCCATCGTTAGATGAAAACCTGATTTAGATTCAAGCTAATATTTCTCAACCGCTAGATCGAAAACTTAGCTTGTCATGCACAAATGAACTGCAGGTTCTAGGTTTGTTAACCATAGTGCATTGTTGGTTCAACAATAGTTTACCAAAAGGTTAACCATATGAGCATTTCATACCAACCATGTTCTTCTTCACCATAACTAGCTCAAATGACTCAAATGAACTAGTTAAGAGAGTTGTTCAATTGGAAGGAAATCTTATGTAACTACACAAGACACAATTGAAGCAAAGATAATTTGATTCACTCGAATCCGTTCATGAACTTTAATATCCATGGTTTGCAAAAGCATTCCTTAGTCTTTTAAGATTAAGTTCAGAAATCATCTTTAGATATATAACCTTCTTAAGTTCGCAGACTAGGTTCGCGGACTTAAGACACCGGATAGAGTTTACAAACTCCTGCAGAAATTCTCGGGTTTGAGAACTTCGCTGGTTTATGGACCGAGTTCGCGGACTTGGCTCACGCAAGTAGTTTGTCAACTCCAGCAGAAATTCTCGGGTTTGAGAACTTCAGCAGTTCGCGGACTTGGCACTTGCCATAATTACGGTTCTCTTGATCAACAAAGTTCGAGAACTTTGGTTCAAGGAATCCATTGGTTATGTAATCTAAACTCTCATTCCAATCATTGAAACATTCTTAGAGGACGTTATATAGTTGTTACACTATTTCTCGTCAAAGCAATTTCAAAAGTGATTGAAACATTCATGACTTTCGTCACTAGGTAAAGATAAACTTGGTCGAAGCGAAAAGCTTATCAACACATATTTCGAGATATAGATAGGCGAGGTATACTCGGATCGAAATACGAAATGTGTATAATCTAGTCTATATATAGCATACGACTTTTGTCTCACAGAGTAGGAGATAGAATAGATAGACTTTTGAGTGAAAAATAATTTCAAGTCTCCACATACCTTTTAGTCGAGAAGTTTCACCGGTTCCTTGAGTAGATCTTCTACTTGTATGATGAATCTCCATGAAGTCCTTGAGCTCAACTACACTTACTATCCTAGTCCGAGACTTAGCTGTAAGAGACTAGAAATCAAGACTTATAGTTTTGATCACTAACATTGACAAATATTCTTGAGATAGCAACGCATGCGAGTTTGACCGAGCAGTGCTCTAACAGATCTCGAATAGTTATGCGAATTGGACTACTCAGATGTGTCATTCAGATACCGAACAAAGAAGACAACATCAGTGGTTTGAGAAGGGAAAAAAATAGTCTTTTTATAAGTAAACCGACCTGGGCTGCCCATATCATTCTGGCGGTGTGTTTTATCATATTTCCCTTTGGAATTATCACAAAACCAAATCGAAAGGAATTCACTTTATCTTTATCTTCTTCTTTCTTATCTTCTTCTTCTTCTTCTTCTTCTTCTTCTGTGTTCTCATCCTGTGAGTGATTTGAGAGGTAAAATGGTGTTTTGGGATCAAGGGGAGCAGTGAAAGATTGAGGGTTAGTTGATAGTGGTAGTATAGGTTGATCCGGTGAAACCAGCAGAAAAGGTAAACAACGAATTTTATTAGGGATTCTTAATCTGTTATTGTTTATTTATGAAATTGAGTTTGTTTTGCTTAAATAGTTCTTGGGTTTATTATTAATTAAGAGTACTGGTTGTATAAGGTTTAATTTTGGTTTCTTTAGGAGTTTTGAGATTCGGGTTAGGGTTTAGATGAATTGAAGATGAGGATTAGGGTTTCTGAGTTGGGAATCTATAGATGAAGAAGATGAATTGAAGAGAGGTGATTCGAAGAAGAGTTGATGTTATTACAAGCTAGACTTAGTAATTGAATTTGAGTTATTGATTTAGGTTTATATTAATCTACAGGGGTTAGTACATGTTGGGAATGAAGCAAAAACGAGTTTTAGAGCTAGAATTGATGTTAACTACATATAACTGTGTTGGATTGCAGTCTAGTGAGAAGAACTGGTGGTAATTGAATTGTTTCAGGACTTAGGTGATGATGTTAATGCTACAGGAGATGAGATGTGTAGGGTGGTGGTTCTGTAATTGTTGGTAACGTTTAAGGGATTGTATTAGTGGTGGTACTATTAGCTGAAGTGGAAGGGGTAATGAGTATGTAATAGTCTGGTTATGTCTATGGCGAGTTTGAGTAGAAATCCATGAGAGTGGTGATGCTGCTGAGATGTGAAGATGGATTGCCAATATTGTAATGTATTTGATCTGAGCTGAAGTTTTAGTTTGGTGATGGATTTAATAAAGAACAAAATGAATAGAGAAAGGTTGGTGGTGATGCAATGAGAGTTGTAGTTAGGCTACAGATGTTATATAAAGAAGGACTAGTATGGATTTCAGTTAAAGTGGTGTATGTATGGATATTGGTGTTGCTGTAGACAGTGGAGTCAATATGTAATGAGTGTTGCAGAGTGCTGGAGTTGTAATTGTTATACGAGGTAGTACTCGCAGAGGTGGAGATTCAGGTTAGAGTTGAATGTGCAAGTGAACTTTCAGTAAGAAGAAAAGTGTTGTGTTTATATGAATGGGTTTCACATGGCGGTGAACCTTGGATCGAGGGTTAGTGGGGCAGTATATGTGTTTGGAGCCGTAATTGCTTAGTCTTGCAGAGGAAATTAGGAAGTATGAATATGAAGAGGAGGTTGGTTGGGAACTGGTATTGCAGGTGTTATGAGTTGAGTTAATGGTGAACGACAAGTGGTACAGGTGGGTTGATATTGAATTACAGATGAGAGTGTTATATATGAAATGTAAGAACTGATGGTGAAATTGATATTGTTGTGGATTGGATGGTGTTAATGGAGTTTACTGAGAATCAAGTATGAGGAAGGGAGGTTGAAATTTAGTTAAGTTGTTGGGTTCCTTATTAAGTTAGAAATGCATCTTAGACATAAATCTGTGGTGTGTTGCACCTTAAAGGCACAATGGAGTCTTTTGCTTCTGTAATGACTCAAGCCAGAATCAGTCACATGTCTGACTGGCTTTGTTTAGCTGACTTAGTCCTTCTGACTGAGTTGAATCGTGTTGACTCACCGAGTTCCCTATATTGACCGGTGTTGACTTAGTTGACTGATTTGGATAGTTAACCAGTCATCTTGACTTAACCTTGACTAGTTGACCCTGGACTTGACTTGGACAGACGTTGATTGTTAAATTGACTCCTTTGACTGTTAGTGACCGTTAGTTTACTCTTATGGACTGGACCTTAGTTTAACGGGCCGGTTTGTTGGGCTTGGATTTAGAGCCAGTATCCCCATTGAACATGAATTGGACCCTTATGGTCCGAACTGACCTTTGGTTCCTTTTACAAAGTTGTAGATATTCTTAAGACATATTTAATGGACTATAGTATCAAACTAATTGAATTAGTAAACCTTTAGATGTGCTAAAGATAGATAATGAAAAGGTGTAGAACCATAAATGGGCTTAGATTCATTAGATAGTTCACTTAGCTTATCACTAGAGAATTGTATGTGATTATGTTATGAGCATTGTGTGAGCCTATTGGCTAAATTCTTAGAGTGCTTGCGTGATTAACAATTAGTCTATATTAACAACGATCGCTCTAAAGGATGAACGAGTGGATTGAGGATCTCGAGGTAGGCGAGGCTTGTCATTAAATCAGGTGGGAACTCTGTAACCTTCTTGTAATCATTGAGTTTTCATTTATCTGCGAGCATGATGAGACTTTTTACTATTTATGTGCATGAATGTGTGTACTTTAATGTATTGCATTTGTGTTCTTTTGTAAGCAGTGTATGTTATATCTTCGTTAAAGAAGTTTGCTATGAATGTGTTTTGTGTGTGATATGCGTTGTGAGATTTCCCTGCGAGGAGTGTCTGTGATTCCCCACGGCTCCTTGCTAAGTTAAGTAAGGCGGATGCTCTTCCATCGTCAATATTATTTAGTAGGGCGGATGCTCTTCCGTTTGAATATTATATCTTTTAATCTTATTGTCTTAAGAAAGTATGGCGGATACTCTTCCGTTTTAATATTACTTAGTATGGCGGATGCCCTTCCGTTTTAATATTATATCCTTTAATTTTATTGTCTTAAGATAGTATGGTGGATGCTCTTCCGTTTTAATATTACTTAGTATGGCGGATGCCCTTCCATTTTAATATTATATATACTATTTTATTTTGGGTGCATATTATACTTGTTTGTCTAACTTTCTAATCTTGATGGAAATATTCTGAATCATGGTTTGTATGGGAACTCTGTGTGGATGATGTTATTATTATTGATTAGGGTTGTTCTCGCGTCGTCTTCTCCAATGAGTTTGGTGAGATTAGGATAACACTTGCTTCTTGTTGCATGATTTGTTGAATGCCTAGATTCATTATTATTTCTTCCAATTGCTGTTATTACAGAGCTGTGAAGCATGTTAGTGATTACTTGAGAGTTATATGTTTCCACTGGGAACCCTTTCGGGATGACGTGCTCACTTGTTCCCACTTCAGTTTCAGTAATCAGAAGAAATAGAGCGCGGAATGATATCCATTTTCGTAGCTTAGTGCTCTACCGAATCTACTGTTGTTATGTGTCTTTTATTATACGTATTCTTCCTTTATTCTGTAAAACAACACATTTATATACTTATATAACATGAGAGACTTTCAAACATATTGTACTGGAGAGTTTGGTTTCGTTTGTTAGCACTTTATGTGGATATGGTTCTTAGGATCGATAATCTGGATTTGATGCTTCAATTAGGTTGTAATCCTATTAGCTAAGCAGGTTTAGTATTTGGGGCGTCACATTACACTGTTCAATTCTTTAGATACAAAAGATAGAGCGTTTTTCATCTTTCGAATTTTGCACTCCCTTTGCATATGACCTTTATATCTACAATAATAACAATGCTTATTGAAAGGAATAAAGTTTTTAAGTTTACCTTTATGAGACATTCGGTTACTCTGCTGATCCTTGGTTGGAGTCTTCTTCTGACTGCTTCTGGAGATGGTTTCCGTTGGAATCTCAATAGAGCACTTAGGTGTCTCAGGCGTGCTGGCTTGTTCCAGTGGATTTTTTGAAGTGGAAGGGCATACAACCTTTATGAATTTTACTTCCTTGTTGGTTGACAAAAATTCAACTCCATCATATCCTAATCCACGTTTGTCCCCATGACATCTCCCTGCATCCAATATAGAAGATAAATTGTTTGTGCTATCATTGAGTCTTATTAGCCTTACAACTTCCTCTTCTAAAACCTTGATTCTTTTAAGTGCTTTAGTCAGTTGATCCTCAAGAGGATTTTTAAAAAAGAGTTCCGACTCATCTTGATCTTTACTCGTTGATTGTTGTGAATTAAATTTAGTTTCTTATTCAACAAGTAATGTTTCCAGTTGAGATTCTCATATTCAAGAGTTTTTGAGTGTAGACTTTCTTTATAGTCTTTAAGTAGATATCTGGAATTCTGATATCCATAGAAGAAACCAGAGAAGATTTTTCTTAGTTTCTTATTTTCTCTACAGAGTGGAGCAATGAGCTCAATGACATTTGAGGTAGTCAGTTTTCTTGTAGAAATAACATCTAGTATAAAAGAGTATTCTGACATATCTTCTTCAACATTTTGATCGATTTCTGAGTCACCTTCTTCAGACATATCATCAAGTTGTTTTTCAAGGCAAGTTTGCCAATCACCAGAATCTACATTGTACGAATCCGGTTGTTCAGTAGGTTTATAGGGAACATCATTTGAGATGTTGATCCTTTATCTTGTTTTATGTTATCTGAATCATTCATAAGATTCATTTCTTATAGGATGGATCACACCAAACACAGATCGTTAGATCTTTTCGTGTTTTCCTGCTCTAATACCAATTGAGAAGGCGAGGGTACCCAAATATACCTCAAGCTAAAACTTTTCCTTCCTATAAGTCCTTTATCCGAAAGTGATTGTCTATAGACTGAGTCGAGACAATACAACTAATCGGTTCACACTTCGTGGATCGTCTATGGATACGATATCGAGACAATACAACAACGAAGTATGTTTACTTGATACAAAGGTTCGGACTTAACCAAACACAATAGGATTGCTTATCAAGTAAATAGGAATTAACGTTTGTGTAATTTACTTTAATTATAATAAAACAATTATAATGCGGAAAATAAAAGTAAATGACATAGCAAGATTTTGTTAACGAGGAAAACCGCAAATGCAGAAAAACCCCGGGACCTTGTCCAGAATTGAATAATCTCAGGATTAAGCCGCTATACAAAATAAACCAACTTCGTATAGTTGAGACCAAGAAACTAAACCTATAGTTCACCTAGTTTTGTATGTATTCCCACACCTCCAACTTATGAATAAGTCACGTACTTGGAACAATTCCTTTGGTTCGTATTCCAAACAGTAAAGAAACAACAAATATGTTTGGTATCAACTCTCTTCAACCAAGTGATATGAGTCGGACAAAGGCTCTTCTGTTTATCTCAATAAAATCTTTCATCATGTCCTTAAATCTATCTTATGTTCAATTGCCCAAGGTAATCGTAAGATTTTGCAATCAATACTTTTAATCACAAAGAACCGTATTGATTCCGATCTAGTCAACTAATCATTCCAATCTACCACAAGGATAAACTTATTATAGTTGGATCCTCTTTTTACCGAAACAAGTATTGTCACTAGTGGAAAACAGAAGTTCCGCGACCGTCAGGACATGTCATATATACGTGTTATACGACTACTTTCAACCGTCTCTGTTGGGGTCTGTGATAAAGCGTCGCTGTCTCGTACGACCCTGAGTCGTGGGTCTCAAAATAACAACCGATTTCAAGGGTACCTAGGTACAGACCCTTAGCCGTGGGTCTCAGATTTAAATTATAATATAAAAAAAATATAGATTCAGATGTGCTGAAATGCCTGAATGGCTAAATCTGAAATAATCTGACTGCATCAAAGTAAAGTCAAATTAAGTGGAACACAAACTGAAATTCGAATGATACTTCAAATTTAAACTCAAACTGTGAATTCAACTTTCATTCATTTTATCCATTGGGTTTAAAACAACACAAAAAAGTATGAAATTCTGAGTTCATAACAATACATGGCTGAGCTAGCTAGTAAATTCTAATAACAACATTTTAAACAATAAAACGATAAGCACCTCCGATGACGATGAACTTAGACAATACTTCATGATTGATATCAAGTAGAGCACCCATGTATTTGTCCCTGGTTCACATATGACAAAGAACATCATTCTTGCAAAGCAAATCAACAACTTCGTTTAGTTCATCATACATGGTTGAGCAAAATAAGTTACTAGAGATGACAATATTATTAAAAGTAAGTTAGGTAATATGTTAAAGAATTCAATCAATGATCTGGACTCCAAACTGCCCTCCAGTAGAAGCATATGTAACTTAACAACTAATAATACTATCTCGGGTGAAGATGACCATCAAGACATCAAGTATTGGCCACACACTGCAGGAAAGTTATCGCACAACCATGACTACGAAAGGACAAGATTGAAACAAAACAAGAGCTTCAGGGCAATCGAAAGCTGATACAAAGAAATGGGTTGAATCCTTTGGAAGCTCATGTTTTTTTTGTAAGTAACAACATCACACGGGAAGAAGAAGACACTTCCACAAGCAATTTCCCTCACGAATACGGCTTAACTAGTAATATAAGAAATTAGAAATCAGAATGCATATGAGTGTTCATTAAAGATATCCAAGATTATGCATATGAAATTATAAATCATCAACAGCCAACATGTTATATATAGTGGAATACAAGCGGTTAAAATACTCAGAACATCACTGCCATTGCAAGAGTGCCCTATTTAATACAACTAGCATCATATTAAGCCATGTGAGAGGACAAATAATAGGTAGCTTAAGTAATTTCATGGACCACTTTGCAGACACATATAAGCTACAAACAATTCCATAAATTTATAAGACGTCAGTCAAGTGATTTGACTCGAGTCATCCAAAGCATAAACAGTTCCCCAAAGAAAATCATTAAGCATAACCATCACCAGTGCATCCATTTAATTCTACTTGTGACACACTTGAAAGAAAAAAAATAATGATAACGTGTTCTAGATTGTTGAGCACCCTACAATGACCATAACTTTGAGCACCATACATAGTACATAAAGAATGCAACTTCTTTATTAAGAAAAATAACCCAATCAAGTTAAAACCAACAAGTCCCAAGACTAAACCACAGCCTGCAAGATTATCATGCAACACCAACATCGCATCCCTACCAAACTGAAGTAAATGAGAATGCAATAAGAATTTTACCTTTTTTTCTGTACTTTCAGGCTTTTTCTCTAACACTTAATGTGCAGTTCTGTTGATCTTTTGTTCAAGATTGCCTTTTGTTTCCACACCTCAATTTCCTTAAAAAACGAGGCCAAACTGCAGAAGAGAAAACCAACACACAATTAGACCAATAACCATCCTGGAATCAACAAAAAAAACTAATTTTTCAATTGAAAAACTAACCATTCTGGTAAGGAAAGACCATTAAGTTGTACTTCCAATAAAAATGAGATAAATAATTCAGATGTATTTCAATTGTGCTAATAATGACGCACCCTCTGATTTCAACAAGATCGCCTGTCATGTCATAGTAATATGTCATAACACGTATAACAAAACAACAAGTACTCGTTAAAACCTAAAGGAGCCACATGATAAGTAAATAAATCACCACAAAAAGGAAGTACGTCTAGCAGGTGAAGGGGATTTTGAATTTCAAAATTTATAGCATTAATTCACATAAATTAAAATCAAAAATTGCAAAATCAGAATTCAAAAAAAAAGTTTTATAAGTTAATGTGACAGGGATTAGATTATTCTAACTTCCTCCTAAGTATTAGTTTGTACAAGTATTTCAGGTGACCGGTACAGCTACTGGTATTCCTGATATAAACTAATAGGATGTACTGCCCATAACAGAATGAAAACAGAAAAAGATGGAACTTAAGTTGGAAGAAGAAAATATAATGGAAGAAAAACTGTGGAGTGAATCTGTTAATATTGCTCTATATTCCATAAAGGTGCACCGAAATAGTACCGGTCAACATCAATATGATCGGGTATCAGCTGATAGGCTCGAGTATTAGCTGATACTGTGAACCATGAATAAAAATACGTGATCAGGATAGTACAAAGGAGCTACAAGAGACCAAACATAAAGAACAGCAGTGGCCCATTGAGTGCATATTTGAACCGAAGTTGATGTCCAGCTAACATTAATCAACTCTGAGTTGAATGACGGTGAGCCAGTCCAACCTGTAATAAGCATGTTTGAATGCATGCTAGCGAACGCGAAAATCAGGTGGAAAAATGTATAGGAATAACCAAATGGCACAACATCAAGTTCTCTGTCCTTTCTCTGCTCAAAGTTCACAAAAGGGTTTCTGTCACCTACACCAAAAGGTCAAACATGGTCAGAAACAAACACAAGGAAAATGGTGCTGTTTTGAGAGGGCACATACGAATTCCATTTTTGATGACTGTTTATCGCCAGAGAACAGAACTTAACCATCCTACAATGGAAGTTTATATCTTCCTAAAAGATAGCATGTTCTTATCATATTACTATGAAAGGGTCTGTAGATGAAGCCTTGAAGGTACCTGACTTTAGCGAGGATCCAGCCCGGCAAGCACAGTACAAGACAGAGATAACTGTTGTGAGCATACCAAGAATTAGCTTACGCGTGGTTACTCCTTTTGAACTGTTGTTGAGACCATTGCACGCGTAATCTCGAGACTCACTTGAGAGAGCACTGTAGAGCACATACGAACAGTACACAGAAATAACAGAAGATGGCAAAAGACTTGCATTAGCCTGTATCAACCCCAAAAACCCACAACATTATAATTGAGCATTGAAGAATATCTCTGATGCAATGCTGAATCAGATGTCTTTCACTATGGGAAAAGAGTCAAAATTTTCTATACCTGCAATGTAATAATTACAAAACCAAATGCGAGAATGATGGTCATGACAATAAAGAACACATTAAGATTGCATTCATGGCCTGAGGGGTTGAACCAAGCGAACATTAGTCCTGATATTGTAAGTGTTGTTATATAGCACACAAATACAACAAGTAACGGTATGCACCTGCAATAACCCATCAATTATATAAAGCAAAGACTGAAGAGAATTAGAGAAATATACTTGTCAAAGCGTACTGGAAAGAAAATGAAGAGGATAAGATGGAAATGTTTTCTGTACCATTTGCGTTCACCTCTCTCAACCCAGACATCATTCCATGTATTTGTGGCATCCAGCAGTATAATAACTGGAACCAGAAGAAACAACCCCGATCTAAAGTTTGATAATGTTCCTGCAAATTCAGTGTACGAGTTTCAGGATGAGAAGCAAGCATATTATTTGTTTGCATAGAGCAGCAATAAACCAATTTAAAGGATTTTATACACGCATTTGAAGACAGAATTCAGAACGTTAACTATGAACCTAGCTAGAAAGAAGGAAAAATAAATTAGTCTAAGTTCAAAAAAGAATATTTACTGACATAAATCAAAAGACAAGTCAATACACCCACAGACCGTATAATGAGATAATGTTATCAGGAACGAAAAACATGAGGACCAAGAGCAAATCCCACACCACAACGTTCACAATCCTTCATCTCTGGGTTCTTCTGCTTCTTTCTCTCTCAGGAGATTGAACCAGTGGAAGACTCTGCACCTACAAAAAAAAATCCCCAAATCAAAATTAAACCCAGATTCAGAAATCTAAGATCAAGAAATTGAAACCCTTAATTCAGAATTTATTAATTAGCCAAACCCTGAATCTAAAAGAAATCAAATATCAAGATCAAAACCCTAAATCAAAACTTCTATTTCAACAATTCCTGATCAATAAACGAAAACCCTTTATCTAAAAATCAAAACCCCTAATCAGAAACTCTGATTCATCAAATCAAGATCAAGATATGGAAACCCGTTATGAAAAATTATAACCCTAAATTTAAAAACCAGAGATGAAGAAAGCTATACCACAGTAGGATTAAATTCCTTCAACTTCTGCAATTTCGTCAACTCAATTTAAGTTTCAGCTGTTCTTTCCCTTGAATCTCCAACTCATCTTCTTTCAATTTCAACATCTCGTCACGATCTTTCTAGATCTCTTCAGTTTTCTCCTAAACCGCAAAGATGAAAAGAAGAAGATGGTTCAAGAACAATAGATGGATTTCTTCCTGACGGGGAAAGGGGCTATGTTTAAGAGAAACGATTTAATTGATTTCTCCATTTCCATGAAGCCAGTTCCTTAGGTTAGAGAGGAGACCAAGAGCAGAAGAAGAAAGAGAAAGAAAAAGAAAAAGACTGGAAATGGGTGAGAGAAAGAAGTATTTATATGCTCCATAAAATAATAAAAAAATTATCAAATGTGAATCGGTTTGGAAGGGTCTCGGGATCGGTAGTAGATTTAGGGTAAAATAGTAATTATTCTGAGACGGCTATTAATACTCTCGGAATTTTTCCTTGTTTTTATCATATCAGAGACTGCTTTTACGGGTCAGCGGCCCAACTACTGTGACCGGGGGTCTCTGCCGTAGGTCGCTAAACACCCATTTTCCACTAGTGTGTGCACACCAAAGATTTATATAACCAAGTCAGAAATCTTATATCTCTTCTTTGTCTTCAAATCTTCTTAGATCTTCAATAAACACCTGCACACAACTACTTGAATCTCTTGTGATCAATCACAGACATAACGGAGTTTGTTAACAATGGATTATCACAAGATCGTCTTTAGAACTAACAACAGTCTAAAGATCCCTGTCGAAACTTTGAACTAGTTTGAGTGAATCTTATATCAGAAGAGAAGATTCTCAAGCATAAACAAACTAGGTGCAATCAAAGTTCAACTACCGTTACTCAATCAAATCAATCGAAAACAAAAGATAAACCGCAATTATCTAGTTTCCCACCAACGGTACTAATAAAGCTTCTCAATCCCAAAGAAGACATTAAAATAAGCGGTCGTAAGAGATTTCACCTAATTAGGTTAATCTCCTCTCCGAATAGGCGGCTTCACCAGTAACAGCACAACAGAGGAAGTTTACTGTCACGAAGGATTAGTTTGCTAGAAATGAAAACTTCAAGTATTTATAGACAAGGAAGTTTGGACACCAAAGAATTTCCATAACCGAAAATATTCTCAAGATATTCAATAATAATTTCCAAATTCGGTTTTCATAATTCCTGAGAATGCTCTGTCCAAAATATTGATCGAAAATCTCCTTGGAAAATCTTTAACTGGTAAATCCACATTACTAATTCTTATTTTCCATATATATAATTAAAAACCTTAATTAAAAGATTCTTAACTTATTAAATTTCGATCCTGAGATTTTCTTCCTTTTAACTGTTAAGGAATATCTTTGAACAATAAAAGATACGCATTAATGCACGTGTTCAAAGTGTGTCGACATCCTTACGTTGTAAGTCCTCTTTCATACTTACACACCTGAAACCGATTTACCACGCTTCCAAACAAGTTTAGAATTGGTTCATCTGACTTTCAAGAGCTATGTGATTGATCAAGAACACTCAATCACAAATCATGGGTTTAACGGTTCTACCAAAATAAGTTTCGGTTCTACCTCCATGTGAGTACTGTGCATAGTCACACTAGCTTCCCGAAATTCGGTTGACTAGGTACTAGGATCGGTTCCCCACATATATATGGTATCTAACTTATATATGTTGCGCATGTCCATAGGATCGGTTCCCCTTTGCCTAAAAACGTGTTGCACATGTCCATAGGATGGGTTCCCCTTTCTGCTATAAACCTTGCTGCACCTCATACAAGGATCGATTACCCTTTGTGATGTGTTGCACCTCTTACTAGGATCGGTTCCCCTTTACCCAGAGTTAGGTCTTACAAACTACACAAACTTGATCATACCATCAGGTGATTACTTAAGATCGGTTTCACTAATAAAAGTCATACCAATACATAAGTCAGGCCTTATTTGAATAGCTTTACCAAGAACACAAACAAGTCATGAGCGGTTGTACTAATCACACATATTGGTTTTTCATAATATATGCAACGAATAACAATCCCAATAACGCCTGGCGATTTCCTTTTCGATTCACAAACTAAGTTCATGAACATACTTCCTCAAAACACATATAAAACATTGTTTCCTAGGATGAAATCCTCACCTCATACCCGTACATAATCACAATAGCATTAAAACGATTATGTTGATGTCTTATCTACAAAGTTTGATGCTTAAGCAATAAACCTCGTATTGTATTCCTTAATACTATGTCTATCTAGAGTGTTCATGCTTCGCAGTTTTGTTTTCAATATGCACGACTTGAAAGATACGTTAGGGAATGAAACAGTTCAAGTCAAATATCACTAACCTCAAGTGGAAGGATGATGTTGTGGTTATAGCTTCTTACTTCTTCACTTCTTCAAGTCTTCGCAATACTTGTAATGTCTCATATCCTAATACTTTCAAGCTAACCTATACGAAGTTGACTCTAGTACATTTAATCAAGCGACTCTTAAATGAGTTTTGGTTCACTAAAATATGACAATAAAACTTGACATACCAATGCTTGGTGGGTTCAACCGAGATATGCTCTAACACAATTCCTAATTTTTACTTAACTCTTTTATTTGACCATAACTACCCTTTTTTTCTATCATATCTCCTAATTTTTCTCTTAATATTTTTTAGTTAATAACAAACAATTTATAAAATCCAAAAAAAAAACTTTGCGGATATCGAGTTTCTGAATGTCATTGTACGAGTTTCCCTCACCACATGAACTTTCTTTATATCGTAATTGACTTTTTTTGTGTCGTTGTATGGGTTTCCATCATCATATGATCTTTCTTCATGGTAGTCAATTTTTCTTTTGGCCTTGTCTTGGTATTTTATTTTTATTTTTTGTAACGCCAAGAGATGGTGCACCATATTGCTTAGCCTTAGTCTTGTGTTTCTTTTGAGTATATCGAGAAAAAAAATACGACTCAAAAGTGACTTTTAAAATTGGCTCAAAAGAAAAATATTTTTGAAGAAAAGCACAACGGAAAAAAAATAAATAAATCACCAGACACAATTTTTGGTAAAACTCAATAAACAAGTCAATCGTAAACCAAGCTTAAGTTTGCCACTAGTTTTATTCACATTTTTTTCTTGGCGACGTCTCTTTTCTCACTCGATGAGTTTTTTTTTTTTTTGAAGTATAAATTTTACTAGACTATTAAAAAAATATTACACGAGGGTATATAATACCCTGAGATTTATCGAGTACAATCATAATGGTGAGCCATGAATCGACGAAACACATGATTTTGAAGCCGAGTAGAAATCTTCGGACTGGGGTTGCATCGAGGAAGATGTTGGAGACGAAGGTCGAAAGGCCTTCAGTCATGCTTTCACAAGAAAAGTTGTAATTTTGGTATACACGACTGTGACCACGGGAACCTAATTGGTGGTAAAGGTGTTCGATGCAATTGATTGAAGTTGCTAGTCAAACCTTTGTATCTTGATACTGCGGTATCCTTCCCGGGTGATATTTGTCCACTTCTTTGTTTTTCGGCTTGATCCATAGCTTCAAATTGAGTCTTTAACTTTGGTTGAGTCTTGAAGTTGGAGCCAAGCTCTGCCCTTGAAGGATTAGTGCTAATAGTGTTAATAATGATCTTACAGAATACAGAGGATGCTAAAAAACTGAAATAATGATACATTAGGAATTACAGACATAATTAGATTAGATAAGGATAACGAAAACTAGTAAACGAGATACAAACCTTGTAAATTAAAGATTCAAATAAAGGTGGATTATCCACCGGCTCTTGGAGACGCATAAAGTTACAGAGCTACTTTAGCTAAATCCAATTCATTCTTCTTTATCTTGTTTCATTTATGGTGATGGAGAGTCGTTCTCCCGTGAATGAATTTCAGAAATTTAAAGTGATGTCGACTAGAAACATATTAAGTTGAAGGTTTGGTTGATGATGAACTGAAAATCAGTCTATACAATCATCTCCATTAAGTCCATCTGTAGTCCTCTAATTTTATTAGGAGTAAACCATTCTGCATCCAGATAAAAGAATATAGTTGTTGTAGTTGGTTCTATTGTTATTGTTGATGTTGTTGTTGTTGGAGCTGCTGATAATTATGCAGGTTGTGCAAATCAGATAAGCTTCTTCATATAATTGCATTCAACATAGCAGAATCAGATTTTTCCAAGTCACCCTTTTTGAATTATTGTTGTTAGAGCATAACTCGGTTGAACCCACCAAGCGTTGGTATGTCAAGTTTGATTGTCATATTTAAGTGTTGTACATTAATTTTTCGTTTCTTTGTCATTTTGTGAAAAAAAGGGGGAGAAATATATGGAGTAAACAAGTGATACTGGTATTGATTTCATATTGATTGGTATCACTAAGGAAAAGAACAATTATGCTTAAACGTTTATCTAACGAAAGAGTGAAAGCATAGACTAAGGGGGAGTAACATATCATATTGATTGGTATATCATAGACGTGCGGATTGTTGAAATCTACCTATCTCACCTATAGGGGGAGTATTAGCTTTGTTATTATAATGTGAACAACGACATTTAAGGATTGAATGAATGCAGGTTATTGTGCTGTTGAATTCGGGAATCAAGCGGATGTTTAAGGAATTCTTGTAATTTGTTTATCCATATGATTGTAAGAGTTTTATCACTAAAATTGACAAAGGGGGAGATTATTAGAGCATAGATCAGTTGAATCCACCAAATGTTGGTATGTCAAGTTTGGTTGTCATATTTTAGTGAATCAAAACTTATTTAAGAGTCGCTTGATTATGTACTAGAGTCAACTTCGTATAGGATAGCTTGAAAGTATTAGGATATGAGACATTACAAGTATTGCGAAGTCTTGAAGAAGTGAAGAAGTAAGAAGCTACAATGACAACATCATCCTTCCACTTGAGGTTAGTGATATTTGACTTGAACTGTTTCATTCCCTAACGTATCTCTCAAGTCGTGCATATTGAAAACAAAACTGCGAAGCATGAACACTCTAGATAGACATAGTATTAAGGAATACAATATGAAGTTTATTGCTTAACCATTAAACTTTATAGATAAAACTTTGACATAATCGTTTAAATGCTATTGTGATTATGTATGGGTAAGAGGTGAGGATTTCATCCTAGGAAACAATGTTTTTACATGTGTTTTAAGGAAGTAAGTTCATAAAATTGTTTATGAATCGAAAAGAAAATCGTCAGACGTTATTGGGATTGTTATTCATTCCATATCTTGAAAACATCCAATATGTGTGATTTAGTATAACCTCTCACGACTTATTTGTGTTCTTGGTAGAACTATTCACAAAGGCCTGACTTATGTATTGGTATGACTTTTATTAGTGAAACCGATCATAAGTAATCACCTTTGAGGTATGATCGAGTTTGTGATTGACTGGACCAAATCTGGGTAAAAGGGAACCGATCCTTTGAAGAGGTGCAATACATCACAAAGGGGAATGGATCCTTGTATGACGTGCAGCAAGGTTTATAGCAGAAAGGGGAACCGATCTTTTGAACATGTGCAACACGTTTTTAGGCAAAGGGGAACCGATCCTATGGACATGTGCAACATATATAAGTTAGATACCATATATATGTGGGGAAACAATCCTAGTACCTAGTCAACCGAATTTTGGAAATCTAGTGTGACTATGCACAATACTCATATGGAGGTAGAACCGAAACTTGTTTTGGTAGAACCGTTAAACCCATGATTTGTGATTGAGTGTTTCTTAATCAATCGCATAGTTCTTGAAAGTCAGATGAACCAATTCCAAACTTGTTTGGAAGTGTGGCAAATCGGTTTCAATGGTGTAAGTATGAAAGAGGAATTATAAAGTAAGGATGTCGACACACTTTGAACACATGCAGTATTGTTTATCTTTTATTGTTCAAAGTTATTCCTTAATAGCTACGGAAAGAAAATCCCAGGATCGAAATTAAATAAGTTAAGAATCTTTTAATTAAGGTTGTTAATTTTATATATGGAAAATAAGAATTAGTAATGTGCATTTACTAGTTAAAGATTTTCCAAGGAGATTTTCGGTCATTATTTTGGACAGAGCATTTCCAGGAACTATGAAAACCGAATTTGGAATGTATGGAATATCTTTGAGAATATTTTCGGTTTTGGAAATTCCTTGGTGTCCAAACATCCTTTACTATAAAATACTTGAAGTTTGCATTTATAGCAAACTAATCCTTCGTGACAGCAAACTTCCTCGGTTGTGTTGTTACTGGTGAAGCCGCCTATTCGGAGAGGAGAATAACCTAATTAGGCGAAATCTCTTGCGACCGCTCGGTTTAAAGTCTTCTTTGGGATTGAGAAGCTCCACGAGTACCGTTGGTGGGAAACTAGATAATTGCGGTTTATCTTGTGTTTTCGATTGATTTGATTGACTAACGGTGGTTGAACTTTGATTGTACCTAGTTTGTTTATGCTTGAGAATCTTCTCTTCTGATATAAGATTCACTCAAACTAGATCGAAGTTTCGACAGGGATCTTTAGACTGTTGTTAGTGCTAAAGACGATCTTGTGATAATCCATTGTTAACAGACTCCGTTCTGTGCGTGATTGATCACAAGAGATTCAAATTATTGTGTGCAGGTGTTTATTGAAGATCTAAGAAGATTTAAAGACAAAGAAGAGATTGAAGATTTCTGACTTGGGTTTATAACTAATGAAGTCGAAATCTTGCGTCAAAAAAGACAAAAATATTTGACACCCGAGGGACACCGCTGTGAATGTCAAATCTACAGGACACTAAATGAAGTACAAAGATTCTGATTTTGAGGAAAAAAAATAACTAATGAAGTCGTTCATAGCATTGTGCGGTTGTGTGCATGGCCACATGTAGCGTTTAGTTAATGTTTGTTTCTTAATTTGACTTGTCTTGTCTCTTGCATTGCATCTACGACTGTATACGTACATCTTGAAAATTTGAATCGGAGGCTTGCTTGGTCATTGTGAGGTGCTACATATACTCTTGTTAATAATACTAAAAGAATTAGATCCAAACTACTCCAACTGGGTAAAAGAGAGAAATATCAACTATAAATTATTGGTTCACATTTTCCCCAAGCCAGTATGTTTTTTCTAAAGTTACAAAGAAGGATTTTTGAAATCTAAATGAAAATGAAGACTCTTTTCATGCGAAGTGTCAACAGAAATGGCATTAGGTTTTATAAATAAAGCGTCAATTAGAATAACACGGGTGTCTATGGAAAAATTGATGTTCAAAGTAATAACTCTAAACTAACAATGGATTCCATTTAACTAGTTTAAGAACAAATTTCCTATCATCTTCGATCTTACTTCTAGAATAATTAACTTTAACTCTAAAATTTTCAGAATGTTTATGATTTTAGTTGATAATTCTTTTCCCATCATCAATTCAATCTTCAGAAACCAAATTTTATTATCAGCATGTCTGCACAATTTGTAGTAGCACTTAGTTGTTAAGTATAGGTGGCGCAATCCTAAGCGGTGATATACCAAAAATATGAGCAAGGCGAAGTACGGGATCACCTTTTTAACCATGACACGGTAAAAGAGATATCTACCACATGCATGGGAGAAACGAACACGTGTAAAGCGAAGGTACCATTCAACGATGAAGTTTGAATCGGGGACAAAGCATTAAATGCAATGGATAGAGCACGCGTAGGAAGCAGAGGAGTCGAATCATGGTGGACCCAGTGCAAAAGATAGCAGGTTCGGGTCGGGTGGATCATTGGTATCGGGTAAAGGGATATCAGAGTCACCATCATCGGAAAGATAAATGGATCATTGGTATTGGGTAAAGGGATATCAGAGTCACCATCATCGGAAAGATAAATAATCCGACATCACATATCAGGGGAGGATATATCGGAAGGTACATGCTTTGGGTGACTATAGGATCGAGTATCGAGTATCAGTATTCATCCAAAAGAGCCATCAGAATTGATAGAATAATACCAACACTGTAACCTTGATGTATATGTACCTTAGCCTATAAATACACACCCTTGTATTGAGATAAAGGAAAGTGATTGTAAAGAAGTGAGTAAGGAGATAGACTAAGTAGTGTTGAGAGCCCTCATCTTTGTAACTTGAAAGAAATAATAAGATCATCCTTTCACCACCGAGGACGTAGGTAATCATGCAGAATTACGTATATCTTGTGATCTTGTATGTTTTTTTACTTGTTTATCTTGCAATCTCTTCATCTTGAATGTTAGATGTATGATGTATTACTTTTTACAACTACATTTTGGCGCCGACTAAGGGGACGAGTAGCATCTTTAGATACCTTGAAAGTTGTTAAAAAGAGTAGAATCTTAGGATCCTAATCATCCATGATGATAGTTGAAGCTAAAGAGAAGCTCTCATAGTCAGCTTCTGAAGCTATGCTCACTGAAGTAGGCGTGAAATCACTGTGGATTTCAATCTTAGGCTTTTAAAATTTCCAAACACTTCGATTTCGGGTTTTAAGATCAGTTTAAGCAACAAAAAATGATTTATATTTAAGGTTTCTCAAGTTATGTGAGATGTTAGAAAGAATCTTAAAGATCCCAAGTTAACATCTATGATGTTTGGTTGACGCTACAAGAAGCTAAAAATATTTGGTGTTTATGTTTAAATAATTTGAAAATCTTTGGATCTTTGAAAGCGACATCATCGGATCGTACTACTGTCATCAGTAATTCGGCTCAACGACAATGAGTTAGAGTTTTGAGAACCACAGTTGTTACATTTTCTTGAAAAAACTAGCGTAAACATCAGTTTTCCTTTAAGTTTATGAAAGTTTTGAGTCAGATGGAGAACTAAAAGTTCCAAGGTAAGATTATCCTTGTTGAACTTGAAGAAAAAACCATTAAATGGGCGAATTGTCATTATATTAACTTTGCGCCTTTAATGATCTTAACTTAAGAATGTTGACTCCTTCAAACCTCACTGAAGAGAGATGTTATACTTGTTTTTAATTGAGATTAGTTTTCCGGCTACCTGTACGGTCAAGTAAAGTCACCCGACAAAAATAATGTTAGGACAAATAATGATTGATGTTGAGTGAAAGGATCGACTAGTCATTAACCTGTTTGAAAAAGAGCTGTGGAAGTCAAACAAACTGATTTTCTGACTTCAGCACGAAAAATTTAGGAGAATCGTACTTATATAAAAGGACTGTTAGGCAGAAAAGACTGTTACCTTATGTTAATATTAAAAGTTTTCGAAAACAGTTCAAAATGAGGTATTATTCGTTTCGTGTTGTAGGTAAGAGCCATCGGAGTGGAAAGCAGACAAGACCCGATGACGAGTGCTTCGGAACAGTCAAGATTCTAAGGAATTATATGGTAGCAGGGACTAGCATGCAAGAAGGAGTTACTCATTCGCGAAAAGAGAGCAGCCATAGGCAACGACCCGAGGCAATCTTCGCACCTGCAGCAGGAATGACAACAGTCGATGAGGAGGTTAATCTAGGCCTAGACAATGACAACACTCTCCTCGGGCGCATTGAACCGAGCCATAGGAGACCATAAAACATGATAGATGCACTGACAACATCCTATACTAAGGACGATGAGGAACTACTACTAGTACAAGAGGAGCGACCACAGGAAATGATGCATTACAAGCACCAGGAAGCCGTGAATCGGGAATAGAAGCGACTTTGGCAGATTCTGTTAGGAAAGAGGAATGCACCACGAGCACCACAAGTGGAGCAGGAAGCACCGGTTGTACCAGGGAATCACCCCCATGATCCATCTAGCCACGAGAGCACGGACCCGACCTTGCTAGCAATATTAGCAAATCAAAGGAGACAAGAAGAATTCATGAGGGAGTTACAAAGGAGGAACATAGCACTTGAACAAGAAAATCTTCGGCTTCGGAATCAAGGGTCGAGGTCGCGTGGATCATCTAGCCGAGGAGCATCAAGCGACCACACCTCGACCCGATCAGGACATATTCTCGACCCACCTCGGCAGCGGAGGCTGAAAAAGTGGGGGTACAACAACCACACCCAATATTTCGCTTAGCAATCTGTATGGACAAACTCCAATATACTTTCTAGAGAATCAACTAGACAGTCAGACTCAATCTAGATAAAAAGTATACCAAAGAATTAATATCTCAATCTCTCGATTTGATATATACTCAAGCAAATAGAAATCTGCGAGTCTTTATCAAATACTAGAGAGATAACTTGGATGGTACCAGAGACCAATATCCAAGTGTCAATCAATTTAAATCAACAACCAAAAGGTCGGATATTCTAACTGATTGAACAACGCACAACCTGTGATATTTCAATTATATAACAAACTATAATGCGGAAAAGAAATAACACAGACACCGGAATTTTGTTAACGAGGAAACCGCAAATGCAGAAAAACCACGGGACCTAGTCCATATTGAACACACACACACTGTATTAAGCAGCTACAGACACTAGCCTACTCCAAATTAACTTCGGTCTAGACTGTAGTTGAACCCCAATGAATCTCACACTGATCCAAGGTATAGTTATGCTCATACGTCTCTGATCCCAGCAGGATGCTACGTACTTGATTCCCTTAGCTGATCTCACCCACAACTAAGAGTTGCTACGACCCAAAGTCGAAGACTTTAATAAACAAATCTGTATCACACAGAAAAGTCTACGGTAATAGATAAATCCGTCTCCCACGAATATACCTACGAGTTTTGTTCTGTCTTTTGATAAATCAAGGTGAACAGGAACCAATTGATAAACCATACTTATATTCCCGAAGAACAGCCTAGTATTATCAATCACCTCACAATAATCTTAATTGACGCAGCGAAAAAAGATATTGCGGAATCACAAACGATTAGACAAAGTGTTTGTGATTTCTTTTATATCTTGCCTATCAGATATTTCAATCTCAAGCCAATTATTACAATTATACTCGTACGATAGAAACATCAAGATCGGATCACACAACTACAAGAAAGTAGTATCATCCTGGCTTCACAATCCCAATGAAGTCTTTAAGTCGTTAACCTGGTTTAGAAGAAGAAACCATAGGTTAAAGGAGAATCAACTCTAGCTTAGCACAACTAGTATCACACAGAAGGTGTGGGGATTAGGTTTCCCAGTTGCTAGAGTTCTCCCTTATATAGTCTTTCAAATCAGGGTTTGCAATCAATGTTAGCTTGGCAACAAAGCATTCAATATTCACCGTTAGGTGAAAACCTGATTAGATTCAAGCTAATATCTTTCAACCGTTAGATCGAAAACTAGCTTGTTACACAAAAATGAAATGAACGTTTCTAGTCTTGTGTAATCGTACCCAAACTTGTGCATTTGTTGGTTCAACAATAGTCAACAAAATGGTTAGCCATATGATCACTTTCATATCAACCATATTCTTCTTCACCATAACTAGTTCAAGTGACTCAAATGAACTAGTTAGAGAGTTGTTCAATTGCAAGGAAATCTTATGTAACTACACAAGACACAATAGAAGCAAAAAAGATTTGATTCACTCGAATCGGTTTATGAACTATATAGCCACGGTTTGAAATTTGCATTCCTTAGTTTATATAAGAATAAGTTCACAAACATCGTTTTGTAGATATAACCTACTCAAGTTCGCGGACTGGGTTCGCGGATTTAAGTTCCCGTATGGAGTTCACAAACTCCAGCAGAATTTCTCGGGACGAGAACTTCCGCCAGTTCGCGGACTTGGCTCAAGCCACTATTACGGTTCTCTTGATCAACAAAGTTCGCAAACTTCGGTTCAAGGAATAAGGACTTATACATATATGTGTTTCCACAACAATGCTTATATCCTCCAACGGTTATATAATCTAAACTCTCATTTCAATCATTGAAACATTCTTAGAGGACGTTGATATTCTATAGTTGTTATTCACAAACTATTTTTCGTCAAAGTAAGCAATTTTCAAGGTGATTGAAACTTGTCATGACTTTCGTCACTTGGTAAAGATGAACTTGGTTAAAGCGAAAGCTTACCAACACATAATCTATGTCTATATAGAAAAACGACTTTTGTCTCAAGATAAGAGATAAATAAGCTTTTGAGTGATAGATAAGTTCAAGTCTCCACATACCTTTTAGTCGATGAAGATCCACCGGTTCCTTGAGTAGTCCTTCGTCTTGTATGATGATTGCCATGGAGTTATTGATCTCAACTACACTTTCTATCCTAGTCCGAGACCTTAGCTATAGTAGACTAGAAATCAATACTTATAGTTTTAGTCACTAACATTGACAAACATGCTTGAGATAGCAACGCATGCGATTTCGACCGATCAATGCTCTAACAATCTCCCCCTTTGTCAATTTTAGTGATAAAACTATCAATACATATGGAATACAAAAAATAAATAAATAAACTTTTGTAGATCCTATTTCACATGTCTAATGTTCAACATTACTCTAAATCTTCGTCACTTCCAAGTACTCCAATGATCCCAAAGGTTGTAAGTTCAGCATCATCGTTGTTGAAAATCCGTAGCTATAACAACGAGAAAACAAGAGTTCTCAATCATTGTTATACAGTGTCATAGTATCATTAGACAACGTCAAAGTTCAATTGTATCACAACTTCAACAATAATATTATGGTGATATGTATCACTCCCCCTTAGTCAATACTCCATCTCACATGGAAACCACTCCCCCTTACATAATGATCTGAAAACCATATGTATTTGTAGTGTGAACTACATATTAATTCTTCCCCTTTTTGTCAATAAAATTGGCAAAGGTACAAGAACGGGATCCTAATGAAATTTCCGAAAGAGACATTTCATGACCAAAAGAAAGAAACACATATCAACTTATTTAGATGCAATCATATAGCCGAACCTAAATGCATTCATCAAGGAGTTTATAAAGATACAAGATAAGCCCTATAATATTCCACAGCCGCACTCCCCAAAAAGATTTGGCAATTAATCACAAGTTCAATTAAGAACTTTCCCCCATAAAATGTCATTCCCGAAAGAAAAACAAGAGTGACCTTAATTTCGAAAGAAAAAAAGGATTTGTTTGGACATACAAATCACATACAAGTATGAACTTGAATCCAAAATACTTAATTAAATTAACCACAAGAGAGCCCGTGATTAATTCAATCGAAAATGCTCAACATAAGTGAACTTATGGAGACTCAAAAATATACAATTAGATTGATCACAAGAGAACCCATAATTAATATAATCGAAATATACAACCAAACTAATCAATTTAATTGGTCATGCTCATCATAAGAAAACTTACGGAGCAACAACTAAATAACCAAACAAGATGATTAATTTAGTTGAATATGCTCGACATAAAGTATCTCGCGGAACAAAAACTAGGCTAATCATAAAAATAATCAACTTGGTTGTTTAAGTAATCAACATAAGACACTTCACGGAGCCTCACAGTAATACATAAAATATGGATCAGGGAAGATCAATACTGCGGAATACACAAGGATTCTATTTTCCATCACTATTCGCATAACGACATTCAATAGACATAATCCTTACAAACAAAAGATTTTAACCTATCTTCCATTAATAATTGACATAATAGGCTTAACTTTTGTATTTGTCAAAAGTCTATTCATTCTTTTATCAATATAGGCATATCGACATACGAAAGACTTTACTTTTGACAAGGTATGGGACAATCATAGTTCACGGACGCAAACACACATATACCATAACAATATTGCAATATATAAACCATAAAGATTTATACTGCAAAAATCATCTTCCAAACAACTTTAGAATTTAAACCAATAAATCTAAGAACATGAAGATGAAAACGTTGGACATAGCTATGTGTAATCACAATAATGGCTATTTTGCAAATTCTAGTTATTCTTCTAACAAAAACAAGAAAATAGAAGATTTACTAGGAAATAAGACCTTTGAAGAATTCTTTATCGTCCCCTAACTCCTTGTCGTCAACAACCATTGGGACATAAGGTTCATTAAGGTAGGAGTTTATATAAATAAACCTTCTTGGCTGATGATATCGAGCCAGGGCCTTCTGAATCTCATGAGTCTTATACACAAAAGCCTTTATTTGTTGAATCTCCTTTCGCATCTCTTTCAACTCTTCAAGAACATCAGAAAACTTCTAAGAATTTGAAGGAACGACTCTTGGCTTCCTCACATTCCTTTCTTTTCAAGGTAGGAGATAACATAGATTTCTCTTTTTCCTTCATGATTGATGTCTTAACAATCATATTAACATCTTTTCCATCAGAAAACATCATGCTTGGAGTATCCATAACGTATGGGTTTGTGAGAAGAAATCACAAATTGAACTCAACAAGTAGTCTTGAGATAAAAAGAGGTTTTGAGGAAGGAAAAAGAAATGTAGGGTTTCGAAACCTTTAAACAGGTTCGTACACGTCCAACTCACAACCCTATAAAGAGTAGAATTGTCGATAACAAAACCCTCCTTTGTTGATAGACAGTAAATAACAAAACTAAGAAAAGAAGAGAAAAACTTTTCCTAAAGCCCGTGAGGTACAAAATCATTGTCTATTTTGATCAGGTACATGAGACAAGATTCCGAAACAACACAATCAAGTTGCGTTGTGGTGAACAAAAATTTGTACACCATTTTCCTCTTGAGAGGAATCCACAGACCTATGTCTATCAAAACGACTCGACCATACTTTCTTCTCTAATGGTGTTGGTTTATCCTTGGAAACTAACTTCTTAGACGAAGATAAAATCCTACATACCTCAGCAGTCTTCTGAGCAAGTTTAAGCTTATTTGCTAATTGATTTACTTTTCGTTGAAGTTTGTTGACGTGCCTCGATTCGTGTTTGTACTTGTAACACCTTGAAAGTTCATGAGCCTTTAGAGAACAATACGAGCACGTCAAACTGGGATAAAAGTCAGGCTTCTGAGATGTGCACGCGGCTAGACACATGGTGGAACCTGAAACATTACAAACAAAGTTTCCAAGAAATGGGTCAATTTTTTCTTCCAGAATAGTTGGGTTCTCTTCTGAAAGAATATCGAGATTGATGTATGTATTGCTAAAGTTATCAAAATCAATATTTTCACCAAGAAGTGCAACACTTGATTTCTCGTCTTCATTAGAATCATAGTTGTCAGACATTTCATCAAGAATTGCAGCAAGACCTTTGTTCCCGGTGTATTTTCTACGATTTGGGCACTCGTTTGGAAAATGACAAAATCCCTTACACTTAAAGCACTGAGGCATATCCTCATCATCAGTTTCATTTGTTTCCCTGTTTTTAGGAGGAATACGATTATGAGGTTTAACTGATGCTTTAGGATTATCTCTGGAGAACCGTTTACTTCTCTTCAACAGAAGATCCCTAAACTGTCTTGTGATCATCGAGACTGACTTGTCAAGATCTTCATCTGATGAATCTGTCTCAGAGTGATCATCTTCAGAGATATACACTTTTTTATTCTTATCAAGTAATTTAGTGTCCTTTTGTGCTTTGAACACAACATCCTTAGTTTAGATGAATGTTCGTGATTAAAGATCTTTAGCTTCCCAACCAGCGTATTTCTGGAGAGATTATCAAGGTTATTTCCCTCAACGATGGCATGCTTCTTAGAGTCGTATCTAGATGGAAGAGATCTGAGAATTTTCATCACAATGTCCTTTTCAGGAATAGTCTTACCCAATGCAAAAGATGCATTAACAATTTCAGACACTCTGTGATTAAATTCATCAAATGTATCTTCATCTGCCATACGAAGGTTTTCCCAATCGGAATTAAGGTTTTGAAGCCTAGCTTCCTTTTCATTGGAGTTACCTTAGAATACGGTTTCTAAGATATCCCACGCATCTTTAGACCTCGTGCAGTTTGACACATGGTGCTGAAGATTTGGGGTAATGGCATGTATAATGGCATTCAAACCGTCGGAATTTTTCTTTGCAGCATTTATCTCGGCAGGGGTGTATTCACCAATATCTTTGGGAACGTTTACATCTCCAACTGCCACGACGGGAGCATTATATCCATTAACAACATATACCCATGATTGAAAAATCACGTGCTTGAAGAAAAGCTCGCATAGCAATTTTCCACCACAAGTAATTAGAGCCATCGAAGATTGGTGGTACGTTAATTGAGATAACACCTCTGTCCATAGAGTCAGATTGCTACAAACACAGACTTGTAAGGTCTTGAACGTGTTTGCCTGCTCTGATACCAATTGAGAAAGTGGGGTACAAAAACAACACCCAATATATCGCTTAACAATCTGTATGGACAAACTCTAATATACTTTCTAGAGAATCAACTAGACAGTCAGACTCAATCTAGATAAAAAGTATATCAAAGAGTTTATATCTCAATCTCTCGATTTAATATACACTCGAGCAAATAGAAATCTGCGAGTCTTTATCAAATACTAGAGAGATAACTTTGATGGTACCAAAGACCAATATCCAAGTGTCAATCAATTTAAATCAACAACCAAAATGTCGGATATTCTAATTGATTGAACAACGCACAACCTGTGATATTTCAATTATATAAAAAAATATAATGCGGAAAATAAATAACACAGACACCAGAATTTTGTTAACGAGGAAACCGCAAATGCAGAAAAACCTCGGGACCTAGTCCAGATTGAACACACATTGTATTAAGCCGCTACAGACACTAGCCTACTCCAAATTAACTTCGGTATGGACTGTAGTTGAACCCCAATCAATCTCACACTGATCCAAGGTACAGTTATGCTCTTACGTCTTTGATCCCAGCAGGATGCTACGTACTTGATTCCCTTAGCTGATCTCACCCACAACTAAGAGCTGCTATGACCCAAAGTCGAAGACTTTAATAAACAAATCTGTATCACACAGAAAAGTCTACGGTAATAGATAAATCGGTCTCCCACGAATATACCTACGAGTTTTGTTCTGTCTTTTGATAAATCAAGGTGAACAGGAACCAATTGATAAACCATACTTATATTCCCGAAGAACAACCTAGTATTATCAATCACCTCACAATAATCTTAATTGACGCAGCGAAAAAAGATATTGCGGAATCACAAACGATGAGACAAAGTGTTTGTGATTTCTTTTATATCTTTCCTATCGGAGATATCAATCTCAAGCCAATTATTACAATTATACTCGTACGATAAAAACAACAAGATCAGATCACACAACTACAAGAAAGTAGTATCGTCCTGGCTTCAAAATACCAAGGAAGTCTTTAAGTCGTTAACCTGGTTTAGAAGAAGAAACCAAAGGTTAAAGGAGAATCGCTCTAGCTTAGCACAACTAGTATCACACAGAAGGTGTGGGGATTAGGTTTCCCAGTTGCTAGAGTTCTCCCTTATATAGTCTTTCAAATTAGGGTTTGCAATCAATGTTAGCTTGGTAAGAAAGCATTCAATATTCACCGTAAGGTGAAAACCTGATTAGATTCAAGCTAATATCTTTCAACCGTTAGATCGAAAACTAGCTTGTTACACACAAATGAAATGCACGTTTCTAGGCTTATGTAACCGTACCCAAACTTGTGCATTTTTTGGTTCAACAATAGTTAACCAAATGGTTAGCCATATGATCACTTTCATATCAACCATATTCTTCTTCATCATAACTAGTTCAAGTGACTCAAATGAACTAGTTAGAGAGTTTTTCAATTGCAAGGAAATCTTATGTAACTACACAAGACACAATTGAAGCAAAAACGATTTGATTCACTCGAATCGGTTCATGAACTATATAGCCACGGTTTGCAATTTGCATTCCTTAGTTTATATAAGAATAAGTTCACAAACATAGTTTTTAGATATAACCTACTCAAGTTCACGGACTGGGTACGCGGATTTAAGTTCCCGGACGGAGTTCACAAACTCCAGCAGAATTTCTCGAGACGAGAACTTCCGCCAGTTCGCGGACTAAGTTCGCGGACTTGGCTCACGCCACCATTCCGGTTCTCTTGATCAACAAAGTTCGCAAACTTCGGTTCAAGGAATAAGAACTTATACATATATGTGTTTCCACAATAATGCTTATATCCTCCAATGGTTATATAATCTAAACTCTCATTTCAATCATTGAAACATTCTTAGAGGACGTTGATATTCTATAGTTGTTATTCACAAACTATTTTTCGTCAAAGTAAGCAATTTTCAAGGTGATTGAAACTTGTCATGACTTTCGCACTAGGTAAAGATGAACTTGGTTAAAGCGAAAGCTTACCAACACATATTTCGAGAAATAGATAGGCGAGATAAACTCGGCTCGAAATAGAAAATGTGTATAATATAAGTCTATATAGCAAAACGACTTTTGTCTCAAGATAGGAGATAAATAGATTTTTGAGTGATAGATAAGTTCAAGTCTCCACATACCTTTTAGTCGATGAAGATCCACCGGTTCCTTGAGTAGTCCTTAGTCTTGTATGATGATTGCCATGGAGTTCTTGAGCTCAACTACAGTTTCTATCCTAGCCCGAGACCTCAGCTATAGTAGACCAGAAATCAAGACTTATAGTTTTGATCACTATCATTGACAAACATGTTTGAGATAGCAACGCATGCGAGTTCGACCGAGCAGTGCTCTAACAGAGGCATGCAATCGAACCAGCTCATGACCCGAGAATGGGAAACGAACCTCCCAAGCACTCCACTTCTGAAGACGAACCACCTCGACGAAATAGGGGACCCGATGCAACAACCGAAGCTAAGCTCAGGAAACTTTAGGAGATGGTTAAGAAACTAACTAAAGATGGTGAGGATGACAAACTGGCTGAAATAATCAACGAAGCGGAAAAGACCCCCTTCACCAGAGAATTGTAGCAAGCACCATTCCCTCCAAAATGCACCCTTCCTACCTTTGGATCACGATTCGATGGCACCGGAGACACCATAGAACATGTCAAGATGTATATGATGTCACTACTACAGTGGAAAGGCAATGATATTGTTATGTGCAAGTTCTTTTCCGCAAGCTTAGAAGTCGAATCTAATAATTGGTTTTAAACCCTACCCGAAGGATCTATCGGAAGCTATGGAGTGTTAGTGGAAACTTTCCTCGAAACCTACATGCATAACAACATTGCTAGGCCAAGGGTCAACACACTGTTCACATTGTCTAGAAGATTCAAGGAACTATTGAGATCCTTAACGGACAGATGGAGGAAATTATGTACCGAGATCGGGAAGGTCCCTGAACTCGGTAGTGAGTCCTTGTCCCTTCGCTAAATGGGGAATTGATATCATAGGACCACTACATGTCGGGTTAAGACAAAGAAAATATTTGATAGTAGCAAAGGACTACTTCACAAAATGGGTCGAGGCTGCAGTATTGAGACATATTCGAGATATGGATGTATTTCAGTTCATCTTTGAGCATATAATTTGTTGCTTGGGGATCCCAAAAACTATTGTTTCTGACAATGGGAAACAACTACAAGTAAAAAATATTGACATGCTGTTCAATACGTACCAGATCAGAAAAATCAAAGCTACACACATATACCCCTAAAGTAATGGGCAAGCAGAGATCACCAATAAAACGATAGCGGACAACCTGAAAAAGAAGTTGGATGGAAAATATGGAGAGTGGTATGAGGAACTACACAACGTCCTATAGGCCCACCGAATTACCAGGAGGGAGGCAACGGGTCTTTCACCCTTCACGCTCACATACGGAACCGAGGCAATCCTCATAACCGAGGCAATGGTACCCACAACAAGAATTAAAGCACGGAGGAGGAATTTATCATCGGATCTGATCCTAGCCAAGCTTGACGACTTGGAGGAAACAAGATAAATGGCTCTACATAAGATGGAAAATTACCAAAGACGGCTACAACGTGAATATAACAAAAAGGTTTTCCCGATAGGATTTCACCCGGGACAGTTTTTTGAAAGAATATCCTAAGTATGAGCGAGATAAGAAAGGCGGAAAACTGACAGCCAGATGGGGCGGGCTGTACACTATCGTTTCGAAAGTCAGAGAGGGTGCGTACAAAATACTGAAACCCGAAGGCGCTGCGGAAGATCAACCATGGAACACATGACATTTGAAGTTATACCACCCTTGAGAGGTGAAATCACATGTATGATACTTTATCATTTAAACTTTATGTCATCCACGAGAGATAGGCAAAAGGAATGGCTTGGGCGAATATAATGTTCATCCGTACTCTTGGCGATGTAAGTGTGCAAGTGCCGAGGTGACTACACTCGAATGGTTGTTCGAACTTGGGGCAATGGCAGTGTGAAAGTTCCGAGACGACTTACACTCATCGGACTATTCGATCTCGGGCAGTGGCAGTGTGCAAATGCCGAGGTAGTGTAAGGGTTCTGGTGGTTGGAAGCCAGTAACCAAAGGTTACCAAGGCATGAGTTCCTGGTAATCGAGAAACCTACGCACATCTAAAGGGTTCCTCCCATCGCAAGTGACCATATTCCCTTAAACCTGGGAAGCCAACTGATGACTGACCTAGGATGATCAGGATATAGAATTTAGGCAAGACCTAATACACTAATTTCATCAGTTCAAAATACCAGTGATGAGATACCTCAATCGGGACATGGTATTGGGACCAATGACCCTCCTGTTGAGTGTGTTCGACAGATATGGAACTTATACTAACATATATCTATAAAAAATATTGCAGGATACCGAAATGCTAAGCTTATGAATGACCATGCATAAAAAGTGAAAGTGGAAATTTTCGAAAGATACAATCCCTACGAAGAGGGACTAAATGGTGACACAGTACCCCATAAAAAAAGTTGTTCGAAATATAAAGGTTTTCAAACGTATGAAAATTACGGCCCCAGAGGAGGGGGAAATAGTAAAGCGGCACTGCAAAACGCAGAAACTATGCTTCGGGATTGATCGAACCCGAACCATCACTGTTTGCAGCGATCTTATCCTTCCTCATGTTTATGAATTCTTTCACACCTTATTTGACTTTGTCAGAAAGCTCCTTATCGTGCTTTTCCTGAGCCTCATTCAATTGACGGGTGAGATCGGTAGCAACATCACTGAGCTTGGTATTCAAAATTATTTCGTTCTCCTTCGACTTCACGATCTGTTCCTCCAAGGCCTTAACCCTCCCTTGCTCGGCTGCATAAGTCAAATACGAAAAGTAATCACGACCTGAGGAAATGGTAAAACAACAAAAGATGAAAAGACAGAATAAAGCATGCATAGGGCTGCACAGGAACCGTCCCGTCCCGTAGAACCGTACCGGAACCACAAGAACCGTACCGGTACCGTCCCGGAACCGCGGTTATATGGGACAGGTACAAGTACCAAAAACTTGTACCGTGCCTAGAGTAGGTACAAGTAAGGGTTCTAGGCTATTCCCGTCCCGTCCCGTACTACCGAGAAACAAGTAATAACGTCTAATAAGAGTTGGGGGTTTTGAAAATTAATTAGTTTTTGTTCATTTCTATTTAGTTTTTGTTGATTTCTTTAGATTTGAAACTGATTGTAGTTTTTTAGTTTTTGATTTTAGGGTTTTAAAATTTTTGGTGTGGTTCATAACTTCATTTGAACTTAGAACTTAGAACTTAGAAGATTGTTTGCTTTATTTTCTTTTTTATAATTTTACATACTGTAGATGGGGCAAAACGAGTTGTTGGTTTTTACGGAATTGAGGAGACGACCGTGCGGAGGAAACTCCTTGAACCGAGCGAACTGTCAAACTTCACACAGATGCACTGCAAGAAGGGAGTGCTTTGAATTCGAGAGATCAATCTGTAGTACTCCGGTCTAAACCAAGACAATGGCCGTTCCAGAGTAAATTCGGTCACAATAGAGGATGGGTTGACCTGTAGGAGGAAAGATGAGAAATGTGTGAGATCAATAGTGATCGAAGATTATAGGTGTGTTGTATATTCTGAAATAAGATAAGTTTTGAATGATTGAATTTTGCTCTGTTGAGAGTAATTGCTCAGACATTGAGTTGTTAATCTCTTGTTGTCTGTTCGACGAAAGATTCTCCTCCTTTCAATCATGATTCAGAGACTTATTTATATTGCTAGAATTGTAAACACCTTCAATCGTGTTTAAACCAATCGCTCATCGTGCGGAGTCTTGGTTGATTTTCCATCCACTACTTTGATAACTCCTTCCACTGATTGCACGACTTCCTCACATTCTCGTTGTGTGTATGAACACACGTGTCGTAGACCGCCAGACCAAAACCGTAGTTAATATTCCCCATGTAACACGATTGATGTCTCGTGTGATTGTGGAGTCTGCAAGGCAGACGTGTATTTAGTTAGTCAGTTGCTGACTTCATGGGACGATGAGTCATTGTATTGCTGAGTTGAACATGATTTGCAAATGTTCTAAGACTCATGAATTGAACGTGTCTGCTGAGGCAGAGGTATGATTCTCAAGTAAATGTTGATGGTTAAAGTTAGCAAAAATATCGCTCATTCGATGGATTTTTGAATACCGATAGTTGAACCAATATTCCTTAATCTGACCGAATATTGATCATCTGAGCAAATGTTACTCGTTTGATGAATTATTGATAGCGTGATCAAAATAAAATATTAAATTAAAATACTGGCAACTGAACCGAGTATAATTAAGAAAATGTTGATCATGGGATCAACGTAAAATTATTAGTGTTTGAATCCGGAATTATGAACCTTGGACTCGAAACCCTAATTTGATTAATTAATAATCAATTAATGATTTATTTAAAATCATTCATGGAGTGAAGGAGGGACCGGATACATGGGATGATGAATCGACCATGTAGCGCCCAGATGCTCAAGTGAACAAAAAATACCAAAGTCTCTTGAAGACCATGAAAGGATGATTAACTGCTGGTGTAATCATTTATTAAAATAATGCTCGTCTTAGCCTTTAGGTGATAAAACCTAATTAATTATGAAGAGATGAGGGACCGACCAAGGGATTATGAAACTGGCCCGGGGTGGTCATGGGATCGACTGACGATCATTTTATGAAGTTCCAAATTATTTGGGAGAGTTTGAACCTAATATGAACAAATGAGGACAAATGATAAAAATATATGGGACCGGCCTCTTGCAAGCCAAAGAGCCAACCTTGGTCAGTCAAGGTAATATGCTCGTGCCATCAAAGTGTTCACGTCTTAGTACTGAGAATTTTGATATTTTCTGATGTGCATTTGAGCAATCATTTGAGAAAATATGAAAATATGAAGAAATCAGGGATTTTGCTGAAACTGAGGAAACTTCATGAGATGAAGGAAAAATAATAATAAAATGAAGGAATCATGAAGTGTGGGACCGACCATGGCCAAGGCATGGCCGGCCGGCCAATGAGCCCGTCCCATAGCATTTTCCTAATTTTATTATATTTTTCATGATTTTATGGAAATATCATAAAATCAAGGAGTTTGTTGAAACTAAAGAGTCTTTGTTGAAATCAAGGAGTTTCCTTGAAGTGAAGGAGTTTCCATGAGATGAAGGAAACAAATAATATTAATAATAATAAAATAAGGTCGTGTGGGACCGGCTTGGGCATGGTCGGCCGGTTAGGGCCCGGTCCCGTGAGTTTTCCCTAATTTTATGTATTATTTCATGATTTGAAGGAATTTTCATAATTTGAAGGAAATATCATGAAATCAAAGAATTTCATGGAATGAAGGAAACATAAAAAAATAATAATAATAGAATAAGGGACGTGTGGGACCAGCTAGGGCATGACCGGCCGGCTAGGGCCTGGTTCCACGAGTTTCCCTAATGTTATATTATTTTTCATGGATTTAAGGAAATATCATGAAATTAAGGAGTTTTCATGAGATTAGGGAAATAATAATAAAATAATGAGGAATCCTGAGGTGTGGGACCGGCCATGACTAGGGCATAGCCGGACGGCTAGTAGACACGGTCCCATGACACGTTTCCCAATTTTATATTATTTCCTTGATGCGAAGGAAACACCATGAAACTGAGGAGTTTCCTTAAAACGAAGGTTATTTGTTCAAATGAAGGGATTTTCATGAGATCGAGGAAAATAATGAAAATATGATAAAATATAAAATTTGGCGTGGGACTGGCCACGGCACGACCGGCCGGCTGGTGGCCCAGTCCCCCAACGCCTTGATTAATATTTTATTATTTATTATTTTGTTCTTATTTTGCATAGGTTCATCGTTCCTTCGTATTTTGGAATGCTCGTTCGTTCATTCAGGTGCTCGTTAGTGCATTATTGATGAGTACACTTGCACCATTTTGGTCGGGGCTTACTCAATAGTTGCTCAGATGCCCGTGTATTGAATATTTCTTCCTAACCCATGGAATTCTGTTGGGAAGAACCATAAATTGAAGTAACGAAATATTATGAAAAACATTGAATATTTTCCAGGGATTCAGTTAATGAATCTAATGATTTAAGAATAATTAATTGATGGCTCTATACTAGTATGTTCGTCTAGGAGCATTAATTATTCAGGAATTGTGTGATATGAGCTTGTTGAAGCGTCATATTTCTTTTATATAGTCATGGAAAACATTGTTACATCCCGAAGACGCTATTTCTCTATACTAGCAGGGAAGCTGTCTAGGAGCCGTCCAATCTTTCGATTCTATATATAAGTAATTACTGAAATTACTCAGTATTCATGAGATATGCTGTTGTCTCAGCTGAGAGACTACACATCGGCATATACTCTGAGAGACAGTATTCTCAGTCAGAGATTCTTGTGGCATGAGTTTTCATGCTTTCGATAAGAGACATGAACCTCAGTATTCGTCTGATTGCTGGATCAGGAGCATGTATAATTATGGGTTTATGATTTTAGCCTTTGTCGAAAACCCACCATCTACATTAAGTCCCCTGCTTAGTGAGGGACAGTCATGTTCCTCTGTCAACACTGAATGGTGATTTTCCGGTTACAAAAAATATAAGCAATTGAATTTTAGATGAGACTTTACCGGATTTTTGATAGTACGAGCAAACCACGGCTTGAACGAAGATTCTGGTGGAATGATAGAGCATCTCCTAATGATCATGAATTAGTGTTGAACCGTTGATTTGATGACGGGACCTTGGTTGTTTTAGGATTCACGGGCCGGGCCCAATAAGAAAATCCTTGTGAGATTAGGTTTTGGAAATAAAATTTGATATAAAAGAGAATTAATCCTTTTTTTTATTTCTCTCCCACGACCGACCACCACCTTCACCCCCGTCATCTTCTTCACGCCCGAGCAGAGGAAGGAAGCAGAGAATTTTTTTCCGTAGCTTTCCAGCCGGAGCAGCCGCCGTCCGACCATATTCCGGCCGGCGTCGACAGGTAAGCGAATTTTTTTTTTAACTTGCAGTTTTTTCATGAGTTGTTCATGCTTTGATCATGTTGAAGTTATATACATGTGCATATATGAGTGTGAGTTTTGTAGAAAACCCTTGTTTTTAGAAAATGTATGTTCGTTCAATTGTTAGTTTAAGAAACTAATAATAATCCCTGACTTAGAAGAGATTTTTTTTTATACATAGACTTGTGTCCAATGATAAAATTTTGTTTATGAGCTTTCATGAGAACCAAAACTTTATCTTAAAAAGTGTGAGTTTTTCACAAAATCGAAATAAACCCTCGTTTCGAAGACGTATGATAGTACGAAGGAAAAAGATTTTTTTTATAAAACCATGGCCTGTTCATGGATATTTTTTTTGATGAGACCGTGGAATATCCACAAATTTTATTTACGTGAGCGTTGCTCACGTAAATTTTTTTTTTATTTACGTGAATAAATCACGTTTTTTATTTATATATATATATATATATATATATATATATATATATATATATAAATCAAAACTTGAATTTTGTGTACTCATTAGAAGTAAACAATTATTTATGATGAAATAATGTTTTAGTTTTCATAACTCCATGGTGAATGTTCATACCGTAGAAATGTTCATGATTTTATGAAAATCTGAGTTTTGCTCATCTTTTGTAGATTTGAAGAAACGAACGAGTTTTGAAGTGTTAACTCTTGCATCACAATCACTACTGTTAGTGGAATCGTAAAAGGTAAGAGTTAAGAATTACCATTTTGGTAGATGCTAGTTGAGCATTTTCCCATTTGCATGATTCCATCATCTTGTCGAAGTTTGTATCTGGATGATGCACTGAAGTAGAATGTATGTGAACTTTACAGCTACTTCGCAAAGATGTATGATTCTCAAGCTAATGATGTCTCTAGAGATGATACATGTGTAGATAATGATGCCTTCAGGGACGATACATGCATGGATGAGACTTCTTTTGGTGAAGAAGAAGATGAAACACCTGGAATCAAGAATGTTCCAAATATAGAAGATGCATTCTTTGTGGATCAAGGGTCTGAAAAGCGTCTCAGAACTCCATCATTTCATCTTCTAATAAATCCTAGAGAGGTTACTCAGAAGAAATTGGTGACTCCTCAGGAAACCATTCGGTTCTGTCTCGAACAAAGATATTTTTCTGCATCGATCATTGAATTCAAGCTTTCTCGACGGCCTTTAGAGAAGTTTTCTGGATGGGCGAGGTACATGCTGGGTTTTCCTCGCGTTCGAGCCAAGTTGCATGATGCACAGATAATACGGGCTATCCAAGCTTCTGGAGACTTGTTCATTTTTCACGATCCTCGAGGTATTGTAGCTCTACTTGCTCGTTGGTGTATTCCAACTCATACCTTCATATGCATATTGGGAGAGTTTACTATTACTTTAGAAGATGTAGTTGCTTTGTTGCATCTTCCAATCACGGGTAACCTTCCTGAAGGTATTTCTTCCTTAGAGGAAACTGCAATCTCTAACATCTTGACAGCTGCAATGGAGGAGATCAATAAGGCATCCGACAGTAAAGGTTGTTATGCTCATTGGTTAATACATTGGTGGCCAAGAAATACTCCTCTAGAGTGGCCTGTTGATGGTACGTTATCTATTGCTGCTTTCTTGTGTTTATGGCTGTCCAGAGATGTATTTGAAGATACTGAAAACTTGTTGAATCCGTTCGTGATTCCTTTTGCAATTAAGATGGCTCAGGGTGAGCAACTACCAATAGGTAGTCTGTTCTTGGGTTCTTTGTACTCTAACTTAGACTCCCTGATTATAAACTCCAGCATCTCAAATGGTTTTATGAAGATTGAATGCTATGCCAATACAATGTTTCTTCAAGCTTTGATGTGGGAACGTTTCAAGAATTATGCACCTATTCCACGTACCATCTTGCAAGGATTGAATGGTGATGCTCGCCACGTTTTTCTGAGAAGACCAATGCTAGGATCATGTGCTGGTCCACAAAGCAACCTTGACTCAAGACTCGCTTCATTGATGTGTTAGACAGTGAATCTGAATTCAACTTTCGCCCGTGGGTGTCAGTTCCTTCTTATATTTCTTAGTTTAAAACTGTCAATGACGAAGAGAGTATGGCTTTGAAATCTGGTGCTGACTTGAGTGACGACGAGAGGTCCTTCATGTTGAGTTGCACTCCTGGTCATCTGATATCAATAATGCATGGCGAATTCTTGGTGGAAGAATACAATATCGATAGAGCAGCTCGGGAAATGGGCATGGATCAGTGTGTTCCGAATTTTCGAAGAAGGAAACCATCGGTTGGACAGCTCATGACCGTTTAGACCGCCCACATGTGGAAGGAAGTGAATACTGGTTCCCTAGCTCTGAGCGAATTACATATGTAACTCCAGGTAACATAAACTTTTGGGATAAACAACTCGGGCGTTTACTCGATTTCGTGTTGGTTGATCAACCTTTGGTGAATGAGCCTCCTTCTGCTGAGATGATTGCTACTCGACCAAGACTGAAGCATTTTCCTGGTGGTGATAAACGAAAAACATCTCCAGGAGGTTCACAAGTAAGTATTCTTTGTGTAATTTTCATGAAATGTGTTTTGATTATTGCATCAAAATTTTCCACAGGACGGTCGTAACGTAAGGCCTCGAATCGATGTAGACCTCTCAGAAACTGAAGCAACTATTCATGGTGGAGAAGGCATGAATAAGAATTATAAGATGGTACCTAACACCATAAAGTCCCCAGTGATCTCTTTGGTAAGTTGTCGATATTTATTTCACCATGACTTTTTCCCATCCGTGTAATTAGGATCACAAAAATAATGTTTGTTACTTTGTTACAGAATTTTACTCCATCAAGTATTGACGGTCTTCAGTTCTCTGCCGCTGGGCAAACAGTTTCTGACTTGAATGACAAAGAAGAGGCCGTAAATATTTCCTCGTACATCCAATTATGATGCTTTGTAGACAAAATGCTAATTGTTGAGAATATGTCCAGGAGGATGTCGCCATGGAGGCGGAGAGTACTGGTGATGTTCGTTCATCCTCGGAAAATGGCGATAAAGAGAATTCTCAGAGCTCAAAACCGAACGAAAATGACGGTGCTCTTGGTGTTGATGCGGCTAATTCAGGTTCTTCGAACGCTTCAGGGACCACCCAAGTAAATATTTACCTTACATTCAATCCATAGGACATTAAAATTCCTGATTTATGAATGGGTGAATGAGAATTCATGTGAATATTCGAAAAGTCTTGCTGAAATACGTCACCAAAAAATTTCAGATCTCAGCCCTTTAACAAAAATGCAGTAGAATCTTCATACGATGTTGGATTTTCGCAATCTACCCATGTATCCTTAATCCCAGGAAATTTCCAAGCTTTAGTTAAGAAGCTTTTAGAGTTTTGAGCACTTTTAGGAGGTGAAATCAGCGAAATAGTAAACTTCCATGAGACTTCCAGAAAATTGTCAGCTGTCATGTAGTCCGATATTTTGACCTCATCTTTTTGCTCGTTCATTTGATTGCTATGAAATTTTGATATGTTGTAGGTAACATCCATACAAAGAGAATGGTATATAACGCAACCCTTGATTCTTCACCATTTTCTCCCAGATCATCGTTTTGTACAGGGCAGTATAAAATCTTTTCAGGCGAGCTCATTGTAAAACGTGTTTTTGTGACTTTCACGTTATTCTCTGACATTTAGCATGTAGAATGATGAAATTTGATGATGTTAGACCACTTGTATGATGTATTTTATGGTTTATTTTGGTTTCATGCTTGGATGATCCTAATCTCATGTAATCTTCGTATTAGGTGTCAAATACCGAAGTTGAGAATGAAGGAGCTAATAATGATGGCTTGAGCAACATAGAGGTTATTGATGAAGGAACAACCATATCTACACTTCAAAGTCATGATAGAGTTGTTTTTGATGTTGTTGAAGATACCGAGACTTCAATTGTTGTTGCTTCAGTGGCCAAAGAAGCTGAACCACGTATAGAAGAAACTGAAGAAACTGTTGCTACGACTGTAGAAGTTGCTCCAGTGATAGAGAATCATATAGTGGTGCATGAATACCCGAGTGCAGGGATTGCTTTTGATCCTCCATTTGATGCATCACTCCCATATCACGTACTAGTTGGTGGATTTAATGTTCCCATTGGATATGCCGACTTGTACGAGAAAATATGGAAGAAATTTGGTCACATCATCGTTGCTAGAGACCCAAAGCGTGCTTATTCTTTAACAATGCAAGTAAGTGTTATCTTGCGTGTTGTAAGTGATACATGCGCTAGGGCCAGGAATACTGTGACTCTAGATGTACTCTTTGATTGGGAGTTCAACTTGGAGAATTCTGAGAGACTTGGCTTTAACGTGAAGTGGATTTGTAAGAAGATAAATGCTATTAAGGACTCATGTGAGAATAACATACCCTTTCCCAATGACGCTGTGATGGAGAAGGAAGACAAGATTTCCAGGATGACTGAAGAGCTGAACATGGAGAAGGCGGCCTTACAAGTCTTGAAGGATGCAGAGGAGCAAAAATATTTCTTTGCTGATTTTCTTTGACTTCTTTTCATAATATCTTGAACTTCTGAGAGATGTGAGGTTTTATTTTTTTGGTTTTGGTTGGTTTTGGATAAGTAGATGATTGAGGATTTTCTTTGGGTTTGATAGAGATTTTCTTTAAGTAAACTGAATTTTGATAAATTGTTGAATTAGTGAATGCAAGTATTGCAAACATTTTGGAGGAATTGAAATACAATGAAAGAAAATTCTAAATTCCAAATACTTGGGGTGTTCGTTCCTTGAACATCCAATACCTCGAATATCCAAAACCTTAAATATCAAAGGCCTTGAGCCAATTCTCGTGTATTACGGTCAGAGTCTCCTTGCTACCCATGTTGATTAATTTGTAGTACCCACCAGCAACAGACTTAGAGATCATAAAAGGTCCTTCCCAGTTGGAGTTCTTTGCAGAATGAAAGTTACGCTTAGTTGCTTTGAGAACTAAATCTCCTTCCTGGAATTTGTTAGACTTGATCATCCGTGCTCTGAATATCTTCTGTCGGTTTGGTATTCTTCGTGTAGTGGAATTCTATGTTGTTGAAGTCTTCCCACCTTGCGGCACATGTGGACATTCGTGCAAAGGAGAATATTTGGGATACTGTTTGTCGAATTCAACCATTATTTAAGAAATGACTGTATTAGTGAGGTGTTCACTTCACAGAGGCTCTGCATCTAGCCACTTAGTAAAATATTGCTGAGGTTAGGTTATGCATTCATAGCATTTTGCAATAGCTAAGTTTTTGGTGGAGTGAATCCCTCGGACCAAATAAGCATATTTGAAAACTGATGATATGGACACATGAGGAGGAATAAGACTTGCCTGAGTCCGAAATATTTTGATGAAAGCATTTGCATTTTCTTCAGGATTTTGTGTTAGCCCTTTCAGGGCTTTGAACTCCTCCATATACTCGAACGGTGAAACATCTTCTTTTTCTTCTTCTAAATCAGAAGTTTCTTCAACGGAGAAGTGTGCAATTGAGGGTGTTGGTGTTAACTTTCCAGCATGAATCCACGTACACTCTAAGATCATATCATATCCTGGATCTTTTCGGATTATGTAAAACTTTGTTTCTGTCCAGGCTGAGTTTATGTTCACCTTGAGAGTAATGTGGCCATAAGCTTCTCTGGGCATTCCTTCATGATCCATAATTGATGCTGGAGCATAAATGGCTTCCTGTCGTGTGATACCGGCGGCTCTGAGAGTTTTTAGAGGGATAACATTGACAGAAGTGCCGACATCAATCAATGCTCGTTTGAATTCGTTACCCTTGAGATGGACTGTGGTGAGAAGTCCCCAGTCGTACATTTCTTTGTCTGTTGCTGATGAAGGCTCATGTGGCGTCTCCTGGATCGACATACGCTTTCCTGACATAATATGGTTCAATGCAGCAAACATGTCTCCCCTTTGAGATTTCGATAAATACAACAACTGGCAAACATTCTCAATTAAGGATTGAACTGCTTCCTTGACAGGTGGTTCAGAAAGTGTAAAGGCTCTGACCGGGAGAGGATCTCTGTGTACTCCTTCAGTTCCCAAGTTGAGTTCTCCTGATTTGATCTTTTCTTTAAATATGCGCTTCAAAATTCTGCAATCACTTGTGGGATGGTTAACGAACCTATGAAAGCGACAGTAACGAGGATTTTCCATGGCATCTTCAGTTGGCTCTTTCTTGACATATGGCAGTTTGATTGCACCGTCTTGAACCCAGGCATCTAGAAGTTCAATAACTTCTTCAATGGAGCATGGGAAATCAGGTGCCTCTGGATCAGCTTTTGCGTGTTGAGTATGGACTTGTGCATTATCCTTTCGTTGCGCCTTTGAAGGAGCTGAGGAAGTATGTTTGCGTTGTGGTTCGACTTTTCGTTTCCCTCCTTCTGCAACAACGTTTGTGGAGGTTGGATATTGTATTGTTTGTTAATCAAACGTCTGCTACCTCGAGTCTCCCGTGGTTCTTTGGTTTTTGTAGTTTTAGCCCTCTCCAGTAAAGCAGGTGCAATAGTTTCCGACCTCTTAGCCGCTTCATGAAGTTCGGAGAAAGTCTGGAACCTGAGATTTTCTAGTAAAGTCCTATAGACTGGAATCATTCCGTTGATGCACAAGTACACAAGTTGTTGCTCTGTGATATTTGGATCATGGAAATTCAAAGCCTGAACTGTGAACCTTTTCACATAATCGTTAGGATGTTCATTGGTCTTTTGAAACATCTTTCCGAGATCAGAGAGGGTGATTTGCTCTGAAACGAAGAAATAATTTCTGTAGAAAACATTAACCATTTCTCCCCAACTTTTGATACTTCCTGGTGCGATGTTGTTGTACCAGGTATATGCCCTGCCTTTCAGAGACTTTGAAAATTCCTTCAGACGGACAGTATGATTATGCTCATGTTCTCCTAGTGCATCCAGGAATCGAGAAACATGTTCTCGAGCATTACCTGTTCCATCATAAAGTGTGAAGGTTGGAGAGGTGTAACCTTTTGGCAGAGGAATCCTTTGCATAGCAGCAGGGTATAGAGGTTGGTGACGGTGGATATAAGGTGTTTTGTCTTTTCCACGATCCTCCAAAAGGCGTTCCAGGTCTTCACGAGTGATAAATCTGGATGGATCTTTCGCTGGTGGATTGTCTGCAGCCTTGAGAACTTCCTCATCGTCTACTACATGGATCAGAGTGACCTCAGGATCAGCGCCTGAAGACGTTTCTTTAGCTTTTCCTTTATCTTGAGTTTTCTCCGACATCTTGTTTACAAGAGTCTTGAGATAATTACATAGTTCCTTCTAAGTGGCATCCATGTCAGTATGATTCTTGGAAAGAGTATCTTGCACCTTCATGAGATCACCTATGGTAGGTGGATTTTCTCTGATTACTTCAGGAGACCGGCCGAAAAGTGGATTGTTGATGGCTCCAGTGCCATCACTTGCAGGGGTGATCACTGGAGCACCAGTGCTTGGAGGAGCAATAGTGGCAGGTTGCGCTGGAGGAGTGGTAGTAGCAGGTTGCGCATGAGGAGTGGCGTTGGAGGTACCACTAGAGCTTGCGATATTGGGGTCGGGTGCTGAACTCGGATTGGTAACTGAACCATACCCAAGACCGACCATCTTTGTGAGACGTAAGATTGCAACTGAGAGAATGATCTCCCACTTTGGTAGCCAATCTGTAGATGGCGAAAAACGAGTTGCTGGTTTTTACAGAATTGAGGAGACGACTGTGCAGAGGAAACTCCTTGAACCGAGCGAACTGTCAAACCTCACACAGATGCACAACAAGAAGGGAGTTCTTTGAATTCGAGAGATCAATCTGTAGTACTCCGTCCTAAACCAAGACAATGGACGTTCCAGAGTAAATTCGGTCACAATAGAGGATGGGTCGACCTATAGGAGGGAAGCTGAGAAATGTGTGAGATCAATGGTGATCGAAGATTGTAGGTGTGTTGTATATTCTGAAATAAGATAAGTTCTGAATGATTGAATTTTGTTCTGTTGAGAGTAATTGCTCAGACGTTGAGTTGTTAATCTTTTGTTGTCTGTTCGACGAAAGATTCTCCTCATTTCAATCATGATTCAAAGACTTATTTATATTGCTAGAATTGTAAACACCTTCAATCGTGTTAAAACCAGTTGCTCGTCGTGCGGAGACTTGGTTGATTTTCCATCCACTACTTTGATAACTCCTTCAACTGATTACACGACTTGCTCACATTCTCGTCGTGTGTATGAACACACGTGCCGTAGACCGCCAGGCCAAAACCCTAGTTAATATTCCCCATGTAACACGATTGATGTCTCGTGTGATTGTGGAGTCTGCAAGGCAGACGTGTATTTAGTTAGTCAGTTGCTGACTTCATGGGACGATGAGTCCTTGTATTGCTGAGTTGAACATGATTTGCAAATATTCTAAGACTCATGAATTGAACGTGTCTGCTTAGATAGAGGTATGATTCTCAAGTAAATGTTGATGGTTAAAGTTAGCAAAAATATCGCTCATTCGATGGATTGTGGAATACCGATAGTTGAACCAATATTCCTTAATCTGACCGAATATTGCTCATCTGAGCAAATGTTACTCGTTTGATGAATTATTGATAGTGTGATCAAAATAAAATATTAAATTAAAATACTGGCAACTGAACCGAGTATAATTAAGAAAATGTTGATCATGGGATCAACGTAAAATTATTAGTGTTTGAATCTGGAATTATGAACCTTGGACTCGAAACCCTAATTTGATCAATTGATGATCAATTAATAATTTATTGATGATTTATTGAAAATCATTCATGGAGTGAAGGAGGGACCGACTACATGGGATGATGAATCGACCATGTGGCGCCCAAATGCTCAAGTGAACAAAAAATACCAAAGTCTCTTGAAGACCATGAAAGGATGATTAAATGCTGAGTTAATCATTTATTAAAATAATGCTCGTCTGAGCCTTAGGTGATAAAACCTAATTAATTATGAAGAGATGAGGGACCGACCAAGGGATCATGAAATCGTCCCTGGGTGGGCATGGGATCGACTGACGATCATTTTATGAAGTTCCAAATTGTTTGGGAGAGTTTGAACCTAATATGAAAAAATTAGGTCCAAATGACGAAAATATATGGGACCGGCCTCTTGCAAGCCAAAGAGCCAACCTTGGTCGGTCAAGGTAATATACTCGTGCCATCAAAGTGTTCACGTCTCAGTACTGAGAATTTTGATATTTTCTGATGTGCGTTTGAGCAATCATTTGAGAAAATATGAAAATATGAAGAAATCAGGGATTTTGCTAAAACTGAGGAAACTTCATGAAATGAAGGAAAAATAATAATAAAATGAAGGAATCATGAAGTATGGGACCGGACATGGCCAAGGCATGGCCTCCGACCAATGAGCCCGTCCCATAGCATTTTCCTAATTTTATTATATTTTTCATGATTTTATGGAAATGAAGGAGTTTCCTTGAAGTGAAGGAGTTTCCATGAGATGAAGGAAACAAATAATATTAATAATAATAAAATAAGGGTGTATGGGACCGGTTTGGGCATGGTAGGCCGGCTAGGGCCCGGTCCGTGAGTTTTCCCTAGTTTTATGTATTATTTCATGATTTGAAGGAATTTTCATAATTTGAAGGAAATATCATGAAATCAAGGAATTTCATCGGATGAAGGAAACATAAAAAATAATAATAATAGAATAAGGGACGTGTGGGACCGGCTAGGGCATGACCGGCTTATGTGATTTGTAGATAGTGGTAAAAGTGGTTCGATTCTCAGACTTGCGAAGGATAAAATATAGACTTAAATTCTAAAACTAAAATAGAAAAAAAACTAAAAATTGTCACAAACTCAACCAAATATGATTTCAAATTTAAAGAACACTGAGGCTAAGATTCCCCTATTTTCCAAGTTCAAAGTGATTTAATCCCAATATTTATATTTATGCAATTTTCTCGTTCAATTTGATTCTAACTATTGCAACAAGTAGATTCTCAAAATAACAAGTGTAAATCCGAAGCATAAAACATCAAAAACCTAGGTCCAAGTATGCTCTATCAAAAGAAATAAAAATTGCTTAACAAGGATCATTCAAACAATTTTCAACCAAGGAAAATAATCATAAAATAATTGCAAATAAATAAATAAAATAAAATATACCACTTCTTGTTGGAAAAATAGCTTCCTCTATCGCCTCAGCAATGGGGTTTAGCTCCTCATATTAATCACTTGCTCAAAATATTTGTTTATGGTTCAAAAGTTGATTAAAAGATGAAAAACTATAACACTGATTGTTTGCAACGATGTAATGGCGTTGCAAAACAAAGGACTGACTGTTACAAAGAAGTCATTGTAGCAACGTTACAAATTTGAGACGCTGTTCTTATTTGCAACATTTGTTCTTCAGCAGCAGCAGCAGAAACACGGGTTTTCCTGCAACTTGATAAATTCAGCTCTGTAGTGCTACAAACTCCTCTGCGACTGCTCCAATAACTTCGTAACCTTCCCGGGAACTCTAAAACACCTTTTATACTGCTCAGAAACCTAAAAATAGAGATTAATTCTCTCTTTTTATTTTCGTGCAAGCCACGACAATAATCTTCTCTGCCAACTTCCTTACGCGTTTCTAAGACTTCCAAATCATCCGAAACTCTTCCTTAGATAGAATCTCACCTTAGGAAACAATATCACGCCTTTGGTCTCCCTGAAATTCCTAAAATAATTCCATACAGTTTCCTTTTACAAGTCAACCTCTGTTTTCTTCTTCCGGATTATTCAGCCCAATTTGATCGATTAAATCACCCATAACAGGCCTGTTTAGTTATATCACGTCCATCGCAACAAAAATCCGAGGTTGAATCTCCCTAAAACTTCTCAAAATTTTGATTTCTTAAACTGCAGGCTCGCTGGTTTTGTTTCCTGCCAAAACCAGAATTCAAATGATGAGGATGACCTCCCCCTATCCTGTGCTGGTCTCCCTTTAGCAGCTGCCTGGAAATGGATGCCCCTTAGTAATTGGTTACCCCTTATCCATTTGAGGGGTCCGAATAGCAAGTGTCCTCCGGGGTGCCCCGCGCAACTTTTCGAGCAGATTTTTCCAAAAATGTTTATTGGCCAAAAATACCTACACACGCATAAAACACCATAATAAGTACAAAAATGCGCACTATCAATATATATAATCGAGATAAATTAGACACAAAAATGTGTCTATCAAATACCCCCAAACTTATTATTTTCTAGTCCTCGAGCAAATATAAAATATAAAATAAAATCCTAACTCACTGACGCAGGCATCGTCGATTGCATTTAGCGTTTGCAATAAGCCTTTAAACCCCTAGGTGGCCCTAGTGGCCGAGTTATAGTCTCGGGAGGGCATACAAGAGATATACCCACAAAACCTGTACTCCAGACCTTACCTATCTACACAGAACCTTGGAAGGCACTAAAGAATCTCCTTGGTTGACATACTTATTGACTACAGGAGGAAGTACCCTGATGCGAAATTCCAATTGCTGTACACGAGTTTTCACTCAAGCATACTAAAATTCATATAAAGTGACAGAGCTCTACTCAGATAGTCGCACTATGGACATCAATATCCGGAGTCAAAACTAATCACATGGATAGATCAAGAAGATGGATATAGAGAAAAACATAGATGGTTTTGAAGTTTACTAAGTGAAGGGCGTTTCCCATATCTTTCTGAAGGCCTCCGCCAAAATGAATCTATCCTAATGGATTGAGGTACTAGTCTGACTAATATCAACACACTGGCATATACAAGGGAACCAGTGGTCGATAACCTAACTCTAGGTCAACACAGCTGGCATATACAAGGGTACCAGTGGTCGACTTTATTGAATTTATTCATTTTGGTCAAATGGTCTGGTCTCAATTTCTTCCCCTTTTTTTCATCTTTTTTTTTTCCTTTTTCTTTTTCAACTTTTTTTTTTCATGGTATCTCAATCACTCTAATTCACCCTATCATTGGTAACAACTTGAATCGTGAGCCCTACCTAATCACTTAGAGAAATATAGTTTAAAAACAAAACAACATCAAAAAGAAGTGAAAAGGACTCAACGAGATATGGTGAAACTATCATGTTATTCCTAACAACTGAGCTCTGTGCTTTTATGAGTAGACTCTTTATATGTTTCCATCTAATCAGATTGGTTCCTCAACTCCTACAACCAAAATGCTTCCATCCACTTAGATTGTTTAGTGCAATCCTTAATAAGCATAAATTTCTAGGCTCTGGAGTTTATTTATTACAACTAAAAAGTTTATCACATACCCTCAAACTTAAATCTAACATTGTCCTCAATGTTCTAAAGATAAAATTAAAAGCATGAACAAGGAGAAATTGTTACCATTTGAAGCAAAAGAGATAAGGAAAGATATTACCGTGTTGCATGAGATTGGGTTACCTCCCAAGAAGTGCTAAGTTTAAAGTTTTCAGTCAGACATCAAGTTTCATAGAATGTCTAGTGACCTTTCAAATCATATATCAGTAGTCGAAATAACTGTGGGTCATCAAAACCAAATAAAACTGCCACTAATATGAAACAACTGCACAGGATCAGAAAAAATAACATAAGGAGCACAACCTCATTGAAAGTTTCTTGCAAGACAATTGGATTTATTTGGGGCGCCCATTTGGGCTTCATATGAGTGTCTTGAAAAACAGATTCATCTGAACAACGGGACTTTAATAGCTAGATTTCCTCCTGGACAGTATTAGGAGGATCGGGTTGAGGAGTCTGAATAGACTCAAGTGATACCTCATATGCAGTAGGCTCGAGTCCCAAGTTAGGGACTTCTACTGGGGATAATTGACGATCACTACCCCCAAACTTATAATTTTGGGTGTCTCTAAATAGACTAGTCACAATATTCCTAACTTCTAGACCATCAGGTTCCTGAAAAAGGTCAATTGCTTTCTCTGAATTATAATGGGTTGGTTCATCCTCTAAATTCTTTTGAGGTATACTAGTTGTAGGACTTATATGTTTCATATCCTGTATATGGTCAACCCTAGAGTTTTTTTATTGTCTTGAAGCACGATTTCTGGCCTGCTGTCCTGATCGAATGCTATAATCACAGGAAAAGTCTTAGATGGCCCTAAGAATGCAGATTTAGGGTCCAACTTAGGAGGCTCTTCTAAACAAGGGATTAAGGTAGACTCAAAAGCTAGTAATGGTTCGAACCTAGCTTTCCATTTATTAGTATCTAACATAGGAATAGCATCCAACATAGCATTAACTTGTTCAATGTTCCTATCTTCGTCGAAATCCATGCTAAAGTTGGCTAGACAACTCTCTAATGGATCTTCTGATGCGATATTTGGTAATGACTCCTGAACTAAGGTTCTTATCATGTTCACCTCTTCAATGCACGTGTCATCTAGCTCAGAATGTAGCTTTTTGACATTAAAAATATTTAACTCAATAGTCATATTACCAAAAGATAGATTCATAATACCATTTCGACAGTTTATGATCGCATTAGACGTAGCTAAAAATGGGCAACCTAAAATCACAGGTATCTGGTTCTCTGGGTCAGAGACAGGTTGGGTATCTAAGACAACGAAATCCACAGGATAAATAAACTTGTCGACCTCAATAAGAAAATCTTCTATCACACCAAGAGGAATCTTTACAGACCTATCAGCTAACTGCAATGTTATCTTGGTAGGTTTCAATTCACCGAGCCCTAGCTTTAAGTACACATGGTATGGGAGTAAATTCACACTGGCTCCTAAGTCAAGTAAAGCTTTGTGTACCATGTGTTTTCATATCGTACAAGCAATGGTAGGCACACCTGGGTCTTTATATTTAGGAGTTGTGGGGTTCTGAATGATCGAACTTACATGACTAGCTAAAAACGCTTTTTTAGGTACATTAAGCTTTCGCTTTCGCGTACACATATCCTTAAGAAACTTGGCATAAGCTGGAAGTTGCCTAATTTCTTCTAGTAACGGAAGGTTTATGGTAACTTTCCTAAAAACCTCCATTATGTCATTAAAGTTGGATTCACTCTTTGTTGGTACTAATGGCTGTGGAAATGGGGCTCTAGGCATAAAATAGGGCCTCTCAGGAACCGAATTGACATCATCAGAAACTTTATCAGTCTCCTCAGCTATGGTTGGTCCTGAGGGGTGAACTACATTATGCTCACTATCGGGCATGGTTACCTGATTGTCTACTACTCTACCACTCCTAAGGGTTCTAACAACATTCAATTGATTCGATGGTTTTGCACCTACTTCATGAACTCCTCTAGGGTTGGGATTAGTCTGACTAGGGAACCTTCCGTTATCTCTCTCACTTAAGGTCTTATATATTTGGCCGACTTGAAGATCTAACTTAGCAAGAGTCTAAGCATTAGTTTGAAAGTTCTGTTTGGTTTCCTGTTGAAAACTAACTTGACTCTTTTATAACATGTCCTGTCTCTGTGCTAACATATCCTGGCTCTTTCTTAATATACTAAGAGATTCCTCTAAGCTCGTTATTCTATTCTCTGAAGAGTTCTGAAACTGACCTGAAGAGTTCTTATCTGAACCAAAACCTGGGGGAGCATTAGAATTACTAAACTGACCTTGACTCTGGCATTTAGACCACGAAAGGTTCGGATGGTTTCTCCAACCAGGATTATAAGTTTCTGAATATGGGTCAAACTTCTGACGGTTATCGAATCTAGTGTTATTATAGAGAGCATTGGCTTGCTCTTCATTATTCTGGCCTTACCAAAAAGGCTCTAATCTACCACTAGTGTGACCCACTTCTAAAGCTTCCAACCTTTTCGCTATAGCAGCAATTTTGGCATCTGATTCAAAGTTTCCTTTTACCCTATTAATGTTTCCTCTGCCTAGAAGAATTGTTTTCTGGGGTCCCCTATTACTTTCCCATTGTTGGGTCTTTTCGGCGATTTCATGCAAATATGTCATCGCATCATCAACTGTTTGGTTTTCAAACCCACCTGTACACATAGATTCTACTATGGTTGTAGTGGAATAATCTAAACCCTCATAAAGGATCTGAACTAACCTAGCCTTTTCTAAACCATGATGAAGACATTGGGATAATAGATCATTGAACCTTTCCAAATAACTATACAAGGATTATCCCTCCTGTTGAGAAAATGTGCATATTTAGTCAAACCAGAACCACATATGAACATACTTGGCTGCAAGTGGGTATATAGGATTAAATTGAAAGCAGATGGTACTATTGATAGATTTAAATCAAGATTAGTTGCTTTGGGCTACAATCAACAAGATGGAGTTGATTATACTGAAACTTTTAGTCCAATAGTGAAATCCACCACTGTAAGAGTAGTTTTGGTATTATCAGTTACACATAATTGGAGGATTAAGCAATTAGATGTGTCAAATGCATTTTTGCATGGTTATTTGAATGATGATGTTTAAATGGTTCATCCTCAAGGTTTTGTTGATCCAAACTTCCCAGATTATTTTTGCAAACTGAAAAAGAGTTTATATGGTTTAAAACAGGCACCCAGAGCCTGGTTTGAGAGATTTAGTAATTTCTTGGTTCAATTTGGTTTTAAAAGATCATTGTGTGATTACTCCATGTTTGTTTATACTTCTTCAACTACTGTGATGATTCTATTACTTTATGTGGATGATATTATACTCACTGGTAGTTCAGATGATCTTATGAGTACTTTAGTTCAAAAATAAAGTGTTGAATTTGCAATGAAGCAGTTGGGTGACTTGAATTATTTTCTGGGAATAGAGACTGCCAGAACTGATGAGTCTATACTTCTAACACAGAAAAAGTATACCCTAGAGTTATTAACTAAATCTAATATGCTTCATTGTACTTGCAATACACATGTAGTAAAAGAATCTATAGCCTCTATTCATGATGGAATCTTGTTGGATAATCCAGCAGAATACAGAACTATAGTTGGTAGCTTACAATATCTAACTATTACAAGACCTGATATAGCTTATGGTGTCAATTATGTATCTCAGTTCATGCATGCTCTTAAAAATATTCATATGCTTTTAGTTAAAATGATTCTGAGGTATTTAAAAGGCTCAATTAATTTAGGACTTGTTTTAATAAAAGGGGATAGAAGTGCAATTACAGCTTTTACCGACTCTGATTGGGCCAGATCCCCTGATACTAGAAGGTCTACTTCAGGTTATGCCATTTTTATGGGAAATTCATTAATATCATGGTCAAGCAAAAAGCAACCTACAGTGTCAAGATCATCTGCAGAGGAAGATTATAAGTCTTTGTCAGTTGTGGCTTCTGAGTTAGAATGGTTATCAAATCTGTTTAAAGAATTACATATTTCAGTTACTTATCCAATAACTGTAAATTGTGACAACACTTCTGCTATTTGCCTAACATCTAATACAGTGTTTCATGCCAGGGTAAAACACATAGAAGTCCAATATCACGTGGTAAGGTATTTGGTGCTATCTAGATTCTTGAAAGTTCAGCATGTTGCTTCAGAAATCCAACTTGCATATTTATTCACAAAGGGGCTCTGTTTTCCTGCATTCTCTACTTTGCTACAACAATTGTTGGGTATTTGACTTTCACAATTTCTACTGTTGATGATGATGTTGTTGCAAAGGTTATTTCACCAGTTACTGAAGATGGTGTTCACTTTACAGGCTTTTCTTCTCGGTCTTCTGTTGTATCTTAAATACTTGTTCTAGATTTTCTTGTTTTTTATCAAGTTCCTTACTGTGCCTGCCAGTATCAATTTGAGGGGGGCTATTAGGAATATCAGTCAAAGTCAGTCTTAGTCTTTATCAAGATTAATGGTCAAGTCAAGTCATAGACTAGATGACTTAAGTTTGTAATAAATGCTCTTTATTGTGTCTGAAAAGAGTATGTCTATGTATTGAGAAAAACAAAACGTTATACAAAACTTTTCTTCTCTACAACTTTCTTAGATTTCACACTATGTGTTGATTTCGACTACATTCCTATAAATGGGGATGGAATTTTTTTTCTGGAACCCGTCTACTCGAGAACATAACAAGATACCTAAACCACGGATTGATGATGACAAGTTAATATGTGGGCGTTTGGATGGTATCGTTTATGGGTTTGGTTGCGATCAGAAGATTGATGATTACAAGTTGATACGAGTCGTTATATATAGTCTATATGACAATAATTCCGAAGTTCTGGTCTATACATCGGGCACAAATTCTTGGAAGAAAATTGAAAACATTCCTTATAGTGTATCCTCTACTATGAGTTCTACTAAGCCTTCAAATGGAGCTCTTCATTTGGTTGCAAAAAAGGGTATGAATAAGATGGATCCAACGAAAGAAAGAAACGTTTTAGTTTCGTTCGATATAGCAGAAGAGCTAACCAAAGAGATCCAAATGCCTAGTTGCTTTAAAACTTATCCTGTTATATTCTAAGATCTGGGTGTGCTCGGCGAGGACCTTTTCCTCTCGGTTGATGATGTTTATAGAAACAAGTTTGACGTATGGGTGATGAAGGAATACGGAGTCGCAGATTCTTGGACTAAATTTTTGAGCGTTTCCAAAGAACAGACAAACTGGCTTAGCTCAAAAGCCAATCACTGGCTTAGCTTAAAAAAAGGAGAATGGCTTAGCTTGACACCGCTGCAACTTTTCGATAAGAACGGTGAGATCCTATTATGGGTTACGTGTTTTTTAGGAGATGATAATGAGAGCTCTTTAGTCTCATACCACCCAAAAAATGGAAAAGTTAGTAGGCTATCGAATGTCCGAGACATTCCGGATTTTTTTTGTGCAGAAACTTACGTTGAAAGCCTAGTTTCAGTTAATTCTGGTGAATATATATAAAAGCCGCACAAGGATCTAACTAGCTGGGATGGTGATTGCTGCTTAGTTAAGATTAAAATTTTGATATTTTGTTCTTTTTTTATTTATTTTGCATATGAATTTTAAAGCTATTTATGTTTTTGATTTTCAATAGGAAAATCAAAAAGAAGGGAAGTGGCTTAGCTTGACACCGCTACAATTTGTGAAGACTTCAGTATCATGTCGTTTATATGTGGAAACCGTGCATAGTTCAAGATAACATTTACAATCCAATTGATACGTACTGATGTTAATGAATGCATTCTCTTTTCTTTCTTATCTTGGTAGAACGCATTGTAATGTAGCATTTAGATTTTCAGAATTTTCCTAAATTAAAATGTGAGGTTGACTCCAATTACAAAAGTCTTTTCGTGACAAAAACAACGATGTTGTTAATAAAACCCGTTGGAAGACTTGGTTCATCTAAACTAAAACATACATTGAAGAAAAAATTCCTAAAATGTTCTTCGAAATTTGCTATTGTTGTTTTATTAGCATAGGAATTACTGTTGGTTTCGGTTCTTCTTTAACCCAAAAAACAGAAAGATCAACTTTTTGTTTTGTTTTGATCAGAACAGAAAGATCAGCTTTGGATACTATATTACTATAGAAAATTGAATGTCATCTTCAATGACGTGGAGATGGTTAAAAATGACTGTCTCTTGGTTTTACTGTCTGCGACTAACAACACTCTATGCTCAAAACAATTAAGAGAAATATGGATGAGGGTCATGCGCTTTACAACAACAACAACAAAATCCATATCAGAGAATACAAGGAAGAGAGAGATATTGAAGTTGTAGAAAAACTTGGCAAAATTCATTTTTCTTTTCCCATGAATTCGAGCCTAATGTATAAACCAGGACTTCACAATCAGCATGGTCTTGATAAGAATGTCATTTTTAATCACGTTACGTTGTAAAAAATTTTTAGCTTAGGTACCAACAAGTCTAGTATGTATTTAAAGCTTGGTAATCAAAGGAAAAATTCCATTGCCAGAAGAGCATATATTAAGACATTCTCCTGCCTTTTCTACAAAGAGCAAAATATATTAAAACACCTACGTACAACCCTTTCATCTTCTTTCTCCCCCAAAACTTGTGCAAGCCGAGAACTTTATACGTCTGCTTTAATGGATATTTCTAAGGTTGGGTTATGGCTCATTAGCACCGGATGGTTCCATCCGACTATAAATACCAAGTGCAAGTGAGTAGTGAGAATGGATACTATCATTAAATTTACATGAGAGGAGATATCATCATGCTGATGTAGTTTCCCTGCCATAGAAAAAAATACATTAAAATTAAATTTATTACGTAGTTGATAAAATTTATATTAAATTAGTTATGAAGCACACGCTAGAATGCTTGTAAATGTTAAGCTAGTAAGTAACAAGAACAGCAAACAAGGAACAGAAAATATAATGATAGTAATATTAAAAAAACGTACCTGCTGATTTATTTCTATACGTATCATTCCCGGTCACCAAGAACTAGTATGTTTCAGGATCAACTGAGATCTTAATTTTTTGGTGCAAAAACTGATATAGGACTGAAGAGAAGTTGGACTATAAGTGGGTATATATAGACAGAAGATTAGAGTAGTGAAAGAGAAGATTAATTAGGTGAGTAGTTGGTATCAGCATCTTAATAATTAAGGTTACGTGGAGTGGGGCTATCTGTTTACTATTTCCTGCATGATAAGCTAGCAGCGATGAGGTTCATGCATTTCCCTAATAAGCTTAGTGGGAATGGAAGACAGCTGCTGCTTTCATTTGTGCCGTTCGCTGTCTATTCTATGTGTACAAATTACACAGACTACAAAGAGTTGAGAATTTTTTTTTTTTAATCTAGTAATGCTACAGTTCAGTGTGATTGAGAATTTTAATTTTGAACGGTCATGCTCATGCCTTAATTTTCCAACAAATGGCGGAGATACACATTGGGGTAGTCTAAACTGAATCATCAAGACTAATTTTGCGTGTGTGGACAACCGAAAACTTAAAAATAAAATAAAATAAAAAACTGCTCAAGGTTTTCATGTTCATTTTCTGCTTTACATATTTCCCAATCTCACACAAACCACTGGCTATGAACAAGTTCCAGCAAGAACACACACACCAAAGAACGGTATAAAGAAAGAAATGAATCATACATAAAGAAAGTTGCACATACTGAATGCCAGTTATTCTTATTCATCTAAAGTCAACAGACAGAAAATAATTTTTCTGTTTTTTGCTCGGTAAATAGAAATATATTAAGAAAAAGGCAATTTAAAAACTCTGCAGAGCAGAAGCCACCAAACAGAGGGAAAAGCAAACACAACAAAGAAAACCAAAACCCAAGGAAAGACTAGGGAGGGTCAAAGAATAGACCTCTCCGGTTAGAAATCACATCATGATGTAAAAGATTTATAGAGGTTAAATTCTTAGCATCCCAATGAAAAGCGCTGATTTTAGAATCAACAATGATAGCCTCCACGGTGCGTGTCTTGCCATTAAAAGTGCGGGCATTTCTCTCGTTCCAAACGTTCCAACAAACGCTGGCAGGGATCCTCTTCCATATCTCCTTCCCATCATTTTGAGTGGCCACAGATGACCAGTTCTTAAACAAATTTAACAGGGATGAGAAAGTAGGAAACTGCACATTTGCTTGAGCGAAAAAGTAAGCCCAAACTTGATGAGTGAACCGACAATTCCAGAAGAGGTGAGTACCAGATTCCAACACATTATTGCAAAGAGAACATAAATTTGTTGTTGACGAGCCTCCAAAAACAGACAAAGCGCAATTTCTACGCTGCAGATTGTCAATGGTAGGAAGACTATCAAGAACAAGTTGTCAAAGGAAAAATCCAATTTTATGAGGCCAAGCATTGGACCAGATTTTCTTTCTAGGAAAAGAAGGATTGATGGTAGTTAAGGTATCTAGCTGATAGGAAGACTTAAACGAGAAAGCTCCTGAAGATTCACCAACCCAAACAAGCTCGTCATCTTCATCGGGAGAAAAGACTACACTGTTAAGAATTGGAGTCAAAACAGTAAATTCAGCAATCTCAGCATCGTATAAACGTCTGCGGGAGATAACGAAGATCCAATGGCATCCAGAATCATCAGGAACATAAAGTTGGAGCAGGGAGCAATGTTTGCTATTAGATATCTCATACAACCTTGAAAAAGTTTCAGCAAACGGACCTTGTGCGCACCGTAGAGAATGTGTTCATATCATATACTAATATACATTCCAGTAGTAGTGATGCAACTAATCTAACGTAGAATGAAATCTTACTCTTTTAAAATCCTAAGCTCATAAGGCTCCACGTTGAACGGTGACCCTCACCCACCGTTTCGAAGGCGTAGGAGAGAAAAAACAAGGCGTTTTTTTGAAAAAAAAGTAATATTTTTTTGGTTTTCCAAAGAACAAAACTGCAAAACCCTAAACCGAAACTTTGTTCGATGCAGAGGTTAAACAAAACTTCTGCTTAAGGCATTGAAAGCATACAAAACCTAAAAACAAACTGGTGGCGCAACCATCATGATTAACAAGAAGAAACAGGTAAGTTCTCCATCCATAGTTTACGATTCTCTTTTCCACAACCTTCATCATCTTTGAAAAGTTCAACAAAAGATCGATTGCAATTGTTGTTGCCGTTCTGAGTAACGATCTTACTCTCTTTCAACATTTTTTCTTTTTTGATTTGAGTTTTAATTTTCATATGATTAAGATTTGCATAAAAAGGTACTAACAAGTGATTAAGATTATTAAACCTAAGTTTGGATTTTCCTATGATTGCTGAAATATTGATTTTATTCAGAAATATTCTCTTTTGTGTCTTCCCGGAACCCTAATATTCCCATGAAGTTGGGTTATCTTAGGGTTTATCCGTGAGAAAAAAAAAGATTGATTTTTGTTAGGGGGAGAGCAAAAAAGTATCCGAGGAGAGCGAAAACCGTAGTTGACTCATTAACTAGACCGATTTGAATTTTAAATATTAACTGGGACAAGTATACCCTTCCACACGCTCCCCTCACATGCTTACAAACCAAAACTAACTTGACTCACAAATCTGTTCACAACCAGTCGAACCTTTCTTCTCCCTTCTTACTTTTTCAGTTATGCAGTGATAAATGATCGACTGTGACAACATTAGTGATAGATACATGATTATACATGTCCATTAATTGCTGATCAATGGTAACTATAACCTTTTTTACTAACCAGTGCACAACTCCATTTAAAAGATAACTAGAATACGTATTTTCATATATGGAAAGAGCGTTTCCTATTTTTTTCCATGAATGTGTAAACATGAATTTCAGAGTGGCTATAATGTAGTGCCAACTTGTAATCACGAATCTTACAATCATATCTACATACATATGCTAAAGCAAATCCATTATAGGATTATTTAACTATGTTCTTGTATTTTTGGAATATATGCAACCATTACTACTCAATTGACATCAAAAGGCTGGAAAAAAAGGACTAGTCAACAGAATCAACATAGTGAACTTCAATGTATATCAAATTAATGAAACTAATGTAAAAGTATCCTCTGGAGGTCTTGAACAAGATCTGCAGACAGTGGAAGCCATAGGAAAAGAGATAACATTATTCAAAAAAAACAAACATAAAAGAAAATTGTATGGTTCATCTTATGCACTAATCTTTATGAAGACGAACCCTTTTTGTTTCTCTAGTTCCCACCATATCTTCATATTTCTTAATTCTTTTCATGTATGGTTCCGACCAGTTATCCGAGAAATTGTTCTTCTTCTTTTGTTTCTGCCAATAAGAGAATCTTGGAAGTGAAGGCAACGGAGAGTTCCGTTTCAATTTTAATCCGATGTAGTGATTGTTGTCGACGAAACCCATAGCCACCATATTTCTTCTTACCTTTGGGGAAGCTTCATTGGTTGTAGGAATAAAGGTCATGCTTTGTTCTTCACTCAAATATACAACTGTTGTGGTGAAAGCCTCGGCAATAATGAAACCACTCTCAGGCATTCTCATCCATTGGTTATTATCAATGCTGTCTTCCAATTCTTTTAGCATATCGACACCCCACATTTGCTCGTACATGGTCCTGTGTTGTTATATATTTCCTAGCATTATTTCTCGCAAATAACTACAAGGGTTGTGATGTCTTACCTTGATAGCCAATTGCTTCAATAAAACATGGTAACCGCAATTTCCGTCAGCTGGCATCTCTTGTGTAGCAGCGATGAATTTCCGCATTACTGAAGGAATATCACTCAAGTACCTTGGATCAACTAAGTTAGTATCCTTGTTTTGTGCTGCTAGCCTTTTACGGTTCCTTTTTTCTCCAAATTTCACCAAAATATCGACAGTTTTATCGATATGCTCGTAGAAAGACGGCTCTCGTACAGTTGATCTATCTTTTATTAGTTGCTTCTTGGACTTGCGACCTCGATGCACTTGGGATACTTCTGGCTCTTGAAGGTTGATGGTGCATGGAAATGCAATTGGTTTCAGTTGGGCAAGGATTCTTACCTGTTCATTTTCTGTCGCTCGTTCCCATGTATCTCGAATCGCAAAAAACTCTGGTGTTTCTTCAAATGGTAGATTAATCCGGCTTGGAGATGGAGGTGAACTACTCAATTGCCTCCAAAACGGATCAATAATATTGAGCGGTATGACCTTACCTTGTCTCTTCAATGCACCTATTTCACATGCACATGGAAGACCATTAACCGTACGAGCCAAACAATTGCATGTCACATTCATCGACCCTACGTCAACATTCTTATGTATCTCATCATATAAAATCTTCAAAGCTTTAATTGACACAAAATTGAGGATTTCTTGAAATAAATTTTCGAGTCTGTGATCATGCATTTGCCTAGTTTTGCTTCTCTCGAACTCGGCCTCAACATGAACATGCTCATTTTCGTAAGAACAATGAGCACGAAGAAAACAATTAACAAAGTTACCTCGTGAGTTACCCAAGTATAATTTCAACTTGGCGTGTGCACTCTCAACTCTGCTTGTGGCGATGTTGTTAAAATGTTTAATTTTATCGGTCCAAGCCGAAACAAACTTCTCTTTATATGGATCCAACCAAGTTTTGATAACATATCTCACATAATCTTTACATTTCGGTTCCCAAGTGGAGACAAATTTATTTAAATTTTTCTTATATTCATCTTCAGATGGCGACGTGACAACATCCTTCCATGCCTCATATCATTTTTTGAGTTCCTTTTTTTTCTCATCCTGCTTTTCCTTTTGTTTCCCCTTCTCTTTTTTTCGGGGTATGACAGTATCAATCTTCTTTGGTCTGTCTTTGTCATTGGAAGTTGCAGTTGCAGGTTTGAGTTTGAAGTAACATTTACCGTGAGCATACACGTTCTTCCCGATATGCCATGCGCAAAGTAGATGAGATGATTTGGGAAACACGTGATGAATTGCACTAATTAAACCAACTTCACAATCTGTAACGAAAACCGATGGAATTTCATTTTTTATATAGAGTCGCTTGATACATTCTAGAGCCCATATGTAGTTTGCTTCTTTTTCTCGACTCATGAAAGCTACCGCAACAGTGAATGTTGCTCCCGTCGACGTGTGAGATACAACATGGAACAACGGTAACTTATATCTGTTGGTTTTATAGGTGCAATCCAATAGAAGAAATTCATGAAAACATTGTGCCAACTTCACCGAAACCGGATGAGAAAAAAAGAGATCAGTAACCTTCTTTATCATGGGATCATACTTATACTCAACCGTGTAATGGTGTTCTTGTGCTAACTTAAAGAAGTGTTGTATCATAGATCTACCTTGCATTGCATACATTTTCAGCTTGCGCCTTTCATTATAGATGGTTCTCATGGTGGAACAGTTCTTAGGGTTATCTTTTTTGAGAGTAGTAAGAATTTCACGAGGTCGACACCCACTTTCTGTCAATTTTTGGACTTCCATCTTTTCTTTTTCCTCCAACCTTCCAGCATAACCGTGTCCTACCAATGTGGTTGGAAGCTGGTGATTATGGTAACCACATCCAACTCTAAGCTTCCATATCCCATACTTATTGCAACTTCCATTTAGGCGAAATGGACAGTTACATTTGATGGTGCCACACTTTCTCTTTTTTGTTATGGCAGTCTTTGGCACATAGTTCTTCCCTCGATGACTAGTGTGATGACCACTTCTTTCACAACAGAGTTGTATCCGAGATCCTTGACCATTATCTAGAGTGTTCTTTATCTGTGATGATTTACACACAACCTGAAAATTGTGTTCTCTACCAATAGCCAAACACCACGATTGTAGTTCTTCTCTAGTACTGAAACCCTCCATCTTTAGAAAATATTCCGTAAAATCGATATGTTCATAGGACACCAAAGATTCAGGAATAGGATTAGGTTCTTTAGTGAAAGGCAGATACGCAGATTGAACAAGCTAGACAACAACATAAAAGAAATTGTGTGTTACGTATTTCCCATTTACAAAAACAATGGTAAACAATGAAATTTTCAGGCAACAATGAAAACATATGTTTACGTAAAACTGCATAGATGAACCAAGCTTTTCAAAAATAAAATAATTAATAAATAAAATAATGTTAAACTGATTTTCATACCTGGGATTCTTCGTTTCCTGTAAAATCCGGTATATTTGAAGCATCATCTTCCAAACTTTCAAAATCTGAATAGTCAGTTGCCATTATGGATGCTTTCAATGGAGTAAATGTCGAAACAGTACGATTGGCGACTAATAAGTCATAACTCGAGTTTTAGGGTTTCACGACATTTTTGATTGCTAAGGATCATAATGAATTGAATACATAAATTGTTTCTTTAAACTTCCGTTTCAATAAATATACTTTAGGTTAATAAATAGACCTTAGGCTAAATTAGAGAGGTTAGGTTAGGTCGGAAGGGTATACTTGTCCCAGTTAATATTTAAAATTCAAATCGGTCTAGTTAATGAGTCAACTACGGTTTTCGCTCTCCTCGGATAATTTTTTGCTCTCCCCCTGACAAAAATCAAAAAAAAATCATCTTTTTTGTTAGCTCCCCTTATTTCTGATCTTACAATTTCTTAGTTCGGCGAGTTAACGATCATCCTTGCAGAACTCTTACATGACCCTGCAAAAAGGTTTGATTTACCTTAACTTTCTGTGCATGGAATCATGGATCTTCATCATCAAATACAAATTATCAATATCAGGTAAGAATAATATTATGTTTTGCGATTTCGGTTTCGATCTTTTGCGATTTAGATTTCGATTTTTTGTTCATTTGATGGAATCCCGTGTGCAAGAGATTAGAAATAAAAGAAGAACAACAAGCCTTAAAACCTATGTCTGCCTTTTCTGCAAGTGAATCTATGGTAACCTACATGGCTAAACCTATTCTCTTCTGCGTGAAACAAAACTCAGTTTGCTTTTCTTTCGTTTTTTTATTTAAATTTAATTTTTTTCGTGTTTGATTTTATGTGTTTTATATTGCAGGTGCGAGTTTTTGTGTTTTAAAGAACATCTTTTTTCTTTTGTGTCAAGGGAAATCTTGGATCAATCTTTGGATTGTTAGTCATCGGTTGCTGGCTATTTTTCTCCATCTTCTCTAAGATACATACTTCACTAGAGCATAATTAGCCTTCCATATGATGATCATAGGCTGTTTTACAATACATGTTTTAATGATGTAGTTAATTTTTGGTTTTTGCAGAATTTGAATCACTTTTGAAACCAGAAGAAAGGACAATATTGGAGCAAAATGAAGCTCCTGATCATCTTACTAAAATATCAATTGTTAGTTAGTTAAACCTTTGGCGGATGATAAACCAATTCTAGGATTCTCTTGAGTCTGTCAGACAACCACCACAGCGGGCCATGCCGAAGTCAAGCTGAGAACAATCAAATCCACTTCTGTAGGGTTTGAGATGCAATCAGATCCACTTGAGCTCTGGGGTTCTTGGTGAGTGTTATTAGCTGACTTGCCTTATCCTGGCTACTATTGCTAACCATGTTCTCTCGAACTGTTTTGGTTATTGTGTTTAGCAGAGGTTGCCAGCCAAGACAACTTAATTAGTGGCCGTAACATTTGAAAATGGAGGAGAGATGTATTTAGCTTAGTCAAATTCTTAGTTACAGGCCTTATTCAGGTGCTGCTATTTTTTTTTTAGCTAAAGGAATCATTCTTTAAAGCTTTACACAATGCTCCATTATTTCTGTCATTTGCTTATCTCTTTTCATGCATTTTCTTCGTTATTTTCTGTTCCAATGCAATTGCAATATACCGTTTTTTAGTGATTCAAAATGGTTGATGACATGTGGATATACTCTTATTTATTTTTCTCTCTTTATGACCTGTGAATTATTGTGTCTATGACATGTCTCACTTGCTTCTTTTCGAACGAAAGTTGTCATTGGCTTTCCTTTTGAGTCTCTGGCACACCAAATCGGGTATTAAAAAAAGCCTATTCTTCTTCTAAGGTTTGATCCCTCTCATTACTAACTCTCAGTATCAATTTTTTTTTTTTTTATAATGTATGTCGTCTTTCTCTCAAATGACAAACTAATACTGTAAGTGTAAATGGAGTCTGTACAAGGCTCTTTTGGCGGGAGTATATAATTATACTTAGGCACTTACTTAATTTAAATCTTTTAGTTAAAAACTGAGCATTGTCGTCTCTTTTCCAACAGGTGAACTATATATAACCCTAGAACTATGCACAATGAATGAGTAGTTTTGTTAGCTAGATAAAACTTCATTTCGGGTTGATCCAAAGTACGCAGAGCTTTGTTTAGTCATTACACATGTTGATGTTTTCAGGTTGAGCTTCAACAAGAAGGTACGTAAATCAACAGTGGTGGTACTTATTTGATTGGGTCTCTGTCTCATGGTGGCTGCCATCGGTTAAGTAATAACCACTTGCTTATTCATATAAGTAATTAACCCCTGCTATTGCATATAAAACTGAAGCCCTAATCACCTCTCTTTTTTGCGTTATGGAATACAAAGTTTCCAGATAGATGAACTGTGTTGTAAAGACTGTAAGATTTATTAAATCAATATATCTTCGGGAATTTTTTGTTCAATTAATGTCTTTTACAGGGTTTTTTTTAGGGTTTTTAGGTTTTTCCTTGAGCATAACTTAAGCATTTCCATTATGCAGGTGCACACAATAATATTTATGGAAATAGCTTCGAAGATTGCGAATGAAATCACAGTAGGTCAGAGATTTGCTGCCTATATGGTTATTCTGATGCGAAAAGAAGGCGTTGTTCTACACAAAAAGTTCTTTTGGGACAGGTAAAATCTATTGGATACCAGTTAGTCGAATTTTCCTTTTAATTTTCTTCTAGATAGTACTACTTTGAAGTGCATTTCTTTATTGAAGGGTATGAATACTTGCACTTTGCAGCATAAATCAATATTGCAATAGCTAGAACATCAAAAAGTCTGTTAGTTCCTTGGGCGAGGGGAACCCGAGCTATACCTACTTAAATATCGTTTATCTTTTTTTCTGACCATGGTATTAACACAAAACTCTGCAATGGACAAGGATAAGATAAGAACTTGATAGACAATGTCTTAATCCTGAAATTGAATAAATTTTTGTTTTTGGTCGGAGTTGAATCTAGAGGGAATGGTACTATATAGCTGGAACGGTACTATCACAGAGGGTCTATTTAAATGCTTTACATCCAAGTTTCTTAAGATTTTAATTTGTATGAACCTCAAGATTTTAATTTGTTGGAAAAGGTGTTGGCAGATTCTGCTGGCAAGCAACGTTTCGAGAGCTAAATCCAATTGTCTTTCGATGGGGTCCAGTAAAGACCAAGTACAGGGGGAATTTAATGTCAACACTATAGTATATATGCTTAATTCATTCAAGAAATTATAAGCTTCACCTCTTCTGTACATAAGTTTCAGTTGGTTCAAATATAGACGTTATACATTTACTGCAAACTTCGAACATGACTCAGTTCTTAAAATAGCCATGAAATTTTCTTACTTTACTTACTAAAATTATGAGATTATGTCGTTTCACTCTACAGTTGACTCAGAAATTTGAATGGTCTATGTTTTAAATGTGGTGGTAGGCTTATCTTTTTCTTATGTTGTGACTTATAGGTGCCTGACATTGTTGATGGTGCTGTTGCTGGAGATACTGTAGCTCTTCATTGTAGTTTATACTCTTATCTATGTGAAGACGAGGTCACTTTGATCTTCGTGCATATGAGAAGAATATACAAAGACCCATGGTTGATTTTTACTTCATATGTACGTGTCTACAATTAGAACCAGAGACAACATATACTATCAGTCTTGGCACAATACTTAATCTATGTACTTTTGGGGAAATTAAACTTATAGTTCTCATTATATGAATTTCTTGATAGAAGTATATGAATTCATGGTCCAAATAATTTTCAAGAACTTGAATAGGAAAGCAATATTTAAATTTCTCAAATTGTCTGAAAGATCGGTTGCTAACATAGTCCATTTCTCAAATTATCTGAAAGTTCACCTGTATTGGAATGCTTTTTCGTTTTTATTCATATTGTTCTTCTCAAATCGGGCAAGGCGGGGAGTTAAATGAAGAATTCTGGTCTGGGGCGAAGCTGAGCTGTACCAAATCAAATGGGGACTTGCGCGAAGTCGAGCTTTACCAAATCATATCGGGACTAGGGCGAGGCGAAGCCGAGATTTACCAAATCATATCAGGACTTGGGCGAGGCGAAGCCGAGCTTTACCAAATCAAATCGGGACTGGGGCGAGGCGAAGCCGAGCTTTACCAAATCAAATCGGGACTGGGGCGAGGTGAAGCCGAGCTTAACTAAATCATATCGGGACTGGAGCGAGGCGAAGCCGAGATTTACCAAATCAAATGGGGACTTGGGCGAAGCCAAGCTTTACCAAATAAAAAATATGGTTCAAAGAAAGAGGCATTGATGCATTGTATTTGTAGTTTGTAGTTGTAGATTGAATTGGTGAACCAAGTTTGAGAAGTTGCCGGGGGCGTAGCACGGGCACAAAATCTAGTACTGTTTATGCACCAATCTCATCATTTATCCTTTCTCTGTTGTTTTTAGAACATTTCCTTTGGGGCTACCGAGCCTGGCGTGTTTCTTGACCGTGTTTGACCGCCATATATTTGGCAATTTCTCTATATTTGGATCTTCGGTGCTTATAAAATCCTATATAGAAGAAGGGAAAAGTAAAAATCCATTTCTCGTTACACTCTCGATGAAGAGAACAAAAACAATGCCGATCCTTTCTGATGATATAATCATGATTATACTCTCGATGTTACCAGTCAAATCGATCTCACAATTCAGGTACGTATGCAAACTATGGTTGGAACTATTTAAAAACCCTGATTTCACCAAGATGCATCTTAACCATGCTATTGAGAAGCACAGTTTAATCTCCTTCTCAAATCACAGGCTGAAAAAGGACCAGCGCCACACTATCGCATAGATCTTGATCCATTATCGTTGTGCAATAATATTTCGGCCATAGATATTGATATTCCATGGGAGGATAAAAACCCTAATAGCCTATTCATTGGTTCTTGTAATGGCTTATTATGTGTTGATATTGACTACACTTCTATATCTGGGGATGAAATTTTGTTATGGAACCCGTCTACTCATGAGTACAAGAAGGTACCTAAACCACCGGTTCGAGATGGGCGTTTGGACGATATTGTTTATGGGTTTGGTTATGATCAGAAGATTGATGACTACAAGTTAATACGAGTCGTTTCTTATGGTAGATATGACACTGATTCCGAAGTTCTGATTTATACATTAGGCACGAATTCATGGAAAAAGAATGAAAACATTCCCTATAATAATTAATGTAGTAGTATGTCGTTGGAGCTTAGCTTGTTAGGTTTGTGGGGCCGGTTGGGACCAAGGCATGGCCGGTTGGCCACTGGTCACGACCCACACTCCTTTCCTTAATTTTATATTAAAAAAAAAAATAAAAAAAAAAATAAATAAATAATAATAATAATAATAATAACGGGCCGTAGCTCAGCTGGTCAACCCCGTTCTCCAAAGGTGATGCGCTCCAGGAGGTCCCAGGATCGAGTCTTCGATGGCGTAACATTGCAGGAATTAACATGGAAGGTGTTGTTAGCTTGCCCCCCTTGTGCCACAATCTCGCCCCCCAGTCCGCCGTTTCGGCTCCCCTTGGCAAGGTTACCCATGAGGCCCGCTGGTAGGCTAGCACAACAACCTGTTCAATTAATGTAGTAGTATGTCGTTGGAGCCTAGCTTGTTAGGCTTCCAACTAGTTTCATGTAATCATCGATCTCCCATTAATGGAAAAAATTTATAAAAAAATAAATAAATAATAATAATAATAATAATAATAATAACAACGAGCCCCTAGCTCAGCTGGTCATCCCCGCTCCCCAAAAGTTTAATGCGCTCCAGGAGGTCACAAGTTCGAGTCCCCAATGGCGTAATATTGCAGGAATTAACATGGAAGTTAGTGTTAGTTTACCCCCCTTGTGACACAATCTCAAACCCCCTCCCGCCGTTTCGGCTCCCTTGGCTAAGTTACCCATGCGGCTACATTGGAAAAGAAAATGCATCATCAGAGAAATGCTAGCAGAGAAGCTGAGATACAAACTGAAATTAAAAATATGAGTATTCTTTCCAGCACATCTTGGCCGACATTGTATTTTTGGAGACAAACCAAAGGGGAATTTTGGTCCTCTTCCTACCCAAACTCTAGTAAAGTCTTCTTCCTCCGTTGTTTGTTTCAAATTCAACCATACTCCTCCTTTCCCGATTCTACTGCCATTGTTTCAAAAATCAGAAATTCATCTCGAGCAGACAAGAAATTTCCGGTTTTTATATGCAAATTTGAGCACAACCCACTGTCGGAATTTGACTGAAAGTTTGTCTTTTTTTTTTTTTGGTCAAGTCCGATGAAAGTTTGTCTTATGAAGGGATTGGTGCCTAGCCTCGCCGAGCGCCTAACTTAACATAAGTGGAAAGATGAAAATCCTCGCAAGGTCATACCCTAATATTTTTTCTCACTTTTATTATCTTAGTTATTTAATTAAGATAATATTTCATTTTTAATTACATTATGATTACCAATAATTAGTTCAATAACCATCAAATTCTGAATCATGTGTCATGGCCCACATGTTAAATTAACCATAGCTGGTAGTATCGGTTCCTCTAAAGATCATTTCCTGCAACAGCCATGGAGCTGGAAGTAAGACCCAATGCATGCATTTTAAAAAAGGTGAAGCTTGAAAGAACCGAAAATATTATTTCATTTTAAGCCGAATAGCTTTGACAGATGATATTCCAAAGATTGGAAGACCAGGTATAATATGACGATGGTTTCCACCGTTTTTCCAAGCGATTCCACCAACAGAGAAATACCGAGTGAGTAGTGAGAATCGGTACAGTCATTAAATTTATACGAGAGGAAATATCATCATAGATATAATGTCGCTCAAAGATTTATTTTGTTTGAAATCTTTTAAGTATTAATTCATAAATTCAAAAGAAGTTTTGCCAAAAAAGATTTATTTTGTTTGAAATCTTTTAAGTATTAATTCATAAATTCAAAAGAAGTTTTGCCAAAAAAGATAAGTCTTAACACGCACCCGAACCGCACACACGGACGGCGTGCTTCGATGCGAAGCACCGCGCGTGTGTGAAAATGTGTGATTGCACCACCAACTTGCCCATTGCCTAAGTCCTCTCCCTCGTACAAAAATGCTAATGACCCGAACCGCACACACGGACGGCGTGCGCGTGTGTGAAAATGTGTGATTGCACCACCAACTAGCCCATTGCCTAAGTCCTCTCCCTCGTACAAAAATGCTAATGACCCGAACCGCACACACGGACGGCGTGCTTCGATGCGAAGCACCGCGCGTGTGTGAAAATGTGTGATTGCACCACCAACTAGCCCATTGCCTAAGTCCTCTCCCTCGTACAAAAATGCTAATGACCCAAGGGCCACTCTAATATCAAAATTTTCAATACTTATGAAGAGGTATCATCTTTAGTTTTCCCTATGTGGGACTAAAGGTTCATTCACAAATAATGAAAATGAGCTAGTGTCCTTAGTGACCAATAGATCCTAAGTTCCAATCCCACCAAGACCAAAAACCAAACTATTTTATAAACTCATTTTCTCTAACATATGCTACTGAGAAAAACAAGTTCAATGTCATTCTCAAATCATATGCTGAGAAAGGACCAACACCGCACTATCGCATAGATTTGGATGCAACCTCGCCGTTATCGGTGTGCTATAATAAAACAGCCATAGAAATTGATATTCCATGGGAGGATAAAAACCCTCGTAGTCGATTTCTTGGTTCTTGTAATGGCTTACTATGCGTTGATTTTGATGTTACTTCTATATCTGGGGATGGAATTTTACTGTGAAACCCGTCTACTCGAGAATATAAGAAGATACCTAAGCCACCAATTAGAGATGAGCAATTATATGATTCCGTTTATGGGTTTGGATATGATCAGAAGATTGATGATTACAAGCTAATACGAGTCGTTTCTTATAGTCAATTCGATACTGATTCCGAAGTCCTGGTGTATACATTGGGCACGAATTCATAGATAAAAAAATGAACACATTCCTTATAATGTATCCGCTGCTACGGCTTCTACAAAGCCTTCCAATGAAGCTCTTCATTGGGTTGCAAAAAAGGATATGAATATCATGGATCCAAAGATTATAGTTTCTTTCGATATAGCAGAAGAGGTAACCAAAGAGATCCAAATGCCTAGTTGGTTCAAAACTCATCCAGTTAGTGTGGAAACTCTGGATGTGCTCGGTGAGGACCTTTACCTCTCGGTTGATGATGTTCGTGGATACAAATTTGACGTTTGGGTGAAGAAGGAATATGGAGTGGAAGATTGTTGTTGGACTAAATTTTTGAGCGTTTCCAAAGAGCAGACAGGTTGGCTTAGCTCAAATGCCAAGTTTTGGCTTAGCTTGACACCGCTACAACATACACCATGAATAGGAACGACGAAATCCTATTCATGGTTATGTGTCTTGTAGGTGATGATTATGAGAGCTCTTTAGTCTCATATGACCCCAAAAATGGAGAAGTCAGTAGGATTTCGGATATTCAAGATATTCCGGATTTCTTTTTCGCAGAAACTTACGTTGAAAGCCTAATTTCACTTAATTCGGGTGAATACGTATAAAAGCTGCACAAGGATTTCTTCTTCTTCTTCCTTTTTTTTTTTTTTTTTTTTGACAAAGGGGATATTCATTGATATAAGCTCCCAAGAGCAATCGCAGGCCCCAACTTCGACATACAGGACAATCTGAGCACAAGGATCTCTAGTGTGGCTCTTAAGATTATATTTTGATATTGTGTTCTAATATTTATGTTGTGTACGAATGAATCTTAAAGCTATTTATGTTTCTAATACAGTGGGAGGAAAACTAAATAACTTTTCTTACAATAAAACTGCATATTAATTATGTGTGTAACAGCTTTTCTGAGATTTAATAGAGCTCATAATGAAGTGGCAGATTGTGATTTGTGACTTGTCAGTTATCATGTTTAGTAAGTATTGACGTACGTTCATCCATGTCCAGATTATTAGAGAACAACTTACTATAACTGCTTTTTAGTTCTTTCGTACAAAATTAATGACAAATCCTCCGCCGCTAAACTTATTGTTCGGGGTCTACAGGCTTTGGATACTTGAGTTGAGATACTAGGCATCGGATCATTTAACTCTCAGTCCCATATAACCTGTAATGGAATCTGAATCCAACTGAAATTAAACAGTACTCTTTCCTGCACATCTTAGTGATGCAGATAAGGAATTTGTGGTCGCAGATCATGAGCCAACAAGAGTGGTAATTCAGCCCGAGTAAGTGAGTACGACAGCTTCAATGGGTAATTCAGCAAAAAAGAATCGGTCCGGTTGAAACTCCTCGAGACACCCCATAGCCATATATTTTGGACGGGGATATCCGAGGCAGCGCAAACCTAGGGGACATTTTGGTCTTTTCCCCCTGGACATACTCTAGGAAAGTCTTCGTTCGGTCTTCCTTGGTTGTTTCACCACACTCCTTCCTTTCCCAATTCGACTGCCATTGTCAAGACTCAAGACCATCTCCAGCAGACAAGAAATTTCTAGTTCTTATATTCACAACCAACCATCAAAATTGGCTGAAAGTGTATCTTCTGTAGAGGTACAGGTTCTTGTGTTTCTTTTCTCTCTAATTTTGTTTTTCTTCTTTTAATTTTGCATCAAAGTAGTAGTAACGATAAACAAAGATTAGGGTTTCTACTTTTCTCAAGTAAGAAGCAAAACCTAGATTCTTCGTCTCCCTTTCGCAGAAAACCTATATCTTATGGTCTAGACACAGATCTGATCACAGACCCCAGATAAATGGCTATAATTGGTGCACTAAGACAAGCATTTATGCCGAAACATGAATACGAAAGCTTAAGAGAAGAAGAAAAAACATCGGAGTTGTTTAGAAAGACCTATTATTGTATTAGTTATACTAGTGATTTTAGGTTTAATGATATGAATCTACATTACAATTAGTTTAAAATGTTGTTTCTATCTGATAATGGGAGTAGACCCTTTTGTCATCATTGGGTTCAGATTATGGATAATCGATTAGGCGGAGGTGGTGGAAGTGGAGGTGGCAGTGGAGAATTTGATTTGTTTTTCTTTTGCTTGCACCAGCACCACTCACTCTCCATGCTGGATTCTCTTTGTATATGTTCCGATCGATGTGATCTTCCCCTCTCGATTTCTTATGTTTAGTTATATCGATGTGTTTGGACAATATTTTGCTCGCCAATGTCAGTCATTTCATGCAGATATATACGATATTCTACCGTCTCAGAGAATAATTGAACAGCGCCAAACACATTTTTACTTTTAGTTGATCCCGAGATGTACACTTATTTCAGTTTCTAAGTTTAGTTTCTTTTAGCAAACATGTTTGTTGTTCTGCCCTGTGTCTATATACTATGTTTGTGTCCATGTATGTCTGCCTGCCATGTGTCTGTGTGTATGGGCGCATTGTCTAATTTGACTCGTGTCCAAGTGAAAATTGAGACATTCGATCAACCAATAACAAACCCCATGCATTTCATATTTTGGCTAATTTATAATATGACTTAGTTGATTACTTGAATAGTCGGCTACATATATTGTTGGCTCATAAGCAGTATAATTGTGTTGAGTGTTTGGATTTTGTTACAAATCTGATCGATTTCTTGCGCAGAATGAAATGAATTTCTATGTCAATAAGGCTTGGCTCATTTGTATCTAGTTTATGTCACCATCATACCATGGATGCCAAATTCGATGATCATGCCCAGCTGTTCATGTTAACAGTGGAATGACTTAGTTGATTACTTGAATAGTTGACACTGCACTATTCAGTAAAAAGATAGTTATACATAGTAATCTCTCATGTCCTGTAACTATCCAGATTCTGAAAAATCCCGTTAACATGTAAATGGTTATGGTGTTAATGTTTTTAGTTATTTACGATTTCCATTTATCTGTCCGTACACCAGGGTCAAACTCTGATATTAAATTGTAAACACCTGCTACTACAGGTTTTATAAACTAAAGATGTAATGTGAAGACAAAAGTGGAATGACTTTAATTGCCACTAAAGTTATTATATATATCTAGCTCTGTTTAATAATTTTACATTAAAGCTTAAGCTGGCTTTGACGCTATGAAAATGCCACTTTCTTCTTTGTCCTCATGGAATGTAGATAATGGCCATTTATATGTTACTCAGAGACACGTATTTATATCTTCGTATCCTTATGGAGTAATGAACAAAAGCAGACACATTAACTCCTGTTAATGGTTACTGCGTTATCCCTAGTTGTTTGTTCAAATTTGGAAATTAACTTGATTCTGAAGAGATCATTATTGTTTGCTCACGGTTATAATTTAAACTCGATAGTTCGCACACAGAGGAATTCGATAGAAGGTCTATGATTATTAAAATTTGTTGGCATTTAAATGTTTCCTTTTCTAAAATGCAGGGAATTGAAGAAGGTTGTGTCCAGAGAAATTACTTACTGCCAGGTTTTTGCCCAAGGATAGTTTGATGACGAAGAAGCCAATCCGCCAATGTTGACTGATGGAGATGGCTATTGTAACCAGGGGAGAGGACAAAGACCTTGATCTTAGAACGACTTCACCTGATGACTTTACCGAGCCCGAATGGTCAACCTTCTAAGGTATGCTTTGATGAAATTTTAAAGAGAATTCCTGGTCAGCTTATATTGAGTAATAGCCTTGGTTGTTACACGTGTTATTGTTAGCAAAACATGAATACGAAAGCTTAAGAAAAAAAGAAAATGCGTGGAGTCGTTTGTAAAGACCTATTATATTGTGTTAGCTATAGTGGTGATTTTAGGTTTATTGATATTAATCTCAGTTTGTAGAGACCTATTATATTGAATGTCTTTAACTGCCACTAAACATGGTGTGTATATCTACTTCTGTTAATTAGCTTACATTGAAGCTTATGCTAGTATATATGTTACGAGAACACTGCTTGTTTTTTAATAACAACATTATGGAGAGGTAGATAGTGGCAATGTACATGTTACCCAATAACGACATTTTTATATCTCCCTATGATATGTTTGGTGAAGATGGACGGCTATAACACAAGTAACAGCCCTATAATTAGAAAACGATCCCTTTTCTTCCCGATAATTCACCATTAACCGATAGTTAGGGTTTCCAAAAAAATTTCCTCTCCTTCAGCCAATAATTGGTGTATGTTAGCTGTCCATAGTTAAATTTGCTATCTACTACAGATCTAACCCCTGCATTCAGTTCAATGGAAACCTAGTGTTCCTGATTTAACAATGTAAGTTGTACTGAATGCTTTTTTTAGTTGAATATAAATCAGTACAACTTACATTGCTAAATCGGGAATTCTAGGTTTCGCCACTGAACTAAATGCAGGAATAGCGAATTCAATTCAGGACAGCTCACAATTATCGGCTGAAGGAGAAGAAAAATATTGGAAACTTTATCGGTTAATGGTGAATTGTCGGCAAGAGAAGGGATCATTTTTTATTTATAGGGCTGTTATTAGCCGTCCATCTTTACCAAACGTATCACAACCGTACTTATTATGAATAGTTTTGTCACTAAAATTGACAAAAGAGGAAATTGTTAGAGCAATGCTCGGTTGAACCCACAAGTTTTGTTATCTCAAGCTTGTTGTCAATGTGATGATCAAAACTATTTCTTGATTTCTAGTCTACTATGTAGTTCTTCAAATATCGTTATCCTTTGTTTACGCATGGCTCTTTCTCAGTTAGGCATGGGTTTCACTATATTTGTAGCATCGCAAAAAAACAAGACTTGACATCTATAATATGATTAAGAATGGGCCATTCTCTAATCTAGCAACAGAACAAGTACAGTCTATAAATTTGAAATGAACGAACTGAAGAAGGTTGCAGAGTTAAAATTAAAATTACTGTAGAGTGATGCCTAACCAGGGCAAAGGAGCCTTCGGACTGGAAAATATGGTATATATATTCATCTTCGATAGGTGCGTTCATTGCGGTTAACCTCTCAACTGGTAGGAGTACTGTACTATTTTAGTATGTGGTACCTACTGGGCTGTTGGAAAAATGGCATTGAGCCCGTCGGATACAGTCATAAAATTGTTCTGAATACTGACAAACTGGTAATATTAAGAATTTTTATGCCTTGGGGGAATACTAACAAGTTATTGCAAACAAATGCTTAAATTGATTAAAGAGTTAGATGCATCACTACTGTAGAGTGGATATGTGGTAGAAATCGACTAGGATCAGCATTTGATCAAAGACAGACGTAAATGCGGTAGAGTAATCATATGCTTTTCTTTTCGAAAATGCGGGGATAAGTGATATCCAGACATTTGATCAACCTATAACTAACCCCATACACATAGTTTAGGCTGTTTTATGATACTCGTATGACTTAGTTGATTACCTGTATAGTTGTTTGTACATTTTGTTCACTCATGAGCAATTATTGTGTTTAGTGTTTGATTTTGTTACAATTATACAAGTAATCAACCAAGTCATATGAATTTGATTGAATTCTTGCACAGAAACAAATGAATTGCTGTCAGATAGGCTTTTTTACATCACCATCATACCATGGATACCAAGTTTGATGATCATGCTCACCTGTTCATGTTAACAGTGGTTGAAAATTCATTATTCATTACATAGATAGTTGTACGTAGTTGTCTCTCATGCCCTCTAACTATCCAGTTTCTGATAACCCCGTCAACATGTAAATGGTTACAGTGTTTCACTTACTGGTTGGAATAAATGTTTGAGTTAATGTTTATTAACGGTTTGCACTTATCTAATTATACACCAGGACTCAAAATTCTGATATCAAATTCTAGACACCTGCTATGACGGACATATGCACAGTGGGACTTGTTGTATCAGACAGGTATTGACAGGGGATTTCTATTTATCAAGCATGATCCTTGTAAGGGGGTATATTTACTCTTTGTTATGAATCAGCAACAGTGGTATTCCTCACTCGTGGGAGAACTTGAAATTCTATCAAATGGTAATATTAGATTAGCGATCAGCAGAAGAACCTTCGGAGGTAGAAGAAATTGATGAATATGCAGAACCAGTTGTAGCTGTATATATCTTCGTTGGTCTTCCAGTCGTAAGCTTGAGGATGCATGCTGACCTCCCCCTTCAAGAGGTTAGTTTACTCCAGTCGAAATGAATGCAAATCTAGTATTGTCCTCCAGATACGGGTACAACTTAAAAGCATATTTCAGAATGTGAAATATGGATCTGGGCATGTGACAATTCACGCAGTCATATATCTGAGCCATCTGTAACTTTCATTATCTAGAATGTTATGGGTACTCTTTTTGTAGTTTGTTGCATTTTTTTTTCTTTACAGTAAACGGGTATCAAGGTTGTCGTATTAAAGTTTCCGGTGATGTTGCATTCTTTGTTGGGAACTGTTTTACATGAGTTCCTTGAACTTATTATTTAATAAGAACTTCATATTATGGGCCTCCAGAATGAAGCATCTCGATTGTGTCTTCTCAGATAATGCTATAAACTTAGTCGATTCCTTCTATAAATTAAAGATGTAACATGAAGACGAAAGTGGGATGGTTTTAACTACCATTTAAGTTGTTGTATATATCTAGTGCTGTTAATTATCATTAAAGCTTAAGCTAGCATTGATGTTATGAAAATGCTACTTACTTTTTTGTCCTCATTGAAGGTAGATAATGGCCATTTACATGTTACTCACTGACAACGTATTTATATCTCGTATCCTTATGGAGTAACGAACAAAAGTGGACATATTCACTCCTGTTAATGGTTACTGGGTTATCCCTAGTTGTTTATTCAAATTTGGAAAAATTAACTTGATTCCGAAGAGATCAGTATTCGTTTACTTATGATTATAATTTAAACTCGATAGTTCGCACACAAGAGAGGAAATAGAATAGAAGATTTGTGATTATAATCTGTCGGCGTTGAAATATTTCTTTTTCTGAAATGCAGGGATTTGAAGAAGGGTACTGAGAATTTACTTACTGCCAGGTTTTTGCCCAAGTAAAAGTTGATGTCGAAGAGGCCAATGTTGACTGATGGAACCAGGGGAGAGAGTAGAAAGACCTTGCTCATAGGACGACTTCACCTGATGACTTTGTCGAGCCCAAATGGTCAACCTTCTAAGGTATGCTTTGATGAAATCTTAAAGAGAATTCATGGTCACCTAATAATGAGTAATAGTCATGCTTGTGTTTTTTTTTATCAATTTCAATTTGAACTGTGCAGTATACATTATTTTCCATCAACCCCTAGTACTCAATTCATCCATTGTGCGATTCAATCACTCATTTGTGAACTTTCAAGCTTAAGTAAATCATGTTTGGAAACAGTCATTGTTCTGCAGTCATAAAATTGTTCTGAATACTGACAAACTAGTAACATTAAGAATTTATATGCCTTGGAAGAATACTAACAAGTCATCGCCAACAAATGCTTAAATTGATTAAAGACTTAGATGCATCAGTGCCGTAGAGTAAGTATATGGTTGAAATTGCCAGGACAAGCATCTGACCGATGTCATCTACGCGGCAGAGTTGCTTAGTGTTTATCGTCGTTGAAGCTTGAGGATGCATACTGATGTCTCTCGAGAGGTTAACTTATCCCTTCACTTTCAAGCCAGTCTGATAAGCTTTTGCATTCCACTTACAAACAAACAAACAAAAGCAATTAGAATTGTCGAAATGAATGCAAATCAAGTATTTTTCTCCAGAAATGGGTACAAATTAAAGTATACTTTAGAATATGAACATATGAATCTGAGCATGTGCCTGTTCATGCAGTCATATGTACGTTCCATCTGATACTTTCAACAGTGTAGAATGTTATGGGTACCCTTTCTGTAGTCTGTTACATTTTTTTTTCTTTACAGTAACCGAGTATAATACTAAGGTTGTTGAATGGAAGTTTCTGGTGGTGTTGCATTCTTTTTTGGTGGTGTATGCAAATACCTTTTTCACCATGATGAACTGTTTTACATGAATTTCTTGAACTATTCTTTAATTAAGACTCATTTTATGGGCCTCCAGAGTGAAGCATCTCGATTGCTTCTTTTCAGATGATGCTATGAACTTCGTGTATTCCTTCTATAAACAAAGATGTAATGCGAAGACAAAGGTGAAATGGCTATAGCTGCCATTGAACTTGTTGTATATATTTAGTTCTGTTAATTAGCTTACGTTGAAGTTTAAGCTAGCCTTGATATTATGGAAACTCTACTTACTTAGTAACAACGTTTTCATATCTCTCCATCCTTGTAGAGAAATGAACAGAAGTAGACACATTCGTTCATGTTAATGGTTACTGGGTTATCCCAAGTTGTTTATTCAAATTTGGAAATTAAGTAATTAACTTGATTTTGAAGAGATCATTATTTGATTATAATTTCCTGGGGTTGAAGTATATACTCCTCTGAAATGCAGGGAACTGAAGAAGGTTATGTACAGAGGAACTACTTACTACCAAGCTTTGCCTGGGAGGAAAAATTCGATGTCGAAGAGGCCAATGTTGACTGTTGGAGGTGGCTATTAGAACCAGGGGAGAGGAAAGGCCTTTGATAATAGGACAACTTCACCTGATGACTTTGACGATCCCAGATGGTCGACCTTATAAGGTAAGCTTCCTTAAAATTTGAGATAGAATTGTAGGTCACCCCACATCAAGTAATAGTCATGATTGTTAAAATAAGCATGCCTTATTGTTATCCTCCCTCCGACCCACTTTTTGTGGAACGGGGGAAATATGACTTTTTGTTGAACCATGTATCTTGCTCTTTTATCAATTTATATTTCAAGTTAACAGTTTATTTTAAGTTAGTTTGTGAACTGTGCAATATTTCATTATTTTCCATCAACCCTTATACTCATTTCACCCATTGTGAGATTCGATTACAATGGGTGAAATGAGTATAGAGGTTAGTCATGCATGAAATCTCTAGGTATCGGCATTTCAAAATTTCAATTATTGTGGTTAGTGCTGCAGGGCAATTCCCACAGATTAACACTATCTAGGATTCTGGATCAACAAACTGCCTACACTGCACATTCCCATAGAAAGATAAAATTCCGTTATCTCGATTTCAAAAACTGCCTACATTGCACATTCCCATAGAAAGATAAAAATTATAAAATAGCATTATCTGAATCAAGAAAGCTTGTACTGGAATAGTATATATGACAACATACACAAATTCCTGCAGAAAAATATTTAGTTGCAAGAAATTTGTACTGTATATTATACCAATAGAGCAGAGATATTGTATCTTTCTTATCTTACTACGCTCACCAGTTTCATGGTTGCAAATCACATTTATGGTTGAACATAAACCTAGTGTCTCTTGTTCAATTCTTTTTGTTCATCTGGGTGAAAGTTACTACAATGATGACCTCAGTCTGAGTCCTAGGTGCATACTAGACAGCAACAACTTAGTGCAAGTAGTCGTCAATATCACATCAGAGAGGTCTCATATCCTTGATAGTGTCATGACAAGTTAGTACACACGAATGAACCCTCTCTGGAGTCTGTTGCACTTTGGTTTCTTTACAGTGGCCGAGCACTATACTAAGATTACCAAACTCAAGTTTCTGGTAGTGTTGCCTTCTTTGTTGCTGGTGTACCATGATATACACAATTACTTTGTTCACCATTATGAACTGAAATACATGAATTTCTATATTAATTACAACTTCATGTCATGGGCCAAGTGAAGCATTTCGATTTTATTTTTCCAGATGTCTTTCTTTTGTAAAGACCACACGGCTTGTTTTAACAAACTATTTTATTTTGCTTTCAATAGAAAAGACAAGTCAAAGGAACCATGCGGGGGTAAGATGAGACAATATTGAGGTGGACTCTTCGCAATCATATAATTGGTGTAACATTTGAATACCTGATTAACTTTGCTTAGGCAAGGCAATACCCAAATCGGTGGGGAATACCGTGAACACGTTGGATAGTTCTCCTCAGTTTGGCATTTCTTCATAAACCAGCTCCACAATGTCCACATAATATAGATCTTCTTCTATGAAGGAGGTGAGGGTCGAACTAACGACCGTGGTTCGTTGGGTATTCATTGTCAAATTGAAACAGATTAGACGCCAAGCAATGCAGCTGTCTAACACACCCGAATAAGGTAATGAGACTAGATGCATGAACCTCAGCGCTGCTAGCTGGTCATGCCGGAAATGGTAAAGATAGCCCAACTTTAATAAGCCTTACTGAGGTGGTGATATCAACTGCTCAGCTAATTAAGCTTCCTGCTTTCATTACTCCAGTACGTCTATAAATACCCTAATCCAATCTTCTCTTCACTGCAATATATGTTTCAAGATGTTTCCGGTTTCTCGTAAACTACCACGCGTCTCCGATAGGAATTCAGATGATAAAGCATCAAAGCCGTCATCGGTCATAGCGAACAACAATGATCTTTTAATACAGATACTCTTGTGTTTGCCAGTGAAATCTTTGATGTCATTCAAGTCTGTATCAAAATGTTGGTTGTCTATCATCTCAGATCCATTTTTCATTCACAAGCATTCACGACAAACCCGTCTTCCAGTTTCCGGATTATTCTTGCCTGCTACAAATGCTGAATTCAAATTCATCTTCCTTGACGGGAGAAAAGTCACTAGTGGCGAACGCATTAAAATTCTCGACTTTGATGTGAATAACCCAACAGGTTTGAAGATAGAGCAATCATGTAATGGTCTTCTCTGTTGCAGTAACTGGAGATGGAGTCGACATAACCGAACGTATTACATCAACAATCCCTCCACAAAACAAAGTAAAGTAATTCCAAAACCTCAATCTACAGGAAATGGTTTATTTGTGGTGTGTAGTATGAGTTTAGCTTTCAACCCATTTAAATCACCTCACTACAAAGTTGTCTGTGTTTGTGGAAATAGTCCAAACCAATACCAAATTCATATTTTCGATTCAAAGACAGATTCTTGGAAGATATCTGCTGGTGATCTCCTCCCTGCATCTTATGATACATTTTCTAGGCCAGGTGTGTTTTGGAATGGCTCGTTACATTGGATTAGCGCAAGTGAGTTTAGCAGTTGGATTAGCAAAAGTAAGTCTTTTGTTTATTTCGATATCGAGCAAGAACTAGTAAAAGAACTACCAGTGCCACCATTACCATTTAATGATGATTGGCTTGCAAGGAAGATGGGATATTTTGGCGAGTACAAGGGTCATTTGCATCTTGTACCAATTTACAATCAGAGCTCCACATTCTTCGACATACTGGAAATGGACATTGAGTACAGGTTCTGGAATGTAAAATACCGGGTCGATATGGAAATTCTTGCGACTTCATACCCCGAGATGATTCGATATGATAATGACAGTAACAATGTAGATGGAGTAGCAGCATCCTTGTACAATTTTGAGTTCTCTATCTTGCTTATTCGTGAAGAAGAAAAAGAAGAAGAATCAAGTCTGGTAATCCACCTACCGGATAAGACTATTTGGTACAATTTAAAGGAAATGAGATTCACCAAAACACACGATTTGTCGCCAAGTCTTCTTGGGCAGGGTTCGATACAATATGCCTGGTTCGACGCTCATCAATATATTGAGTCACTTGCTCTTGTTTAGCAACTCGTTTAGAAATCAAATCAAGTGATGAAATATGTATTTTTTTTAATTTCTAATAGTGTTCTGATGCGCTTTAACTTTTGAATGTCAGCTCACCTTGTATAATCATTGTGCAGTGATCCGCCGGATTGAAGTAAAGTATAAAGTAGCATAACAAGATATATAGGGGGAAAAAAGTTTTTGTTAAGAGATTGTATAGGGTGTAAAGCCGGGCCGTCCCAGCCTATCTCTAACAAACCTATCGGGTAATCTGGGCTTGGGTGGGCATGGCCAGACGGACCTTGAATGTTACAAACAAGTATAAAAAGAACAAAACTAGCCATAAAACACTAAGGTGACCAAACTTGTGGTACAAAAACCCCACTCAAATGTTGGGATCCATTAAAATTCCATCATAAACAAAATTGATACAAAAACCCCAAATTTAAATGTTGGTTTCATTAATTTTTATTTTGGTTTCATCATAAAATTTGATGAAACCAAAATAAAATTTGATGAAACCAACATTTAAATTTGGGGTTTTTGTGTTAATTTTGTTTTGATGGGGTTTTTGTGTTACTTTTTTTTTGATGGGTTTTTCGTGGAAGGATGGTGACACCTCTGGGGTTATAACTCGCAGACCGAGAAAAGAAAGTAATGCAATAATATACACTAAAAAGAAAGTAATGCAATAAATAGAAAGTAATACAATAATCCAAAAAAGAAAGCAAAAGGAGGAGATTACATTTGTTGGATCTGATTGTCGTAGGATTCGTGAGATGGTTGTCTGGGGTGTTAAGATTGGGTTGGGGGGGTTGAGTTTGGTTTGTTTGTGAGTTGAGTGAGCAAGGTGTTCCAGGGTTCACTGTCGGACAGTGAATTAGAAAGTGACTCGTCGATTCTGGATTAGCATTGCATCTGGGGCATATGTCAGAGTTGGTCAAATGGATATGATGTAGGAGAGAGAAGGTTGGTAATCCTTCATTGATTGATTTCCACAAGAAAAGCCGAATTTTTGGTGGACAGGGTAAGGTCCACAGAGATTTGGTAGGTGGAAGAGGGGTGTGAGTTGGTTGACCATGGGTTAGATATTTGTATCCCGAAGAGATAGTGTATTTTCCATATTTGAGTGTGGCCAGATAATTTTGTCTTGTGAGTTATTTTGGGGAAGGTGGATGTTTATGATTTTTTGAGCTATAGGATTGGGAAGGGTGCATAATTTTTCTTGATTCCAGGTACGAAAGATAGGGTCAATGATATCTGCTACCATTCGGAATGGGTAACATTGTGCTAGGTATAGATGTGGTGAGTGTGGAATCCAATTGGCTTCTATTGGAGTTGTTAACTCATTTCCAATACTATGGAAAATCAGTTGTTGCATGGAAGGGACAATTGAGACCAGTTGTCTCCATTGAGGGCTTGAAGAGGAAGGTATGGTATGAGTGCCTCGTAGGATAGGTTGTTGATCAAGATATTTTACATTGAAGAGACTTCCGCAGATGGAGTAAGGATGGTCATGCAAATTCCAAGTTCTTTTCATGAGAAGAGCCTTATTATGATCACTTCTTTTCCTATGCCTAACACTCCTTCGGATAATGGTTTTGTTACTTTATCCCAGCCTATAGGGTGAAGCTTTTTAATTGTTGAGTCATGTCCCCAGAAAAAATTCCTAGTGATACGATCTATATGGTTGTGAATAGAATTGGGTAGGTTTGGTGTTTGCATAATGTGGTTTGAGGTGGAGGTAAGGGAGGTTTTAGTGAGGGTGAGTCTTCCAGCTGGAGTTAGGAATTTTTTCATCCATCCTTTAGCTATACGGGATAATCTTTGTAGGAGGGGTGCGAAGATTTGATTAGATGCTCTTCCTTGTTTGAATATTGGATGCCTAGATAAGTTGGAGGTTTTAGTGTTTTCGGCATATCGAAAAATTGTTGTAATTCATTTATCTTGATCGGATCTAGTCTTGGGTGATGAAATATTACATATTTGGAAGTGTTAATTACCTGTCCTGCAGAAGTACCATAAGATTGGAGCAGGTTTTTGAGGTGTTGGTTACTCTTGTCCGAGGCTTTGTAGGTAATTAGTAAATCATCCGCATACATTAAATGAGTAATGGGTGGTGCTTTTATGGAAATGTTAAGGCCTTGAACAGACTTTTGGTTTTCAAGATTTCCTAGATTGGTAGATAGGATTTCAGCACATATGATGAAAATATATGAAGATAGCGGGTCTCCTTGTCTGATGCCTCTGGTTGGGATGATGTAGCCATGAGGTGTACCACATACCCACGACAAATTGTAACGTACTTTCTTCTTAATAAAATGCGTGCTTAAAAAAAAAACTATCTTCATTATTACTTTTTTTTAATTTAGCCTAACAATAAACCAAATTGAAAAAATAACAGTGACTCTTTTTCAGACACTGAAGGAGTAATACAATACAAAGAATATATAATTAAACACCTCCATAAGTTTAATGTGTTCTAATTCATTCAAAATAAAATAAGAAAAATAGAAAACAAAAACCCTTTAGTAATTCAAAAAAAGTGATAATGCATGTATTTTTCTTCTACTTCTATACTTGTCTATTTGGTAATTTGTTACTAGTTTAGTTTGTTGAACTTTTGGTTGAATCCATGCCTAGAAAACTATGTTTAACTACATCAGTTTAAGGAAGTATACTTACGAAACTTGTTTCTTAGTTGAAAGGAATCAAATGTATTATTCTAGGATCGATCCCTTAAACAAGATCTATAGTAGAACCGGTCCTAGAGATCAACAGCAGGATCGGTCCCTTGGGGATCTATTGTAGGACCAATCCCTAGCTATTAGGTTAACCATTTAAAAACGTATTTCCGATTTGTCTATTATTTTAAGGTTTGCATAGATATCATAATATGTTCCGGTTAACATGGAAAGTTTATTAATGTCGGTATAATATTTTGAACATATGCTAAACTCTTATTACTTAATGTTCAAGTATTTTCCTTGATACTCAATGTGAGATCCCAAACTGAAATATTTCATAATATCTTTTTGATATTCGGAGTTTATGTCTTTAATTTACTAGTAACTAAAGCATATCTCTGGATATTATATTTATAAAGTATACTTGTATGCTGGCTAATATTTGGTTGTCATCCACGAGAGATTTCGGTATATTAGTTGGACATCAACTGGAGTCTTTTGCAAAACCTAAAATTGGTATTTATTAATTGCATATCTTTTGATATTTTCGGATTCGGAAATTCCATAGTGTACCTTGGTCATTATAAATAATTAAGTTTGTTCTTATTATAAACTCATCCCGGAACACATGCATTTCATTTTGTAGTTGGTGTGAGGTAAGCCCACTAGTAGTATTCTCGTAATACAGCTCTCTCAAGAGAAAAGTAATCTAATTAGGTGAAATTTCTTATGCGTGCTTCATTTAAAGACTTCTTTGGGATCAAGAAGCATCTAGTAGTACCATTGTGGGAAACTAGAATTGTACTGTTAGTTTAATTTTCGGTTATAGATTTGATTAACTAACGGTAGAGTTGAACCATGATATCATCTGGTTTGTTTATTCTTTAAACTATGATATAAGGACACTCGAACTAGATCAAGGATCGACGATTTAAGATCTGATCTTTAATTCAAGATCTGAAGATAGAACTCGTGAGACTTCATTATGTGCGTAATCGATCACAAGGATATCAGTTTGTTTCTATAGGTACTTTTAAGACTGAAGATTTGAATACTAGAAGATTTTCTTATTGATATTCTGATATTTGTGATTATTCTTCGTGCACACTTGATTACTAGAATCTGACATGCTAGTTTATCTTGATAGACTATTTATGGTTTGTTGTATATATCGACAATATACCAATTTTCTCTCTAGGAATTGAATTTGATAGATTGTGAACTAAGATTGACTATCTTTGATAGTCTTTATATCTTAGATGATCCAACCAATACAAAGGAGTTTATATTGAATAAACGGAAGAACCTTTGTAACTCAACATACATCTCTGAATAAGTTGTTGATAAGGGAGATGGATAGAGCGGTTATTGAAACAGATTAGTCCTTTACTACTTTGGAATACAATCCAAAGGAGTAACCAAAGGCTTAACAACGGGTGAAGCAACTTAAGATAGTGGATATATCTTAGGATTCACGTGCATATACCAGATTGGTAGTAGGCGCATGGATAGTGAAGAAACTAAGTAACTTGGAGTTAGTGTACTTGGTCTCAGCTATACGAAGCCGGCAGTAGTATTTGTATAGCTTCTTAATTCTGAGAGTATTCAAAACTGGACTAGGTCTCGTGAATGTCTGCATTTTCAGTTTCCTCGTTAATAAACTCTTATCGTGTGCTTTTACTATACTTTCCTCATTATAATTGTTGTTTTAGTTATAATAAAGTAAATGTACTAGTACGTTAATCAAATACTTGGTTTGATCCCATAGTTGGTTCGGTTTTGGACTTTTACTATATACCAAGTGTACATATTGTGGTTGTCATCTTCTTGAAAATTTCTGTCTATATTAGATCACACAAGGTATGTCTTGAATAGGTGGATATTGAAAATATTATGGTATACTTAGTACCCTCCCCATTTCAATTGGTATCAGAGAATGCAAACACGTACGATAAGATCTAACAATATGTGCTTGGTGTGATCCCCAACCTTAAGACTTGAATCTAAATATGGTTTTAAAAAAACTATAACTGATTCAGTTAACGTACGAATCAAGATTTGATGGATTCAGTTTTTAGTGGTGGAAGACACAAATGAAATAAATGAATTACTCTCCTTTCTTTTGGAAAATGGATAAAAGATATAGGTATCCCAATGTTTACAAGAAACCTTCTATAATATCATATAGACAACCCAAAAGATCCTTTTGTGACTGCTCAAAAACCAGAAGCCATTCTCACTCTGAAAAAAGTGAAGTAAAGGAATCAATTTAATTTAACATGTAAAGCTAAATATGTTATAGTAATGTTGAAGTTAATGGTTCACGCAAATTTCCTCACATGTTTCTGAATCTCATGGTATATCTTGCCTTATTACTATGATAAATGAAGTCTTGTTTCTTGTGAATAATAAAACTCATGGCACTATGACACCATTCTTCACAAGTAATCCTGACGGATCATATTTCTGAAACAACAAATGAGAGATTTCATCACATATATATATGGAATCAAGAAAACTACCTTGATTTCAATAGGTATTTTCTATTGACTTGAAACTTTTCTAATAGAAAAAGGGAACAATTTATGTTAAAAAAAACTATATATGTTGCATTCTTTTTTACCTTGTAATGGAAATTCTTGTATACTGCAATATATCTCGAGTTAAAAAACTATTTCGATCAAAAGAATTCGTTATAAGAAACCCTAAAAAGAAGTGTTTTCTCAACTTCTCTATTGGAAGTAGAATTATGCATTCTCTACATAATGATTTCCTTGATACCGGTGACAAACTGAAAAGATTTCAAGAAACTCAGAATTCTCATAATCTCATTTCCGAAAAACCTCAGAACATAACTTACATTTCTTGTTATGTTATGTTCTTATCATATGGACTAGTATTACTTTTGGATTCTATGTTCATATGTTATGTACCTAATTGGTTCTGAAAATCCCACATGTGGATCGATATCTAGCTAGATAATATGGTTTTTTATTCCGAAAATATATATATTGTATAATCTTTTCGGAAACGATTATAAAAACCTGGTTTGTTTTCGAATTTTTGGGTTTCAATTCGAAACATAAAAATATTTTGATATTTCAAAGAACTCATATTAAAAGTTTCTTGATTGGATTCTCAAAGATGGTGTTAGAAGACTCTTCTGAAAATCTAAGAGGAAGACTAACCGCATTGATCTTAAATTTTCTCGTATGTATAAGAGAAATTGTATGTTATCACATTCTGTACTATGTCAATGGGATAATTGTAGTGAATTTTTTAGTGATCATTGTCTTAACAAGGTTGAAAAATATCTTTGGTATAGTGAAAACCCCCTCTTAATCCATGACTTGTAGTTGGATTAAGAAGCTCGGGGTTTCTTGAATTCCCTATTTGAGGTTACGCTCCATGCATGATGTCTAGAGTGTTCCGCAACTCACCCCTAAGGTATTTGTTGTATTTTATCCAAGGTGTTACGTATCTCGCCCTCAAGCGATGGTTTTCGCAGCTAAAGTGATATATGTAACTCACCCCTATCAAGTAGTGAGTATCATGCTAGTTGATGCATGCACAAGGGTGCACTTCATTACTGCATTTCTCTAGCGCATGGGTTGAGGGTGAAAGTTTTTCTGTTGTCACAAATTTGCATGGGGGGTTAGTCCTAATTTCTAAGATGCGCGCAAAACTGAGATATAGTATTGACAACAAGCTTGATATAGCAACACTTGTGAGTTCGACCGAGCAATTCTCTAAAAATAAGAAATAATAATATATTTTCGGTTTTGACAATGTTCCTACTGTAATCCAACTTACCTATCGAAATTTATCTTGGATGACAACTAATATTGGCTCGCATACAACATGTACTTTACTAATGTAAAAAATATGACATATGCTTATCCTCTCGGATATGAAAAATATATAATGAAAAAGATAATTAAAATATTTCGGTTTTGGGATCTGACCTTGAGTGTAAAGAAAAATACTTGAACATTAAGTAATAAGAGTTTAGCATATATTCAAGATACTATGTCGACATCTTGAACTTTACTTTTTAACCAAATACATTTTCCGTATATAGCTATGCAAACCCAGAGGTAATAGACAAACCAAAAATTCATATGTTGGTTAACTAAGGATCATTCCTACTAGAGATCCATGGATTTTGTCCTTGTAGAGATCCTTGGTACCTGTCCTAGTAGAAATTCTTGATAAGGTATCGGTCCTACTATAGATCCTCAGAATCGGTTTTGTTTAATAGATCGGTCCTAAAATAGATCATTTGACTCCTTTTCAACTACGAAACAAGTTTCCCTAGTCTACTTCCTTAAACCATGTAAAATAGTTTTCGAGGTATGGAATCAACCAGAAAGTTCAACACAATAAATAATAACGAATTACCAAATAGTGTTATCTTGAATATCCGAAGTCCAATAGATAAACTACGTACACTTCGTAACTTCATATACCAAAGTTGTATCACAAAACTAGTATATTATTCCTTGATACTCTCATCATGGTAAACTTATCAAGTCACTAATATTAGAGACACATAGACAAACTTCGTATATTATGTTTTCAATATAAACCGACTTGAAAGAAACGTAGATAGAAGTGGAACAAGTCAAGTATGTGTTACTAACCTCGAACAGAAGGATGATGTGTTCGTTGATGCCTATACGTCTTCAGGTTCTTCAGAGTACAAAAAAAAGTCTCAAGATTTATATGTTCCTAACGAAGTTAACTCTAGTAATCAAATCAAGCAACTTCGAGATTTGGAACTAAAATATGACAACCAAACTTGACATAGATACACTTGGTGAGTTTAACCCGTGAAATGCTCTAACAAAAAGGATTTCATTTTTGAAGTTGAGAGGAATATATACAATATAAAGTCTTATGGGGATTCTTTTTATATAGGAGAAAAAGGAAAGAATCTTGAATATCAATCGAAACTAAGAAATCTACTCCATTTCCTCTTTATGAAAATCATCAAGATCTTCCAAAATTTGATTCCCAAAATTAATTTTGGGCCATTTAAGGTACTACACAACTGTATATTTGATTTTTAATTTTAGTTCCATGTTTGTTTTACGAAAAAATTGGGGGAGATAAATTTGAAACCTTTATTAAATCGTAATAAGCAACGTGATTTGTTTTGGATTAATCGCATATTTACTTGAAAGTTCTAAAACGTAAATTGGCATTGAGAAAATTGTGATCTGAGGTGCTTAACGTTTTGCTGGTACGGTAGATATGAGTTAGAGATGATTGCCACCTTTTCTAGGTGGTTTATATTATTCTAGGTGGTTCATATTATTCTAATGTACGAACTTACCGTTCCATATAATTTGATGCATATGTATCTTATTACATGTGATATATATATGATTTGTAGGTTTATTATTCCATGTAATGTGACTTGATGAAATATTTTAAATAGTACGTTAATCAGTTTATTATCAGCTAGTTAGTTTGATTGACCTCGATTGATTATCCGAACCATTGAATAATATGCAAAAGTTTTTTTTCTTCTTAATTTAATATTTTTTAGTCCTATAAAAATACCAATTGTCTGGCAAAGATAAACATGCGGAGTATGTGCCATATGTATATAATAACCGAAACACCATATAAATATAAAAATGAACTAATTATCGGCACACTAAGAGGATAATGTTAGGTTCTAGTAGTATACCAATGAACAGTCTGAACCCTAACAAAATTTACTTCACTATAACATTACCAAAAACACTTGTAGTGGCAACAATTACTCTCTTAACAAGCAGACAAACAATTATGTATATAAGAACACTTGTATTGGCAACAATTATTCTCTCAAAAACTCGCTGCAACATGTTTCCAACAGATATAAGAACACATTATGATATTATTTTCTAATAATAAAATCAAAATAAGAGCAATAACGAAACCAACTTTATTTTTTTTGCTAATATAACAAGAGCAATAAAGAAACCAAATCACCTCCATGGTTCATCCTCCAATAGAACAACATCATTTTCATGATCAACATAGACTACCGTCCAGTTTATCCAATTATCCACTATTTGTCCCTCGGTGCCCAAATAATGTGCAAGGTTGCGCTTTGGCTGAACGTAATCAAAATAGTGGGCAATTTCTACCACTCCAGAGAGATCCCCAAGATTATAAACCTTCATTTAAATGTAAGTCAGGCTCCCAAAAACTAAATATGAAACGAGAAACTTTCATGTAACATTGGTTTAGTTGGAATATCAAACTCAATGAGCTTTCCCGTCGTAGGGAGATGTGGGCATTTCACAGTAGGAGATGGTGAATTCTCTGCCAGGCTTAACATGACTACACAAGCATATTGATTATTACTCTTCTTGATTCTAACTGTATTTACATTTAAAATTTTGTCTTTGACTTTTCGTTGTCTAGCAAAAACATATTTAGGCGCAGTCACATTTATTCACTATGTGTAAATGTCAGGGATATAAACCAAACTATATATATGTATTTAATTTTTTGGTTATTTTATTTTTGGTACTTAGATTTTGTCCAACTTTTGAGTTTGGTCTAACATTTGTTCAGGTTGGTGTTTGGTACCTGGAAAAGACGTTGACTCGAGTTGACTATGTTAAAAATTGACTTCTGTTTAGTAATTACAAAAATAAAATAAAATAAAGTCTTAAAGCTAAACAAATTTACTATTGCACCCTTAACGTCAATAATGTTTTACATAATAATCCAGGCAGGATTGGAACACGCCTGAATCGGCTGAGTTAACTCGTCGATTGATAAACCCCGCAGAGTTGTATCTATAATGTGATCAATTTCGTCCATAATTTCAGGCCATTTCTTTCTAATCCTTTCCTGCACAATCATCACCCTATTTCGCATCTCAGACTACACCAATTGCAAACAACAATTCCATTGCACCAAAACCATGTTCAATGACAATATCTCCATCTCTCAACAACAAATCATAGCATCTCAGTTTCTTCCCCGATTTCTCAACCGAACCAACAACACACATCAAAGATTTGGTATCTTCTTCAGATTCTTTAAACCCTAACCTTCTCCCAATTGTTTGTTTGAACCAATTTCACCAAATTTATATTCATCTCACCCATATTCAAACTAATCGAACATCAATTTTTCACTGTTATCCAACCATTCGATCATTCATACATCGAAACCCTACAAGAGAATATCTACTTCCATGTTGCAAAATCAGAATCAATTCATAATAAACCCAAATTCATCTTTCATTGATGTAAACCCTAACTTCAATCCGCGGGTAGAAATCCCAAAAATTCAAACCATACTTCTTCGATATTTGTCTGTGATTTCTTCTTTTTATCTTCACGAACTAAATAAGCTCAAATAAAAACACAAACCCTAGATATCTCTCGGACATGACCATGAAGAGATCTGTATTACTGAAAAATATACTATCGATGTGATTTTTGTCTGGTTTTATTTTTTATTTGCTTGGGAAGATGAAGAGAAGAAGATAGAACCGTAAAGAGAAGATGAGGATTCATAGCCCCTAGATCTTATCATTGAATGAACTGTTGGTGTAAGATTATAACATGTGTTTGGATAATTACCGTAGGTCAGTGATATATTTGTAAACTCACATAATTTATTTTATAAAATTAATTAAAATCAAATCAGTACCGGTCAACTTGAGTCAACGTTTTTTTCAGGCACCAAACGCCAACCTGGACAAATGTTAGACCAAACTCAAAAGTTGGCCAAAACCTAAGTACCAAAAACAAAATAACCCTTAATTTTTCAAACGATTTATTTTTCAATGTTAATCCATCACTCAAAACTATGATAAAACAACAAGGCCAATATATATATATATATAAATGAATCAAGATCTAAGAGGTAAATGAGTATTACCTTGATAAAGTAAAACATAGGCTAGCAAAGCGATAAGTTCAACTTCTTCCCATAGAACAAGATTCTCTCTCAAATATAAATATATATATATATATATATATATATATATATATATATATATATATAAATGAATCTCGAGTGATTCTTCCCATCGGATAAGATTCTCTCTCAAATCGTGAAATATATAAAGGGTCATTTCTTTATAATATACCGTAATGATTTTCTCATCGTGTATTAGTATCAACTTATTTCTTTTACATCTACATGAATCTATCTATTCGTATAAGCTTATGAAAATTAATATGTGAAGCAATTAGTCATTTATAATCAACCTTGTATTTCTTGGTCCAACCAGAAAACCAATTGGCATTTTGAAAGCATTCAAATTATATCCCTTCCCGAAAACCTCAATAAATTGCAAATTCCCTTATAAACCCGAAGCAGTTGATATATATATATATATATAGATTTAATCAATAATCGACTTATTCGAAGTCGAGTGACGTCTGGGAACTTCCTCTATCACTAGGCGATCGACAGGCCGATAACATAGATAATTCCGTCAAAACACTTCTTCGAGCCATAAATGAGAAATGACAAAAAAAAATCTTAAACTTTGAATATATATATGAAATAATTTACATGCTTTTATAAAATATTATAGTGGTAATAATATATGTAACTCTACTGGAAGTATCATATACACGATATATATAGAGATATTGAGGGGGGGAAAAGGAAGTGTATTTGTTATTAATCTGGCATGAAAATGACGCTTTCTTTTTTAAGGAAGCCTTTCCTTAGGTTAATCCCATATGATATTTTGTCAAAAATCTTAATTGTCTTCTTTTTTGGAGGGATGTAAATATGACAATAGCACGTGGTAGCTTTTGCTTGTTTTTTTATTCTAGTAACATTTTTCTTGTTTACTATATATTTTTTTTTAGATTTTGCATTAGAATTTACTATATTACAAGAAAGATTAATTAGGTTCTTATGCACTCTAATAAACAAGAAATGTCTTAAAACTTAAATGATATTCTACGTCCACTAATAACGAATTCGCTACAAAAAATGTGTTAAGAAAATCAAATTTTATTAGGTGATCATAATCAAACATTTCTTTAGCAACACGTTTTTTTTTTTTGATCGGTAAAGAATATGGTGCTGACGAGTTTCGAAACTCGGGTCACCGGGATCATTACCCAATGACTTTAGCAACACATGTTAAAAGAAACCTTTGTTATTTATAGTTTTTTTTCTCTCATAAGAGGCCTTAAAATAAATCTTCTTAGGCCACTAGAAAGCTAGGACCGAGCCTAACGATCATTATATAAAAATTAGACATCCTCGTACAAGGATTAGGAATCTTTATTATTATCGTCAACCAAGATTCTCCAAGACGAGGTTTCCGATATGTATATCTACACTTAGAATTTTCATTAAACTTTGTTTTGGACCAGAAATAGATAATCTATAGAGAAACGATTTTGCTGCATAGAAGATTACATTGATATTAAAAATCTTAGGGATAGTGAAGCGGTCGTTTATCCTTTCAGAATATGGTATGACTTTATGCTTGTTTGTGGATGAGTTAAAGCCACAAAACGCACGAATCGAGTTATCTATCTACTCCATATTGAAAATTGGAATATAAAGAAGGCCATTACACGAACGTAAAATATTCATACCTCTATCTTCTTCTGCAAAATAAATGGATTTAACAGGAAAAGACTAATGATATTTCTATTAATCGGTATTTAATGATTGACACGCGTACGTCGTGTTTCTCTTGACAAATGATTTTTATTCCATATCAATTATTGGGAATAACGCAATAAATTTGTATCACTGACACTTTGCAACTACTACCTAGAGATTCACTTAAAACTTAAGTACTAATTTTATAACCAAAATTTTCCTAATTACTTATTTCTAAAATTTCATTAACATTAATTACCGATCTTTTACTATTGGTAATGCTGGTAATGAGGTATTATAACTATCAAATTCCTTATTATCTCGTGTTTTTATTTTATCCAATGAAGAAACCATCTTGAAATATTATGAAATTTTAGATTATCGTAACACAATTAGAATTGTATCTCCTCGTCAACTAGCAAATCTTGGTACAATTTTTTAAACAAAAATAAAAACCTTGAAAGTCTTTGAATTTTTTTCTATTAATTTGTTTTGCACAATGGGTAAAAGACTTTGAATTTAAGACTAAACTTAAAAACAACGCGAATAGGAAATCATGATGAAGGAGAATTATGTTTATTCTTTTCAATCTCAAACCGCGGAATAAAACGAGTAGAAAAGAGGAAAAGTGATTTTAGCATACAACTTTATTTATTTTTTGAATTAAAAACACTAGAACTAAGATAATAGACCTAAAACTATAACTAAGAAATCCTAATAAGATGTAACCATATAAACTAATATAACACTCTAACGGCAACATTATTAAGGGACAACGGAACTTTTTTGCCTGATATTTGAGTCCGTCAATTTCCTAATTAGATTGTGCTAGGATATAGTTGTTGTTGTTATTTTTTTACACCATTTTATTGGTTAATCCTTAAGAATACAATAACGACGTATTTCGAAGTTGAAAAGGCAGGGGTCTAACAACCACACCCAATATTTCGCTTAGCAATCTCACTGGACAATTCCAGTATAATTCCAAGAGAATCAACTAGACAGCCAGACTCAATCAATGGAAATATATCCAAGAGTTGTATCTCTATTTCTCAATTCAATCCAAAATCAAACAATAGGAATTTGCGAGACCGATTGAATATAAGAAATAACTTGGATGGTACCAAAAACCAACATCCAAGTATCAATCAATTTAATCAACAACCAAAGGTTGGATTCCCAATTGATTGAAATTACGCACAACTTGTGATATTTAAATTATATAAACAAATATAATGCGGAAAATAAATAACACAGACACCAGAAATTTTGTTAACGAGGAAACCGCAAATGCAGAAAAAACCCGGGACCTGGTCCAGATTTGAGCACCACACTGTATTAAGCCGCTACAGACACTAGCCTACTCCAAGTTAACTTCGGACTGGAATGTAGTTGAGCCTTAAACAATCTCACACTGATCAAGGTACAGTTGTGCTCCTTACGTCTCTGAATCCCATCAGGACTCTACGCACTTGATTCCCTTAGCTGATATCACCCACAACTAAGAGTTACTACGACCCAAAGTCGAAGACTTGATAAACAAATCTGTCTCACACAGAAAAGTCTATTATATAGATAAATCTGTCTCCCACAGATAAACCTATGAGTTTTATTCCTTCTTTTGATAAATCAAGGTGAACAAGAAACAATTGATATACCAGATTTATATTCCCGAAGAACAGCCTAGAAATATCAATCACCTCACAATAATCTTAATCGCATGGTAGCGACACAAGATATTGTGTAATTACAAACGATGAGGCGAAGATGTTTATGAATACTTTTTATCTTGCCTATCAGAGAATCAATCTCGAACAAATCTTAGAGAAGATAGTACTCAATACGGTATAACTGGGCGCAACTACAAAGAAAATAGTTGGGTCTGGCTTCACAATTCCAATGAAGTCTTCAAGTCGTTAACCTACATGGTTTCATGAAAAACCTAAGGTTAAAGGATAATCGACTCTGGTCGCAACTAGTATCACACAAGAGGTGTGGGGATTAGGTTTCACAGTTGACAGAGTTCTCCTTTATATAGTCTTCAAATCAGGGTTTGCAATCAATGTTACCTTGGTAACAAAGCATTCAATATTCATCGTTAGATGAAAACCTGATTAGACTCAACCTTATTCATCTTTCAACCGTTTGTAACACACAAATGAACAGTGACTTCATTTAGATATGAGTAACGTACCTAAACGTGTGCACCTTTGTTGGCTCAACAATAGTTAAACGAGGTTAGCCATATGAACACTTTCATATGGTTATTCATCTTAACCATAACTAGTTCAAATGACTCAAATGAAACTAGTTTTAGAGTTGTTCAATTGTTTATATTCTCATAGAAGTATACAAGATACAATTGAAGCAAAATCGGTTTTGATTCACATGAATCAAGTCATGAACATTATAGCAACGATTTGCAAAAGATGACATTCCTTTATATATAAAGGTATTAGTTCATGAAACAAACCGATTTTAGAACATTATCAACTTAGGTATGCATACGGGTACGCGTACCTAAATGGTCGGACTAAGTTTGGGTTCGCCAGTACGCGAACTGGTACGCATACCTTCCAAACTTAACAGAAATTTCTGGAACTGAACCTCACGCCAGTACGCGTATCAGTATGCGCACAAGGTTCCCGGACTTTCACAAAACCAACCAGTACGCATACGGGTATGCATACCATGGTTTCCGGACTTGGATTACATATATGCAAGTACGCATACTATTCTTATATCTAATTTTTCTAAACTCTCATTTCAACCATTGAAACATTCTTGGAAGACGAAAATAGTTGTCTCACACAAACTATTAGCTTCTAAGCAATTTTCAAGTGATCGAATGATTAATACGAAACATTTCGAGTCTACATCAAATGACTGTCTGACACAAATCATGTCAGATGTTACCAGACGATTTTCACATGATCATCTTTTGACTTTCGTCAAGAATATAAAATGAACTTGGATAAAGTGAAAGCTTACCAACACATATTTCGAGAAATATGTAAGCGAGTTAAACTCAACTCGAAATATCAAATGTGTACAATTGAAGTCTATATAGCTATACGACTTTTGTCTCAAATATGAGATAGAGTAGATAGACTTTTGAGTGATAGATGAGTTTAAGTCTCCACGTACCTTTTGTTGATGAAGTTCCACAAGGTCCCCTTAGTAGTTTTTCGTCTTCAATCGATGAACGCCATGAAGTATAATGCTCAACTAAACTTTCTTTTCTAATCTGAGATTTAGCTATAAGTAGATTAGAAATCAAGACTTATAGTTTTGGAAACTAAACTTGACAACAAACTTGAGATAGCAACGCTTGCGAGTTCGACCGAGAAGTGCTCTAACATTCTTCCCCTATGTCAATGTTAGTGACAAAACTATCAATACATATGGAATACAAAATAAATAGACTTTGTATCTCTCATTCCAAATGCTTGATTTCCTTGGTTCTTCAACATTACTCAAAATCTTCGTCACTTCCAAGTACTCCAATGATTCTGAATGTGTTCAACTCAGCATCGTAGTTGTTGAAGATCTGTAGCCATAACAATGAGAAAACAGTTGCTCTCAATCATTGTTATACAGTGTCATAGTATTATTACACAAAATCAAAGTCCAATTGTATCAAAACTTTGACAACAATACTATGGTGATATGTATCACTCCCCCTTAGTCAATACTTCATCTCCCATGAAAAACACTCCCCCTTACATAATGATCCGTAAACCATATGTATTTGTAGTGTGAAATATACATTAATTCTCTCCCTTTTTGTCGATCAAATTGGCAAAGGTACGAAAACTAGTGGGATCCTAATGAAATTTTCATAGAGATACTTCTTGACCAAATGAGAGCAACATATGAACTTTGTTTAGATGCAATCATATAGCCGAAACTAAATTCATTCATCAAGGAGTTTATAAAGATACGAGATTACTCCTAAGTATTCCACAACCGCACTCCAGTATTCCACAACCGCACTCCCCACAAAGATTTGGCAATTAAGCACAAGTTCAATTAAGAACTCCCCCCCCCCCCCCCCCCATAAAATGTCATTCCCGAAAGAACAACGATAGCGACCTTACTTTCACAAGAAAAGAAAGATTTCTTTGGACATACAAATCACATGAAACATGAATTTGTATCCAAAATACTCAATTGAATTAACCCGCAGGAGAACTCATGATTAATTTAATCGGAAATGCTCACATAAGAGAACTTACGGAGCCCCTAAGTATTTACACAAAGATGTGGATCAGGGAAAGACCAATACTGCGGAATATTCAAAGATTCATTCTATTTTTCATCACTATTTGCATAGAGACATATAATAGACTTAATCTTTGTAGACAAAAGTTCATCCTATCTTCCATCAATATTTGCATACTGACATAATAGGCCTAACTTTTGTTTGTCAAAAGTCCATTCAATCTTTTATCAATATTTGCATAATGAGATATGAAAGACTTAACTTTTTACATATATGGGACAATCATAGTTCACGAACGCAAACACACATATCCCATAACAAGTTGCAATATAAAACCATAAAGATTAATACTGCAAAATCATCTTCCAAATAAACTTTAGAATTTAAATAAATAAATCTAAAAACATTACAAGATGAAAATTGTTGGAAATAGAGGCTATTCCAAACCCTAGTTATCCTTCTTAAAATACAAGAATAAATTCTCATAAGAAGTTTCATAGACATTAAGGCCTCTAAAAAATTCTTTATCGTCCCTGAAATCCTTGCCATCAACAGTCATGGGAACGTAATATATATAAGGTTCATGAACAAAGGAGTCAATTCCAACAAACCTTCTAGACTGATGCCGAACCAGGTCCTTCTGAATTTTGAGAGTCCTAAAAACAATAGCCTTTATTTACTGAATCTCCTTTCTTGTTTCCTTCAATTCTTTAAGAACCCCATAGAACTTATGTTGATTAGAAGGAACAACTCTTGGTGAAAATGTGGGGGTCTAACAACCTCACCCAATATTTCGATTAGCAATCTGCATGGACTAACTCCAATATACTTTCTAGAGAATCAACTAGACAGTCAGACCCAATCTAGAGAAATGTATATCGAGGAGTTAATATCTATTTCACTTGATTTTATCTTTACTCAAGTAAATAGGAATTTACGAGTCTTTATCAAATACAAGGTGAAAAAGCGGGGTTACAACAACCACACCTAATATTTCGTTTAGAAATCTGTATGGACAAACTCCAATATACTTTATAGACAATCAACTAGACAGCCAGATTCAATCTAGATAAAAAAGTATATCAAAGAGTTTATATCTCAATCTCTCGATTTGATATATACTCAAGCAAATAGAAATCTGCAAGTCTTTATAAAATACTAGAGAGATAACTTGGATGGCACCAAAGACCAATATCCAAGTGTCAATCAATTTAAATCAACAACCAAAAGGTCGGATATTCTAATTGATTAAATAATGCACAACCTGTGATATTTCAATTATATAACAAAATATAATGCGGAAAAGAAATAACACATACACCAGAATTTTGTTAACGAGCAAACCGCAAATGCAGAAAAACTCAGGGACCTAGTCCAGATTGAACAAACACTATATTAAGCCGCTACAGACACTAGCCTACTCCAAATTAACTTCGGTCTGGACTATAGTTGAACCCCAATAAATCTCACACTGATCCAAGGTACAGTTATGCTCCTTCGCCTCAGATCCCAGCAGGATACTACATACTTGATTCCCTTAGTTGATCTCACCCACAACTAAGAGTTGCTTCGAACCAAAGTCGAAGACTTTAATAAACAAATTTGTATCACACAAAAAAGTCTACGGTAATAGATAAATCCGTCTCCCATAAATATACCTACGAATTTTGTTCCGTCTTTTGATAAATCAATGTGAACAGGAACCAATTGATAAACCGTACTTATATTCACGAAGAACAGCCTAGTATTATCAACCAACTCACAATAATCTTAATTGGCGCAGCGAAAAAAGATATTGTGGAATCACAAACGATGAGACGAAGTGTTTGTGATTACTTTTATATCTTGCCTATCGGAGATATCAATCTCAAGCCCATTATTACAATTATACTCGTACGATAGAAACAGCAAGATCAGATCACACAACCATGAGAAAGTAGTATCGGTCTGGCTTCACAATCCTAATGAAGTCTTTAAGTCGTTAACCTGGTTTAGAAGAAGAAACCAAAGGTTAAAGGAGAATCAACTCTAGATAAGCACAACTAGTATCACACAGAAGGTGTGGGGATTAGGTTTCCCAATTGCGAGAGTTCTCCCTTATATAGTCTTTCAAATCAGGGTTTGAAATCAATGTTAGCTTGGTAACAAAGCATTCAATATTCACCGTTAGATGAAAATCTGATTAGATTCAAGCTAATATGTTTCAACTAGATCGAAAACTAGCTTGTTACACACAAATGAAATGCACGTTTCTAGGCTTGTGTAACCGTACCCAAACTTGTACATTTGTTGGTTCAACAATAGCCAACCAAATGGTTAGCCATATGATCACTTTCATATCAACCATATTCTTTTTCACCATAACTTATTCAAGTGACTCAAGTGAACTAGTTAGAGAGTTTTTCAATTGTAAGGAAATCTTATGTAACTACACAAGACACAATCGAAGCAAAAATGATTTGATTCACTCGAATCGGTTCATGAACTATATAGCCACAGTTTGCAATTTTCATTCCTTAGTTTATATAAGAATAAGTTCACAAACATCGTTTTTAGATATAACCTACTCAAGTTCGCAGACTGGGTTCGCGAACTTAAGTTCCCGGACGGAGTTCACATACTCCAGCAGAAATTCTTGGGACGAGAACTTCCGCCAGTTCGCGGATTTGGCTCACGCCACCATGTCGGTTCTCTTGATCAACAAAGTTCGCAAACTTCGGTTCAATATATAAGGACTTATACATATATGTGTTTCAACAACAATGCGTATATCCTCCAATGGTTATGTAATCTAAACTCTCATTTCAATCATTGAAACGTTCTTAAAGGACGTTGATATTCAATAGTTGTTATTCACAAACTATTTTTCGTCAAAGTAAGAAATTTTCAAAGTGATTGAAACTTGACATGACTTTCGTCACTAGGTAAAGATGAACTTGGCTAAAGCGAAAGCTTACCAACACATATTTCGAGAAATAGATAGGCGAGATAAACTCGGCTAGAAATAGCAAATGTGTATAATCTAAGTCTATATAGAAAAACTACTTTTGTCTCAAGATAGGAGATAAATATACTTTTGAGTGATAGATAAGTTCAAGTCTCCACATACCTTTTAGTCGATGAAGATCCACCGGTTCCTTGAGTAGTCCTTCGTCTTGTATGATGATTGCCATGGAGCTCTTGAGCTCAACTACACTTTCTATACTAGTCCGAGACCTTAGCTATAGTAGACTAGAAATCAAGACTTATAGTTTTGATCACTAACATTGACAAACATGCTTGAGATAGCAACACATGCGAGTTCGACCGAGCAATGCTCTAACAACCTCCCCCTTTGTCAATTTTAGTGACAAAACTATCAATACATATGGAATACAAAAAATAAATAAATTAACTTTTGTAGCTCCTATTCCACATGCCTAATCTTCAGTATTACTCGAAATCTTCGTCACTTCCAAGTATTCCAATGGTCCCAAAGGTTGTAAGTTCAGCATCATGGTTGTTGAAAATCCGTAGCTATAACAACGAGAAAACAAGAGTTCTTAATCATTGTTATACAATGTCATAGTATCATTACACAACGTCAAAGTTCAATTGTATCACAACTTCAACAACAATACTATGGTGATATGTATCACTCCCCCTTAGTCAATACTCCATCTCACATGGAAACCACTCCCCCTTACATAATGATCCGAAAACCATATGTATCTGTACTGTGAACTACATATTAATTCTCCCCCTTTTTGTCAATAAAATTGGCAAAGGTACAAGAACGAGATCCTAATGAAATTTCCGAAAGAGACATTTCTTGACCAAAATAAAGCAAAAATATATCATCTTATTTAGATGCAATCATAAAGACGAAGCTAAATGCATTCATCAAGGAGTTTGTAAAGATACAAGATAACCCCTATAATATTCCACAGCCGCACTCCCCACAAAGATTTGGCAATTAAGCGCAAGTTCAAAAGAAATCTCCCCCATAAAATGTCATTCCCGAAAGAACAACAAGAGCGACCTTAATTTCGAAAGAAAAGAAGGATTTCTTTGTACATAACAAATCACGTACAAGTATGAATTTGAATCCAAAATATTCAATTAAACTAACCACAAGAGAACCCACGATTAATTTAATCGAAAAATGCTCAAATATAAGTGAACTTATGGAGACTCAAAAATATACAATTAGATTAATCACAAGAGAAATCATAATTAATCTAATTGAAATACACAACCGAACTAATCACAAAAGTAATCAATTTAATTGGTCATGCTCATCATAAGAAAACTTACGGAGCAAAAACTAAATAACCAAACAAGATGATTAATTTAGTTGAAAATGCTCGACATAAAGTACCTCAAGGAACAACAACATAGGTAATCATAAAAATAATCAACTTGGTCGTTTAATGATCAACATAGGATACTTTGCGGAGCCTCACAGTAATACATAAAATATGGATCAGGGAAGATCAATACTGCGGAATACACAAGGATCCATTTTATTTTCCATCAATATTCGTATAACGGCATTCAATAGAAATAATCCTTGCAAACAAAATATTTTAACCTATCTTCCATCAATAATTGACATAATAGTCTTAACTTTTGTAATTGTCAAAAGTCTATTCATTCTCTTATCAATACATGCATATCGACATATGAAAGACTTTACTTTTGACAAGGTATGGGACAATCAAAGTTCACGGACGTAAACACACATATCCCATAACAATATTCCAATATATAAAACCATAAAGATTAATACTGCAAAAATCATCTTCCAAACAAATTTAGAATTTAAACCAATAAATCTAAAAACAAGAAGATGAAAACGTTGGACATAGCTATGTGTAATCACAATAATGGCTATTCCAAACTCTAGTTATTCTTCTTAAAAAAACAAGAAAATAGAAGATTTACGAGGCAAATAAAGTCCTACAGAGAACATGATCTGAAAAACACTAGACCCGGTCAGCAACCAGAGATTGGACAAGGACGAGCTCATCAGTTGCTTTCTTCAGTTCGTTTCTCAGAAACTCAAGATTCCTTGTGGCGATTCTGAGTTGTTCACGAACGACTTCAAAATCTGAAGAATATTTCCTGCCAGTTGTGATGACATCTGAACTGGTAGTTTTTTTTCATGATCAATGGCATGATAGCATGTTATGAAAACAGGATTCTCGTGAAACTCGATAGTCTTCCCCTTCTTGACTTCATCATCTTCGTTTCCTCCATTCATTGTGCACACAAAAAATTGGTAAAAACCTTTGACCTTTCAGAACAGTGTAATACGTGATGACACCCAAGTATATAAATAAGTTCCATGGAAAACCCTAGGAGAACTTGTACACGTTCGTGTGGGCCAGGAGTTCGTGCACTGGTGGTCACGGCCTTAAGATGTGACCAAAAGGAATGGGAATGGAGTTCGAATGTCAAGACTAATAGTTGAGAACAAACTATTTGGAGGAAGTACACGCAAACATGAAATTTTCTCAAGGACGAAGGATAATGATTATCTACAAGAGAAAAACCGGATCGAAGCTCAACAGATTTTAAAGATCAAAAACAAGAAGAGAAAACATACAACCTTGACAGCACTTCTCAAGACACACTTCCTGAGAACAATGAGCATCCTTCTTAAATTAAAAGAGGGATGTTGTAGTGAGCAGTCATGGTGTATTAAGATGAGCATTTTGCTCATCAATTTTGACTTCTTCTTTTTCTCCTTTAGAAGGATTTAGAGACAAATCAAATGACATAGTTGAAGGAGTTTTATTAAGAGAGGAACTAGGAGTACCTGAGTCAATCGATTTCCATGTTTTTTTGATGCCCCGTTTGAATCTGTTTATGCTTATCTTAAGTTCTGAGACTCGATTATTAATATGTAAGCAATATGGAGCTGAACTCTTGGATTTGCGGCCTTCTTCAGGGAGTTACAAGAAATTCGACCTTTCTTTCTTTCTCCATGTCTTTTCCTTTTTTCAGAGTTATTTAAGAAGTCAGTTACTCTTCTGTCGTTCTTCCTTCTACCATTTTTCGTTTCAAAGGCACGATTAAGAAAAGACTTATCATAGTAGTTTTCTTGATTGTCGAAAGTGCCCTTTACTCCAACAATGTGAGAGACAGGTTTGATGACTTCTTTTGACATTCATGCAAGCATGTTTTGAAGTTTTTCATTCCTTAAACGAAAACGACATCTTCGAGAAAGTCCTTTATTTTCGCAGTAATAGCAGTTAAAGGAATTATTCTTAACCGTTCTCATGTGAGTAGATTTGGAAGAAGTAGAATCCTTGTTTTTAGCCATATTACAAGCTTCTTTTTCACATGAAGAATTATTAATAGCTTTAACAAAACTGATCTTACTAGTTTTTGGAGCGTCTATTCCTTTATAGCCCAGACCACGTGTATCACGATGTTCTTTACATGCTCCAATCATAGAAGACAATTTTGTAGAGCTAGAATTGAATCTTCTCAGAATCTCTTCCAGTGATTTCACTTTATCAAAAGAAGTTGCAAGGTCAGTCTCCAAGGATTTTTTTTTGGAAAGAAGACTGAGTTCTTGGTCATCAAAACATTTTTGTTGAGAGTCATATCTTGCTTCAGCTTCTGCAAGTCTTTCTTTCAACATAAAGAGATTTCGGAGAAGATTATCACATTCAGACCTTTTTGTGTGTACATCTTCTTCATGATCATTAACGATAGATTTTAGGAGATTATATCCACCATCATATCCTTTAAAGAGTTTTCTCAATTTTTTTGTTTTCTTGACAAAGAGGAGTCATGTACTTACTCAAGCAATTTGTTGACTTCTTTTCTTTCAAATCATGGTCAAACAACTTGATATATTGAGAGACTTCCTCGTCGATACTTTGTCCTTCTTCTGAATCACTGTCATCTGAAAGTTCATCCAACTTCTCATCAAGATATTTTTCCCAGTCGAATGCAAATTCAGTCAAGGAACATGAGATAGAGTTTTTCTCAGAAGTTTCAGGACTTTGAAGCTCACTTGAGAGTCTCTGAACTGATGTTGCGTCATCAGAGATAGTACTCTTGTCCATAGAGACAGATCGCTACAAACACAGACTTGTGAGGTCTTGAACGTGTTTTCCTGCTCTGATACCAATTGAAAAAGCGGGGTTACAACAACCACATCCAATATTTCGCTTAGCAATCTGTATGGACAAACTCCAATATACTTTCTAGAGAATTAACTAGACAGTCAGACTCAATCTAGATAAAAAGTATATCAAATAGTTTATATCTCAATCTCTGTATTTTATATATACTCAAGCAAATAGAAACCTGCGAGTATTTATCAAATACTAAAGAGATAACTTGGATGGTACCAAAGACCAATATCCAAGTGTCAATCAATTTAAATCAACAACCAAAAGGACGGATATTCTAATTGATTAAACAACGCACAACCTGTGATATTTCAATTATATAACAAAATATAATGCGGAAAAGAAATAACACAGACACCATAATTTTGTTAACGAGGAAACCACAAATGCAGAAAAACCCCGGGACCTATTCCAGATTGAACACACACTGTATTAAGCCGCTACAGACACTAGCCTACTCCAAATTAACTTCGATCTGGACTGTAGTTGAACCCTAATCAATCTCACATTGATCCAAGGTACAGTTATGCTCCTTTGTCTCTGATCCCAGCAGGATACTACGTACTTGATTCCCTTAGCTGATCTCACTCACAACTAAGAGTTGCTACGACCCAAAGTCGAAGATTTTAATAAACAAATCTGTATCACACAGAAAAGTCTACGGTAATAGATAAATCCGTCTCCCACGAATATACCTACGAGTTTTGTTCCGTCTTTTGATAAATCAAGGTGAACATGAACCAATTGATAAACCGGACTTATATTCCCGAAGAACAACCTAGTATTGTCAATCACCTCACAATAATCTTAATCGGCGCAGCGAAAAAAGATATTGTGGAATCACAAACGATGAGACGAAGTGTTTGTGATTACTATTATATCTTGCCTATCGAAGATATCAATCTCAAGCCAATTATTACAATTGTACTCGTACGATAGAAACAACAAGATCAGATCACACAACTACGAGAAAGTAGTATCGGTCTGGCTTCACAATCCCAATGAAGTCTTTAAATCGTTCACCTGGTTTAGAAGAAGAAACCAAAGGTTAAAGGAGAATCGACTCTATCTTAGCACAACTAGTATCACACAGAAGGTGTGGGGATTAGGTTTCCTAGTTGCTAGAGTTCTCCCTTATATAGTCTTTCAAATCAGGGTTTGCAATCAATGTTAGCTTGGTAACAAAGCATTCAATATTCACCATTAAATGAAAACCTGATTAGATTCAAGTTAATATCTTTCAACCGTTAGATCGAAAACTATCTTGTTACACACAAATGAAATGCACGTTTCTAGGTTTGTGTAACCGTACCCAAACTTTTGCATTTGTTGGCTCAACAATAGTCAACCAAATGGTTAGCCATATGATCACTTTCATATCAACCATATTCTTCTTCACCATAACTAGTTCAAGTGACTCAAATGAACTAGTTAGAGAGTTTTTCAATTGCAAGGAAATCTTATGTAACTACATAAGACACAATCGAAGCAAAAACGATTTGATTCACTCGAATCGGTTCATGAACTATATAGCCACGGTTTGCAATTTGCATTCCTTAATTTATATAAGAATAAGTTCACAAACATCGTTTTTAGATATAACCTACTCAAGTTCCCGGACGGAGTTCACAAACTCCAGCAGAAATTCTCGGGACGAGAACTTCTGCCAGTTCGCGGACTGAGTTCGCATACTTGGCTCACGTCACCATGCCGGTTCTCTTGATCAAAAAAGTTCGCAAACTTCGGTTCAGGGAATAAGGACTTATACATATATGTGTTTCCGCAACAATATTTATATCCTCCAATGGTTATGTAATCTAAACTCTCATTTCAATCATTGAAACATTCTTAGAGGACGTTGATATTCTATAGTTGTTATTGACAAACTATTTTTCGTCAAAGTAAGCAATTTTCAAAGTGATTGAAACTTGTAATGACTTTCGTCACTAGGTAAAGATGAACTTGGCTAAATCTAAAGCTTACCAACACATATTTCGAGAAATAGATAGGCAAGATAAACTCGGCTCGAAATAGAAAATGTGTATAATCTAAGTCTATATAGAAAAACGACTTTTGTCTCAAGATAGGAGATAAATAGAATTTTGAGTGATAGATAAGTTCAAGTCTCCACATACCTTTTAGTCAATGAAGATCCACCGATTGCTTGAGTAGTCCTTCGTCTTGTATGATGATTGCCATGGAGTTGTTGAGCTCAACTACACTTTCTATCCTAGTCCGAGACCTTAGCTATAGTAGACTAAAAATCAAGACTTATAGTTTTGATCACTAACAATGACAAACATGCTTGAGATAGCAATGCATGCGAGTTCGACCGAGAAATGATCTAACACAAGGATGATAAACTTGGACGGTACCAAAGACCAATGTCCAAGGATCAATCAATTTCCAATCGACAACCAAAGGTTGGATTTCACTATTGGTCGATACAACGCAGAACTTGTGATATTTCAATTATATAACAAAATATAATGCGGAATAGAAATAACACAGACACCAGAAATTTTGTTAACGAGGAAACCGAAAATACAGAACAACCCCGGGACCTAGTCTAGATTGAACACCACACTGTATTAAGCCACTACAAACACTAGCCTACTACAAACTAACTTCGGTCTGGACTGTGGTTGAACCCTAATCAATCTCAAACTGATTCAAGGTACAGTTACGCTCCTTACGTCTCTGATCCCAGCAGGATACTACACACTTGATTCCCTTAGCTGATCTCGCCCACAACTAAGAGTTGCTATGACCCAAAGTCGAAGACTTTAATAAAAAAATCTGTATCACACAGAAAAGTCTAGAAAGATAGTTAAATCTGTCTCCCACATATAAACCTAGAAGTTTTGTTCTGTCTTTTAATAAAAATCAAGGTGCACAAGAACCAATTGATAAACCGGACTTATATTCCCGAAGAACAGCCTAGTATTACAAATCATCTCACAATAATTTAAATCGTATGGTAGCGAAACTAGATATTGCGGAATCACAGACGATGAGACGAAGATGTTTGTGATTTATTTTTATCTTGCCCTATCGGAGATTTAATCTCAAGTCAATTATTCCAATTGAACTCGTACGATAGAAAATGGAAAGATCAGACCGCTCAACTACAAGAGAAGTAGTTTCGTCTGGCTTCACAATCCTAATGAAGTCTTTCAGTCGTTAATCAACAGGGTCTCGAGAAGAAACCTACGATTAAAGGAGAATCGACTCTAGCAAACCAACTAGTATCACACAAGAGGTGTGGGGATTAGTTTTGCACAGTTGCTAGACGTCTCCTTATATAGTTTTCAAATCAGGGTTTGCAATCCAAGTTACCTTGGTAACAAAGCATTCAATATTCACCGTTAGATGAAAACCCTGATTTATCAAAGCTAATATATTTCAACTATTAGATTGAAATGTAGCTTTCTCATACACAAATGAAATGTATTTATTTAGGTTTGAGTAACCGTACCTAAACGTGTACATTGGTTGGTTCACAAATGGTTGAACAATGGTTAGCCATATGAGTGCTTTTATATCAACCGTATTCATCTTTCTCATAACTAGTTCAAATGACTCATAAGAACTAGTTCAAGAGTTGTTCAATTGCTTAGGTCTTTATACATAGACACAATTGAAACAACATTGGTACCTTAGCTACCGGATTTTGAGTTGGTTTTAGTTTCCAAACTCAACAGACTTTTTTGGGTGAAAAAGTTCCGCCAGTACTCGTACGGGTACACGTACCTAAGGTGACTAGTTTTTGAGTTCGTAAACTTTAAACCCAGCAGAATTTCACGGACGTGAACTTCCACCAGTATGCGTACGGGTACGCATACCCAACCTGTCTCCTTAACCAATACTACATGCACACATATGCATGCACTTGGTTTCCGACACATGTATTTATACAAAAATGTGCGAACACACTAAATGATTACATCCATAGATGGTTACATATTCTCCACTCTACATTTAAATCATTGAAACATTCGTCTATAATGTTATAACAGTCGTTAGACATAAAGAATCCACTATCGTCATCAAAGTTATTTTCAAGATTGAAACGTCATCATGACTTTCATCACGGGTAAAGATGAAGATGGTTAAAGCAAAAGCTTACCAACACGTATTTCGAGGAAAGGATATGCGAGTAAACTCGGCTCGAAATAGAAAATGTGTATGTATGAAAACTATCATACTTATGCGACTTTTGTCTCAAGAGTGGGAGATGGAGTAGATAGACTTTTGAGTGACAAGATGAGTTCAAGTCTCCACATACCTTTTAGTCGGATGAAGTTCCACCGGTTCCTTGAGTATTTATTCATCTTTGTAAGATAATCGCCATGGAGTCTGGAGCTCAACTATTCCTAACTATCATAGACCGAGACTTAGTCATAAGTATACTAGAAACCAAGACATATAGTTTTGATCACTAATATTGACAAACATGCTTGATATAGCAACGCATGAGAGTTCGACCGAGCAATGCTCCAACACTTGGTTTTCTCACATTCCTCCTTTCTCTTTTCAAAGTTGAAGGTACAGGAGATCTATATTTTTCCTTCATGATTGATGGCTTAATAATAATATTAACCACTTTTCCATTAGAAGACATAATGCTTGGATTCTCCATACCAGAATGAGATTGTGAGAGGATTTCACAGATCAGACTCAACAAGCAATCTAGTGATAAGAAGATTTTTTCAGAGAAGGAAAAAAGAATGTATGATTACAAAACCTTTATTCACTAAAAAGGATTCACGTACGCACAACTCACAACCCTAAAGAAGGCAGAATTGTCGATATTAACCCTTTTTTATTATTCGAAAAGAGTAAACTCCTTTCAATATCAATTAGATATGAAAAGATGGAAGAATTCCAAAAACGTGAAAAGAAGAAATAAACATGAAAAAACTTTTTCTTTTTTCCTAAAACCTGAAGTGTGCAAACTCTTGTCTCTTTTGAATCAGGCACATGAGACAAGATACACAACCAACACAATTTAACTTGTGCTAGGGTGAACAATAATCTGTCCACCACACCCTTCTTGAATGGAATTCTTTGAACCCTGTTTCACAGACTTTTTAGACCGTATTATTTTCTCTAGTGTGGTCTAATTTTTTCTTTGTAAATTAACTTCTTTAGAGAAGAGTTGAGATTACATACCTTAGACGACTTCTTAACAAGTTTGAGCTTGTTTTCTAATCGAATAGCTATTTGTTGAAGTTTGTTGACATATCTTATCCTATGTTTGTACTTGAAACATTTGGAGAGTTTATGACCTTTGAGAGTACAATAAGAACATGTCAATATGGAGGATGGTTCAGACGTCATAGTTATGCAGGCTGCTAAACAAACGGTAGAACATGAAAAATTAGAAATAAAATTTCCAGTAGACAAAGAGAAATCCATTTTATCCTCCAAGATGATTGAAGTTCATCCTGGAATAATATCGATATTGATGAACGTATTGCTACAATTATCAAAGTCAATATTTTTACAGAAGAGTGCAACACTTGATTTTTTGTCTTCATTAGAATCATAATGATTAGACATTTCATCAAGAGTTGCAACAAGACCTTTGTTTCCAGTGTATTTTTTACGATTTGGACACTCATTTTCAAAATGACCAAAGCCTTTACTCTTGAAGCACTGTGGCATATCCTCGTCATCAGTATCGTTAGTATCCCTGTATTTAGGAGGAACACGATTATGAAGTTTAACTGATGACTTAGGTTTTTCTCTGGTGAACCGTTTACTTCTCTTCAAAAGAAGATCTCTAAACTGTCTTGTGATCAAAGAGACTGACTTGTCAAGATCTTCATCTGATAAATCAGTCTCAGAAGGATCATCTTCAGAGATACCAACACTCTTACTTTTATTAAGCAATTTAGTGTTCTTTTGTGCCTTGAGAGTGTAGATGGGGAAAAACGATTTGTTGGTTTTTAAGGAATTGAGGAGACGACCGTACGGAGGAGACTCCTGGAACCGAGCGAAATGTTAAACCTCACACAGATGCACCGCTGCAAAGGGGTTGCTTTAGATTCGAGAGATCAATCTGTAGTACTCTATCCAAAATCAAGACAATGACCGTTTCAGAGTAAATTCGGTCACAAGAGAGGATGGGTTGATCTGTAGGAGGGAAGCTGAGAAATGCGTGGAATAAATGGTAATCAAAGATTATGGGTGTGTGAATTCTGAATATTATAAGCTCTAAATGATTGAAATTGTTCAATTGAGAGTAGTTGCTCAATTGATGAGTTGATGATCTCGTGTTGTCAGTTTGACGTGATATTGACGATGTTCTGTTCGTATCTGATTCAAAGACTTATTTATATTGTTGGAATTGTAGACACCATGATCCCATGAAGTGTGACATTTGATGGAATCAAGGAGTGGGGAAGTGGAGATCGTGATTGAAACCAGTAGCTCAACGTGTGGAGACTTGGTCGATTTTCCACCCACTACCTCGTGAATTCCTTCAACTGATTGCACGACTTGCTCACATTCCATCGTGTGTTTGAACACACGTGCCGTAGACCGCCAGACCAAAACCCTAAGTGATATCCCCCAAAGTGACACGATTGACGTCTCGTGGTTTGTTAGTCAATTGATGACTTCGTGGTTTGATGGGACGATGAGTCCATGTAGTTGCTGAGTGTCGAACATGATGTTCTGAAACTCATGAATTGAACATGTCATGAGACAGAGGTATAATTCTTACGATGAAGTGAGCAAGTATTGCTCATTCGATGGATCGTTGAATATTGATTGTTGAACCAATATTCCTTGGTTTGAGCAAATATTTATCATCTGAGCAAGTGTTGCTCATGTGATTATTGGTAGCGTACCAAAAATATTAATTGGAATATTGGTCGTTGAACCGAGCATAATTATTAAAACTAATGAACATGAGGCCGTCGTAAAATTATTAAGGTTGGAATATGGAATGATGATCCTTGGATTCAGAAACCCTAATTTGATCAATTGATGATCAATTCATGGTTCGTCAGAAGTTTAACCATGGGACGAAGGAGGGAGCGACTACATGGGACCGTGGATCAACCATGTAGTGTCCATATACTCATGTGAGCAAATACGAAGAACTCCTGAAGAGTTGACGATTTGTTGGTGGAAGAATGATTGAATGCTGGCTTAATCATTTATTCAAAAATGCTCGTCTGAGCCTTAGGTGAGAAAACCTAATTAATTATGACGAGGCGAGGGACCGACCATAGAGTCATGAAACCGGCCCTGGGTTGTCACGTGACCGCCTGACGATCACTTCATGAAAATCCGAAGTGTTTGGAAGAGTTTTGGACCTAATACAAGCAATTGTGCAAGTTAGGTCAAAACTGTGAAAATTGATGGGACCGGCTTCCGTGAGCCAAAGAGCTAATCTTGGTCGCTCAAGATAGCGTGATCGTGTCCCTAAGGCGTCCGCGTCTCAGTCCTGAGAATTTTGATATTTTCTGGCGTGCAATTGACCATCCATTCGAGAAAATATGCCAAAATTAGGGTTTCGACGAAACTGAGGAAAACACCATGAGATGATGAAAAATAATTATAAAATAAGGAATGAGGAGGCGTGGGACCGCCATGGTCAAGGCATGGTCGGCCGGTCGTGACCACGGTCCCGTGGTGCCTTTTCCTTAATTTTATAATATTTTGATGATTTTATGAAAAATTCATGAATTTTGAGAAATTTGATGAATTTAGGGAGTTTCCATGAATTGAAGGAGTTTACATGAGTTCATGGAAGAAAAATATTAAAATAATAAAAACACGGGCGTGTGACCATGGAGGCATGGTCGGCCGGCTATGGCCCGGTCCCACGAGTTTTCATAATTTTTTTAATATTTTTAGGTATTTTTGATGATTTGAGGGAATTTTTCCTAATTTGAGAGAAATACCATAAAATCAAGGAATTTGATGAATTCAAGGAATAATAGGATAAATAATAATAAAATAATAAAGCAAAGGGCGTGTGGGACCGGCTAGTGGCCCGGTCCCACAAGTTTTCATTATTTTATTTTATTTTATTATTATATGACACTAGTACAAAAATGCCTTTCGGCCATGGTAATTTACCGTGTCCAAATGTCTATGGTCACGGTAATTCATTTTTGGGAAAACCGTGGCCAAATCCTGCGAGGCCAAAAGTCATGACATTTGGATACGGTATATTTCCGTGGCTATTTCGTGAAATCCACCGTGACTAGCACTTCAATAGTCATGGATTTTTATTGCACACCGTGACGAATTTTATTATTAGGTCACGAACTGGTGTATACACCGTGACCAAACTCATTTACTGGACACGAATTTTTATATTATACCGACCAATTTGCGTATTGGTCTCGAATTTCATTTATCCGACATGTCCAAACCATCAAACATACACGTAAGAAGATATTGGGCATTAATTTATGCCTTGCAAAAACATAAAATAAGCAACACAGTAACAAAATCTGACTGAAATTACCACTCATTAAATCTGATAATATCGTGCAAAACAGTTTACATCTATCTTGATATATGGATTCTACTAGTTGTGGACATATCAATATAACCAGTAATTATGAAAACAAGAAAACGCGCCCACATAAAAGAGTACCAACGGAAGACTCCAAAGAAGTTTCGAAAGGCAGTGACACTTCCATGTCATACCTACTCCATGTCTTGTTTACTGATCATATGCCTCTGCAGGCTCATACTGCAAGAGCTCCTCCAAACCCTGCCACTAGGATGTAGTTTGACTGTAAAAGCATAGAAAAATGAACAAAGTGTATTCGTCAAATTACAGTAAAGATCTTACACTGCGCAAGTACCGGAGACATCCGTACACCACAAATATTAAAAATAGGCAAAGAATTAATAGAAAATTTCATGAACTTATATTGCAATTTATATACAACGTCACAAAGTAAGACTTGAAGAGTATTTCTGGGGCTTTATATATGTTCCTCCATATTTTAAGTTCCCCGAATTTCCCTTTCCAAAATGAAATTGGTAATCTGCTTGTTAACTCAATGACTTGGCGGAAAAACGTTTGAAGATGGACTTTGAAATAACAAAATATTCTGCCAGAAAATGAAGACTAGATTGCCTGTCAAGTGGAAAGGTCTAGAACACAAAACAAGACTAGAGCAGAATCTCGTCATATATATCGACAAAAACAACGAGAGAACTTGCTTTCGAAAGAAAACTTTTCTCATTATTCTTTTCTTACTGGTCATTAAGCAAAAAGTAGAATAGGTTTTATTTCTCTGGTTAAAATTGTAACTTTCAAGTGCCCTTTGACTTACCTTACCTATTTTATGCCCCACTTCCAGTACCAGTTACAACTTACAAGTTTCTGCTACATCTTTGTTTATTACTGGATTATTGACAATAAGAAGCCTGATCCAAATCTCGAAACTCCTGAAATCAAAAATGAACTAAGAAAGGATGAGAGATGCACAGAAAGACGAACATATAATAGGTACCCTGAGAGAGAGTATCCCTTATTTTAACTGAAGGGCGTTTGGAGCGGGACATGGAGATATGGTAAGAACTCTTCTCTTTGTTTTCCTCCAAGCTGGAGTCTGTTAACTGGCATACTAATCACAAAATGCATAACAGCAAGGCTAAACAATGGAATACTCAGCAGGGTTAAATTACCATGGCTTCCCTTAACGTAGTGGGATTAGCAGCTAGCCGAGCGGTGAGATAAATCACAAAATACATATCAGCAAGGCTTAATGAAGGAGTACTGGTCTAACATCTGAAAACTTGACAGGGTTAAATTACCAGGACTTCGTCTTCGCTTAACTAGTTGGATAAGCATAAGCAGCTAGCCAAGCAGTAAAATAGTATGAAAGTTGATCCAGAACTGCACGTTCCATACAAGGGATCACCTGTTAAGTTTAATTCTTTGGTTAACTAAAGTTGATCACTTTATTCCAGTGAGCATCCACAGAAAATAAATACCCCTACTCAAAAAAATCATATAACATGCATACAAATTTGTATCAATGTTGAAGACTGGATGAGAGAGTAAGTGTTGTTTCTAGAGTATATGTTGATGTAAGTTGAGTTATACTTACAACTTCGACATTCATACAGAAAGCTATTAAAAATTGTTATTCGGGGAAGTTGAACTAATGATGAAAGAGAGTAATACTAATTATTGTGTATTATAGGACCACAGTAAGTCATCTATAACTAGAAAATGGGGACCTGAGACCAAATTACAGATTGCATTTCAAATGGATCTTCAACATGGCCTACGCTCAAAGGTAAGGAAGCATGTTGTAAATTGCTTCTTTATCTTTGGCAGCAGGCACCTGTGCTTGCGCATGAAATAATCCCGAAGAAAGTTTAGATGTATAAAGATTTACATAGTAAAAAAACAGAAAAATGATAATGATTAAATCACATACCCGTATGATTTGTATAGGCATTAGCCAGTTTTCCATTTCGTTGAGCAGACAATACCTTATCATGGTATTGAGGATCTTTGGTGCTGAGGGTGCCTAGGTCAAAGAGACCAGTTCAGAACTAAGACTTACAAGGTATAAATGGAGGAAAAAGAAGGCTTACAAGTTACAAGAAAACTGTCAGAATGAAATCAGTTTTCACCTCAATAAAATGCACCCATAAGAATTGTCTTCATCAAGAAAGTCATAGTTTATCCCGCATCTATAGAAAATAACAACTTCACATATCATATATAATATTGTCCACATTTACTGAAATACAACCAGCTTTAAATAAGGACAGAACTGACCGGTCATGTGAAGAACGCTAATATATATCATATTAAAATTGGATCCTCATCCTTGCATGGACTTCTAACTAAAAGCTGAGCAACACCTCCGACAACAGTAAACATTAATTGCCCGTGATTGGGTATTGTACTTTCAAGTCTTCGGATTATTCAGGTAATCGAATGTGTGCTAAAAGGATTAAATACATATAGTAAAGAAGAAATCGGACAACTTAAAAAATCAACAAAACATATCATACTGACACTACAAAGATATTGAATATCTCCACTGCGGAAACAAAAAGTTACCTCCAAATCAACCACATAAAACTGAACGATAACAACATTATGTTTAATATACCCTAACCATCTTTGATTAAGGTTAAATAGTTTAAACCCACAAAGTAATATAACGATAATATAAAGGTACCAAATCATATTTGCAAATTGGATTTTTTTTGTCTTTCAAGAAGGGGAATTCGATTTCTTCCTTCACTAACAATGCACCATGGAAGCCATTATGATGTCTCAACTGGATTACTTGTCATTCTGATCTTTGCACCATGGAAGCCAGTTCATCTTACAAATAGGTATAAAAAAAAAAAAAACCAAGGAAGATACTAGCGTACCTTTCAGATAATGAGAAAAAATATGGATCTCCGACACTCTAGCAATGTTTATTTAAAGGTACCTAATTTAAAAATTCAACTCCAACAAAAATTGGAAAAACAATTCGTCACAATTTTAGATAAGAAATTAAACCCCAAGATACAAAGAATTCCCCTATTTCACAATTGCAAATTATTAGATCAATTAACCAAAACCGAGTTCAAGAACTTAATAGTGTTCTCAGAATCTTACCAGAAAAAATCCAAGCCGCTTGAACTTAATCGACATCAGTTTCCCATCAAATTGGTTTTCCTTAAATCCATAAGATGACAACAGAAAACCCCAAAACTTTGAACGAAATACTTGTTGTTTATTGCGTATTCATCTAGGTTTGATACAAAAAAATTGAACAATGTAATAGAAAGAGATAATAACGACTGGAACTTCCGATTCAAACTCCACAGGAAACGGAAAGAAAAAAGTTGAGTTGGAATGACAGAGAGAAGAAAGACGGGAATGATTTCCCTAAAACATAAAGATGATGAGAGAATATGAAGTGGAAGTCCAGTGGGATGAGCGTGGAGTTGTAGATCGCGGGAGTATAGAAGGTGGGTTGAGAAACCAAGGCAGTTTTATCCTGTTTAAAAGACATGGACTGGTGTTTAGACACGGAACCATATTTTCCCGTGACAAACTAAACTTTAGTCTCGTTTATAGGTAGCACCGTGACTAGGTCAACCGTGACCAAAGACCATAATTATACTAGTGTGATGATTTGTGCAAAAAATACCATGAAATCAAGGAGTTTTTTCATGAAATTAGAGAAATAATAATAATAATAATAATAATAATAATAATAAAATAATAAGGAACCGTGGGGTGTGGGGCCGGCTTGGACCAAGGCATGGTCGGTTGGCCAATGGTCATGCACCACACTCCTTTCCTTAATTTTATATTATTTGTTATGGATTTATGGAAGTACCATGGAACCGAGGAGCTTCCTCGAGACGAAGGAAATTTGATTATACGAGAGAATTTTCATAAAATCATGGGAAATAATAAAAATGTATTAAAAATATAAAATTGGCGTGGAACTGACCACGGAACGGTCGGTAGGTCGTGTGTCCGTGTTCCCAGCACCTTGGTCAATATTTTTAATTATTTATTATTTTCTTCCCTATTTAGGTTTATCGTTTCGTTGTATTTTGAAATACTCGTTCGTGCGGTGACTGTTAGTGTATCGTCGTTGAATACACTTTCACCATTTGAATCAGGGCTTACTTAGAGGTAGCTCAGACGCCCGGTTGTTGATTATTTATTACTAATTGTGGAATTCAGTGGAGAATAATTCTCAAAACTGAGTAATAAGATGTTTATTATTAGCTCATAGGATCAGCTGAGGATTCGACTACGAATTCAGAATAATAAAGTGAGCATTACCATTCCATGGGATCGTAGATTCGACCATAGAATCGGAGTAATTAAGATTTATCTATTACCGTTTATGAGACCAGTTGTGGATTTGATCATGAAATCATAGTAATGAGATAATATAGTTATTGTTATTCTATGACATGAAGCCGTGGATTTGATCATAGAATCAGAACAATTGTTTATTGACATTTCGTGGGACCAGTCGCAGATTCGACCATGGAATATGAGAAATTGTTATTGCCATTCCATGGGACCAGTCGTGGATTCGACCATGGAATAAGAGCAATTGTAATTAGGAATAATTAACTTTGTGGCTCTATACTAGCAGAGCAAGCTGTCTAGGAGCATTAATTATCCCTATATGAGCTTGTCGGTAAGTCATATCCTTTATATAGTCAGGGTAAACTCCGTTGTTTGTTCCTGAAGACGTTATCGCTCTATACTAGCAGAGCAAGCTGTCTAGGAGCCATCCCTCTCGTGATACTATATAGAAATAATCACTGAAAGTGTTCAGTATTCATGAGATATGCAGTCGTCCAATCGTGAGACTACATATCTACATGTACTCTGAGAGAAAGTACTCTCCGTTGAGTATTCGACGAGAGACCCGTGTCTCAATACTCACGTCTGATTGTTAGATCAGAGCTTCGTATGATTATGAGTTTATGATTTTAGCCCTTGTTGAAAATCCACCATCTACATTAAGTCCCCTGCTTACTGAGGAAAGTTGTGTTCCTCAGTCATCATTAAATGGTGATTTTCCGGCCATAAATAATAATATTGGTAATTGAACTTAGTCGTAAGTTGAGACGTTACCGGATTTAGAGAGCATGAGGAAACCACGACTTGACGAAGGATTCAATGTCATGATTGGAGCTTCGTTTGATGAGCATAAATTGGTGTTGAACCGCTGGTTTGGACGACGAGTCCGTGGTCGGTTAGGATTCGCGGGCTGGGCCCAAGAAGGAAATCCTTAGAAAATTTTTTCACGACCAGCTATCCATCATCTCTGCACCTTCACGCCAGCAGGAGAAAATTTCTGCCGCTGCCGGACCACCATCTGCCGTCGTCGCCGGCCGATTTCCGGCCAAACCAACCAGGTGCCTTTTTTTTTTGATGTTTGCTGACGTTATGACCTTCATGAGTTTCTCATGGTTTGATCATGGCGAAGTTATATACATTTGTGTATATTAGTGTGAGTTTTATGAAAAAAACCCTCGTTTTTGAAAACATACGTTCGTTCGATTGTTAGTTTTGAAAACTAACTATAATCCCTGATTTAGGAGAGTTTTTTTTTAATATGAACCTAGGTCCAGTGATAAAACTTAGTGTATGAGCTTTCATGTGTACCACGGTTTTATCATAAAAGAAGTGAATTTTCACGAAATCGACATAAACCTTCGTTTTAAAGACAAATAACGACGACATGAAGGAAAATATATATTATGAACATGTGTCCAGTGATAAAATTTTGTTTATGACCTCTCATGTAAATACAAAACTTTATCATATGTATAAATTGTGAGCTTTCACAGTATTTCGAAATAAACCTTCGTTTTAAAGACAAATAACGACGATACGAAGGAAAAATAGTTTTTTTTTATATATATATGCAGCCGTGACATATATTGTACAAGATATGATGATATATTTTATTTTCATGAGTTTGTTTTCATTAAATAAAATCCTTGAGAGTTTATGTATGCAAGTTGCATTAATTGCTGCTTTTTTCGAAAAATCAAAGCGTGTGTTTTGAGGAACCTTCGAAGATATATACAATATATTTATGATGAAATATTTTATTGTTATAAACTTCATAGGTAAGTTGTGTAAATGTTCACATTATGAAAATTGTGTCCGTGATTTCATGAAAAATCAGTTTCGGAAATTAAATAAAGTTTCGTTCGTTTTTGCAGTTTTTCGAAGAGACGAACGATTTTGAGGTGTTAACTCTTACGGCATAACTACTACCATTAGTATAATTGTAAATAGGTAAGAGTTCAGAGTTACCTTTTTTGCTGATGTTGGTTTGTTTACATAGTAGTAATCTTTGATCTTCCGGTTCCAGAAAATGTCGACCAACAATAACAGCAATTACGATTACTGGTATTCCTCTTCTTCCTCTATCTCTTATGATGAGGATTCCGATGCTCCTGTATCGAAATAAAAGGCTAGGGTTTCCCATGAAGGGGAGAAGCATAATGTTCCCTTGGGTGAGCAAAGAGTCTCTTTTGCTGAACTCAAGAAAAGAGGAGCTGAACACAAAAAGGAGGATGCCCGTCAACGTGAGAAAGATCACACCCGGCGTAAGAGACAGAGGGTTGAGGAGAAGCGTCAATTCTTGGATGGGGTGCCTTCTGATTCTGTAGTTGCAGGAAATCCTACACTACACCCCTCATATGATTTCATGATTGATCAACCCATTTTTAGGTTTACACTCTTAATTTTATTTATTAATTTTTGAATGTTCTTACAAGAAAGATAAAGAAGTCAAGAATGATCTCTTCTCCGAACTTTATCTCTCCTATTTACTTGTTTTTTACTCAAGAAAGATCTCTCTTTCCTTTACAACTCGAATGACTATTTATAAGGAAATACATAATGGATGACAGCTAATCTGTCCTTTATTTTCGGGTATGGTTTGCGACATTCTCGCAAACTTACAAATGTTAATTTCGCAAGCTTTCTAATTTTCGCAAGACTATCACATCTTTCTCATGATCCTTGCTGACGTCGTTTCTGAAATTGTTCTGCGACGCTAATGTGCAATACCATTGATAATTTCGCTGAGACATAATTGTTGCGAGATTCTGATCCTACATCATGCCTCTTCTCATATCTTCTCTGCAAAGTATAGAATGATGTGAGAAATACCACAACTTCTTATCTTTTCATATTCTACATTTATCACACGTACTCTCTCTTCCATTTATTTCTTGACACGTCTTATGTAACCGCTATCTTTCAACCGCTCACGTCTCTTCGTCTTAATGGTATTTATTTCTTCGAGAAGTAAATTTTCTTCATATACTCTTCTCCCCCCCTCTTTCCACTTTTCTTTTTACTTTCTCTTTTATTTTTATTTTTTCATCTCTGCAACTATGTCATTCTTCTGCAAATTCTGCTGCTGTAATTTTTTCTTCCTTCAATTCTTTTACTTTCTATACATTCCCATATTTTATATTCAAAAATGGCTCCAAGTGGTCATACATATGAGAAGAATCTACAAGATGTCCAAAAAGATATTGCTAATAAAGGTCTTACACTCTCCCCCATTCCTGGTGTGAATGCCAAATCAATTCTTTCTGTCAAGCTTTTTTCCAATCAAAATTGTGATGATCAATCAATCATAATTTCGCTAGGTCAACTTCTCGCAGGTCTCCCTATTCCTCTTTATAACCCAGACATTCCTTTATTTTATGAAATTCTCGCTCATCCGGGATTTTCGCGAGCCATTTTCCAACTAAATGGGGACTGCATCCGTCTGATGCTAGAGTTCGCTAATTGTGGTGCTGGCAGAGGATATCTTTACTCCAAAGAACTTAGGGATCCAAAATTCGCATACCTAGAGATAGTTGCTGAGAAATATACAGTGGCGAATTTCTTTGAAAACTACGAACTTATCTCCATGAAGAAAGAGAATACTCGCTGGGGTATTCGATTAAGAAGGAAAGATAACATTGATGAAGCCAAAATTCTTATGCAAGATATTTACTGGCATTCTGGTAAAAATACAACTCCTCACCAATCCAAAGATGAAAAATGGTGTGTCTTTCCTTTAATGCTAAAGGGTCCCTACATTGCTGGATCAAACATTCTTCCTGCGAATCTCGCTGCATATCAATCTTGGGTCTTCTCCTGGACCGAGAAGGAGAAAGAGGTATGTTTCTCCCATTTAACTCATTTTATATTTATTTATTTATTTTTACTACTCTGATCGCTAACTCTTGCGACATTTCGCAGATCCAAAAACTAAAAGATAGTACTCTGTTAGCTCTTCGCTCCTACACAGATGAGGTAAGAAATTTTATCTTATGACTTTAAATAGTACTGTTACTTCCATGCTTCCATTTCTTATTTCTATCTGTGTGTGAAGGTTATTGCTGAAGTAGAAGAATCTGTTGATGCTGCGAAGATTGGTGATAAAGGTAAATGTACTCTTCGCAGGGAAAAATCAACTGGTCCTCCTCCAAAGAAAATAAAAGTTCGTTCCCCTTCTCCTTCAAATGTTCTTCCTAACGAAAGTTCTGAAAATGATAAGGGTAATAAAGATAACGATGATCTTGCTGCAACTGAAGATTCTCCACCTGAATCTTCTATGGCTAAGCTTTCTGGCCTCTTTTATGATTATCTACAAGGGATGGGAGATAGACAATTCGCAAATACCTGCAAAGATCTCGCTACTCTTTGTGATGTCCCTTTACTGGATGGCGATAACTCTCTTCGCGTAGTTTCTAGATCCACGACTCCCGACTTCTTGCATTCTCTCAACAGTCTGGTATACTTTTATCTTTTTACTTTTTTATTGTTATAACTCAAAATCTCTTTCTATATTAATATTTTTTATTTCTTTTCGCAGGCTGGAAAAGTTTCTTTTGTTGTTGCCTCAGATCTGGAGAGAAGACGCGAAAATCTTGAAAAGAAGAATCTTCAATTTCGCAAAAAGAATGAAGAACTGGAAGCTGAAGTTAAAATTCTTCACGAGAAAAATAGACAATTAGAAATTGATTCTTCCTCGTATAAGAATAAAATTTCTAGTATTCAACAAGCTAATAATCAGCTTTACGGTATGTTACTTTTCTCTTTTCTCTTTATTCATTCATCCTGTTGTTTTATGTTATTTAAATAATCCTTTTTGCAGATATCTATGGTCTTTCTGATGAAGCTACCCTTCTTCGCTCATTTCCTAATGCCTTGGATAATGATACCCTTCTTGAACGTCTTAACAATTCCTTAAATAGCTTTTCAAATGATAGAATTTCATCACTTTCTATAAATGAACTTAGATCGAAGTTTCGCCTCTTAGAAATTGATCATAGATCCAGTTTAGGCTTAGCCAACAGATTTAAGCGTCTCCTTATTGATTCTAAAGAGAAAACCAATGAATTAAGAACCAGAATTAGCGGTCTCATAGATGATAAGGATCGTATCTCTGATCAAGGTGCCAAGGCTTTAGCGAAATTCCAAGAGGCTCTCCTTGAAGTTCAACTTGAGCGAGATGAAGTTAACCCCAAGAATATTGAACTCTGCAAAAGGGAAAATCAAATTCGTTCTCGTCTTCTCATAAGTAGTGAAGATGAATTTGTTTGGGCTGCGAAAATTTTAGATGATGCTAGAAAATATTTAGGCGTAAATGTTAGTCTCCAAGTTGAACATACAGCTTTGATTAGAGACATGATTTCTGACAGAGAAGGTTGTTAATTGCTCTTCTTTACTAATCTTTTGCTTCTTATGAATTTTCATCAAGTTAATAATTAATTATCTTTTGTTCGCAGATTCTGAAAATAAATATCGTGAAAAGATTGAAGAACTTGAAGACGAAAAGGAGGAACTCGCAAAGAATCTTTCTTCTCGAAACGACAAGTATTCTAGATTGAAGAATCAAATCAAAATCACCGTTGCGAATTTTCAGAATGACGCTATCCCATATTCTGATTATCCTTTTCTTTTAGAAGAAATCCCACAGAATACTCCCAGTTTGATTATCTCTGATAGCGAAGCTGATGATGAAGAGTCTGATAGTGATGGAAGTTCTGATGGTGATAAAGATTCTGACGCAGAAGAAGAAGGAAACAAGTCTGGTGAAGATAATGAGGACTAACCAAGAAATAATCTTTACTTCTTTCTTTGATTCTTTGTAATACTTGTACACTTATTTCTTCTTTCTGTATATTTGTGTTTCTTTCATTTTGACCTGTATAAATGAAAACAATTCTTCTTTGAAATATAATTAATCAATATAATTATTAATTCTTGAATTTTTGAGTAAATCTCTCATATGGAGACAAATAACATCCTCTAATTTCACACATTCCCATACTTGCCTCTGTTATTTGAATTCAAATGAGAGATGTCATAAAACTTTTCTTATTGTATAATTTCGCAACTTTTTGCGAAGTGGATTTTTTTTCTTTTCAAAATCTCATTCCTGTGTGGTCTTATTTTGCCTTCCTAACTAAAGGCCTTATTATGCCACCTCTTGTCATTGCGACAACATCGCAGGACGTCCTTGCATTTTCATACAAAAACCCATTGATCTTGTCTTAACTTTTTCTTTTGTATTATGGCCTCTTCAGGAATGTTGCGAAAATATGACAGGCCTAAATATTCTTGCGAAAATAAAGCCCCATGACATTGCCGTCTTGCGACGAAATCGCAGGACGTCTTCGCACTTTCATGCGAAAACCCATTGATCTCGTCTTATCCTTTTTATTTTGTATTATTTCCTCTTCAGGATTATTGCACAAATATGACAAGCCTTAATATCCTTGCGAATAAAAAGCCTCATGACATTTGCGTCTTAAGACACTTATCAGCTCCCTAATGGAGGGTGCCGCCCTTATCTCCCCCTTGATTTCCCCTTCAAGGAGGCGTACTTCTACCATACAAGGTTATCTCCTCCCATCCAGTCTTAACAACAACCAGTTGTTTTCGCAGCCTCTTATCCCTTTTACCTATAGGGCTTATGGTTACGAGACTGCACCCTAAGTGGGGTTTTCTTCAGGGCGAGTGCAGTATAAGCAAAGAATTGTCAAGAATGGCAAGGACGCTTCAAACGCCCCCGGCACTCTTGACTCAACCGTGTACCTCGGCGCCTTGATCAGATCCTTCACTCCTTGGGAGAGTCCTTATTACCCTAGTCGCCCAACCTATGTCATATGCTTAAGTTGAGAATCCAAGGTGCCTCTCCCGGATGGGCTTCATTGACCCCAAATCTCCATGGCTCAGGTTCCGGGGGTGGTGTAGCCTTTCCCTGAGCCATGCAACAAGTACCCCCTTATATGACGTACTTTAGGTCTTACATTTGTCTCTTACGAAATTGTATTCGCGAACTAGGGTGTACGCCATAAAGGTTCGCATCTTTCTCTTTTGTCATTCTTTTCTGATTATTTTCTGTAAAATTCATTATCTCTGCGAGAGTTTCGCAAATCATTATATTATATCTGAATTTCGCAATCTCAACTTTGTTGTTCAATCAAATGTATTTTTGAGAATTTTACTTATTGCGAGAGTATCGCAACAACTTAATCATTCATACATTTCTTATTTTTATTACCTTTGCCATCCTCTGCTTCTTTATTACTTTCTGCTACTACTTCTTTGGTAGTAGTATGCTCATCTTTTTTGTTCTGAGCTAGCATTAATTTCGCAACATCTCTTCTTCTTTCCTTTAGATTGTATCCACCATCAACCTCTCACTTCTTTGTACATCTTTGATTTTGTGCCGCCAGTTGTCCTTCTTGTTTGCTCTTCCTTCGCAAGATTCTATCTCAGTTTTGTAACATCTCTTTCCTTCGACCCAATCTCCCTTTATGATTCCTACACCATTGGGGTGAGGGAATTTGATGCATTGGTGGAAAGTTGAAGATACCCCTAGAATCCCATGTATCCAAGGTCGACCAATTAACGCATTGTATGGTGATTCTACATCAACGACACATAATGAGATTTCAGAAGATATTCCCTTCAATGGAATTCGCATAGTAACCTCCCCTTTAGGCTTGCTAGAAGTACCATTAAAACCATATATCTTATATGTTGATGGTATAAGATCATCATCTCTTCCACCTATGGTTTTATAAGTATGATAAAATAAGATGTTCACAGAGCTTCCAGTATCGACTAGAATTCTATTGATTGCACATGAATCTTCAGCTTCATCATCCTCATCTTCTTTGGGTTTTGGATTAATTTCTAATTTTATCACCAATGGGTTGTCATGCACCTCTTCTCCTTCGGGAATTTCTTCTGCAGTAAAAGAAATGATCTGCTTCTGCCATTCTTCTAATGGCGAGATTTTCGCAATGTTCATAATTTCTCTTCCATCATTATCTCTTGCGAACACTCTACTCAAAACATTATCATGAAAATCTTCAATTGTCTTATATGAATGTACAATAGAGTGACATAATAGATTTTTTGCTTTTGCACCAACTTCTATGAAGAATGTTTCTTTCTTTTTCATTGTATTCACTTTGTGATGTTCTGGTGGTGGTGGTAATGGTTAAGATTGCGGATGCCCTACTAGAAAGTCGTTTAGTTTTCCTTGATCTATCATTCTCAAAATGATTCTTTTTACATTTCTGCAATCATTTGTGGTATGTCCATGAAAATGATGATAAGAACAAAACTCATGACTTCTGTGGTTTGGAGGTGGTTCCGTTCCCATGTTCCACGGAGTTGGTATATTTTCCATCAAGATTATAGCTTCCCATATCTTCTCCACACTTGCATTTAGAGGTGGCATTTTGATTTCTTCCCATATTACCTTGTGACTTCCTTGCCCTTTATTATAGTTTTGTCTTTGACCCCCATAAGTTTCTTGCGGTTGATCGAGCCTTTGAATCTTGTTATTTCCTCCACGATTGTAGAAATTTCTTTCTCTCTCATACTCTTCTTGATCTCGGCTCCCCATAGCTACCAAATTCTGCTGATTGTTATTTGTCACCTTCTCTTGTTGCATTTGCGAAGTATTCGCCATTGTATTTATCAGCTTGGGTAATAAACTTGCATTCGCTGTTTGTGAGCTAGTGTTCGCAACTGGATATGATTCCATTTCATTTTGCCTTTCCTCCAGAGCAATGTATTCTTCTTGAAGTTCTCGCAATTCAGTCATTGTAATCGTATTCTTGGCTCTAAAAATTTGGATATACAATAGGTTTGTTGCAAACATATCATTGATAAATGATAATATGAGATATCTCTCATCTACACGGCCAGCCATTTCGCTACACATAGTTCTCCATCTTTTAGTCAAGTGTTTCAAACTTTCGCCAACCCTTTGTTTTAATCCAAACACATCTTTTATACCAGGTCGTGAGGAATCATTACTTATATATGCTCCCAAGAATGTAGTCTGCAGATGATTGAAGGAGGTTATTGTATTCTTTGGTAAACCTTCAAACCATTTTAACGCTTCTCCTGTTAAGATGGATGCGAAATATTTGCACAATACCGCATCATGATTTTCCCACTGTAACATGCATCTCACATAGACTTTAATGTGCTGAATTGCACACGTTGTTCCATCAAAAATGCTGGTTAATGCGGGCAAATTGCATTTCGGTGGTATTCCTCCTAATTGTACTTCCCTTGTAAACGGAGTTTTCGCAGCTTCTTCTATTGCTTCATCCAATTGTCTTCTACCTACTTCTCCTCTGTTATTTAGCATTATTCCCATTTCTTCTAATTCCTTCAAGATTTGTTTATTTACACCTGAATCTTGATCCATTGGTCTCTTTAATTTTGCTTCTCTTCTTCTGCGTTCACGTCTATTTTCCCTTGAGAAATTTTGTATCTCTTCTTCCTTATCCTCATCTCTTCTTCTTCTGCGATTCTGTTCCTCATCCCTATCTTGAATTCGCAAATGATGATGTCGTTCATTTTCCCCTCCATAATTTTGTTCATTTCTTATCAATTCAATTCACTGTCTTTCAGCCATTCTCTTTACTCTATCATACCCCTCATTGAGATTATCATTATTCCGGTTTTGTGTACGCCTACTTTCTCGATTGTCACGATTGTTCTGGCGAATTGTCTCCTGAAGCTCTTGTTCTTCCATTTCCGCTCTCAATCTTTCACGTTCGCAGAGTAAACGTGTTTGTTCAGCATAATGTCTTTCAATTTCTTCTTCAATTATCTGTTGATTTCTTTGAGTTTCTCTTAGATGTAAAATTCTTCTTTCTTCCTCTTGATTTCCTTCGCCATCTTGGTTATTTTGTCCCTGATTTTGTCTGTTCTCTTGATTTCCTCCAATTTGCCCCTCATCAAAAGTTTCATTTTGTGGAACATAACGATCATCAGTTCTTTCTCTATTTTCGCGATTTTCTTCATTAGGATTTGATATTTCTTCTTGAATATTATTCCCATCATTGATTGTGGGTGAATTTCGCCCCATTTCTCTTCTAGTCGATCTTGAATACGATTTTGTAACACTTCTCGATCTTCTATTCTGTAGTCTTATATTCTCCATCCTTAATTCGTAATTTTTCCTTGTTAAATTTGCACGTTCTTCTGCCTCAGCTCTTCTTTCTTCATGTATTTTTCGTCTCAATGCTTTTAACGCTCCAATTTCCTCACCTCCATGAATTATTCTTTCATCTGCTTCTTGATTTCTCTCTTCCTGTCTATAATTTCTGTTTTGTTGCTCTTCTTCTATTTCTTCTGCTGAATTTGATCGCCAAGTGTGTATACTCACCCTGTCATCTGTATTCCTCTCTTGGACTAGTGTTCGTTGAATTGGTGGTTGAATTTGATTTTCTCCATTATTTCTCATTCTGGTAGATTCTCCCATTTCACTTCTTTCTCTTCCAGCAATTCTTTTGCTTCTTCTAATAGTGGTCGGTTGTTCGGATGTATTTCTTTTTCTAGCCATTTCTTCAATGTTACCTGTATTGCAAGAAATTATAAAAATTCTTAATCAATCACTTTAAATTTTCACAAATCTCAATATTAATCTTTAGCTTTTTCTACAATAATCTTCAATTCCTCCCTGTTTCTAGCGCCATTATGTAGTTGCAGGAAATCCTATACTACACCCCTCATATGATTTCATGATTGATCAACACATTTTTAGGTTTACACTCTTAATTTTATTTATTAATTTTTGAATGTTCTTACAAGAAAGATAAAGAAGTCAAGAATGATCTCTGTTATGAACTTTCTCTCTCCTATTTACTTGTTTTTTACTCAAGAAAGATCTCACTTTCCTTTACAACTCGAATGAATATTTATAAGAAAATACATAGTGGATGACGGCTAATCTGTCCTTTATTTTCGGGTATGGTTTGCGACATTCTCGCAACCATACAAATGTTAATTTCGCAAGCTCTCTAATTTTCGCAAGACTGTCACATCTTTCTCATGATCCTTGATGACGTCGTTTCTGAAATTGTTCTGCGACACTAATGTGCAATACCATTGATAATTTCGCTGAGACATCATTGTTACGAGATTCTGATCCTACATATTCTGATGCTGATGCTTCTGAAGGAGAGATCACATGGGAACCATCCGAGCGTTACATTAAGCCTGATCGATATGAAAGAGAGCATCAGAGGATAATGAAGAAAATTGAAGCTGAAACTGCAGCAGAGGAGGAATCGGATTCAGATGGTGATGATATTATCTTCCGTCCGCCGGACTTCACCAATGATTCTGACAGTGACTCTGAAGAAGATGATTCTGAGAAGGATAGTGAAGAATGCCCCGAGAAGGACAGTGATGACGATGAATCCGACGAGTAGTTTTATTTCTATCTTCTTTAAACGTTAGAGCATTCCTTTTTAGTCTTCATGGTGGATATCCTTCTTTTAACTGTTTAAATGACTTTACTTCGATTACACTTTTCTTATGAATGATGAATATTTTGTTAACGTCTATTTCTTTTAATCCTTGACATGGACCAATGTCCACACATCCAAATTCATCATGGCTTGTCAATTTTCATGAGAAGTAACATAACACACGCTGAGAATTATTGACGTGTACAAGGCCGTGTGGCCCATCCGACCCGTGATGGTTAGTCCCCAGTGTGTTATTTTCCTCCGCGTCTTCAGTATCTATCTTTGAAGCCTAGGGTTTCAGCGAAACTCGTAACTGAATTGACTATTCGCGAGTGATGACTATCCGATATATATATCTTCAAGACTCCAAATCTGTGATCCACGCAAACATTTATTCCATTCCTGAGTCAGCTTCATCGCACAGAGAAGTTTTGATCCTGCCTCCTTGCCGTAATGTCGAGCAATAACATTTCTTCTCAAGATGATCTTCAGTCGAAGCGTGAAATAGCAACGTCTATCTCAGTAAGTTGTACACTTCTTCTTCTCCTTTCTTGTCTTTGTTCGATCGAGATTGTTGATCACAAGAGAATGATTTTTCGTAGGACTGTAAGAAGAATGCTACTCCTCATAATGCAAGGCCTAAGCGGACTGTTAGAGTTCCTGCCCGGTATGGATCGGCTCGTGCTGAAGCTGGATCGTCTGTAAGTAAACCTGTGACTCTTGAGATTGTACTGATTCCCGGGATTAACACTCCTTTATTTCATCGTAGGCGGATGTCTGTGTCGTCGTCGATGCTAGACGAAGAAAGCATGAGAAGTCCGTGGCCGTGGTTGAGGTTGAGGAAAGTAGCAACCATGCATGTGAAGATTCTGCAGGATAAGTGGAGACTGGAGACAGTATCCATGTTCGTGAATACCCAACTGCTGGACTCTTATTCGAAGCTCCATTTATTAATACCTTCCCAGACAATGAAATGGTCGGTGGATTCGTGATTCCCAAATGTTATGCGTCTCTGTACACCAAGATCTGGAAGAAGTATGGTCACATTGCTACCACAGAAGTGTGGAAAGGTTTTCTTCCAACCCTTTTAACCACGGTAGCGGGGCTATTGCCGATCATCGAGGAAATGAATCAGATGCACTTGTGAGACGTCAAAAAACATGAACTGCACAAATGGGATGAAATGATCTCGAATTGTGAGATATTGCGATTCAATGTAAGCTGGCTCCGTCGTCGTCTTGAGATAATCAAAGGTTCATAAGGCAGCAGAGGCTGCTGATGCAATTTCCATGAATGCGGTTTTACTGGATGAGGAGAGGATACTGGCTCTGAAGTCAGCAAGGGTTGAGAAAGCGGTGGAACACTTCAAGGCAAAGACCAATATTTTTCAGAAGAAGCTTGACGAGGCTTCTTATACGAATTATCCGTTGCTGGATGGTTTGATCTGAGTGAGCATTTGTGGTTGTTGTTTTTGAATAAATCTGAATTTCTAGTTAGGTTAAACAATTGATCATGGTGTGAACGTTTTGCTCATTTATGAAATGTTTAATGAACAAATGAGCATTCGCATGCTCTTTGGAGGAATGAAATTACATTTCAAAAATGCTTGAAATGATGAAGAGGTAGTGTGTTTCATGGATCAGGCATAATAAGCTTTGAGCCATTTTCCATTGATGATGTGTGCTTCCTTTCCTTCATTGATTGCTAAAATTTTGTAGTATCCGATAGACACTGCTTTGATAATAACATATGTCCCTTCCCATTTAGGAGAGAACTTAGGAGAAGACATGTCTTGTTGAATGTGCTTTGCCGTCTTTAATTCCAAATCTCCTACTTGAAATGTTCGAGGTCTTACCATTTTGTTGTAGGCTCTGGAGATCCTCTGTTTGTAAGCTTCCACATATTTTTCCACCTTGTCTCTCCTTGATTCAAGCATATCCAATTCAACGATTCTTGATTTGTATATTTCAGCCTCATCCCATTGTACGCCACTGGATGCTGCAATACTGGCTGAGGGAATTTTGATTTCTGCAGGAAGTATGGCGTCAGCTCCATAGACGAGGGAATATGGTGAAATAACGATCGATCTCCTTGGTGCAGTTCTGTAAGCCCATAGAGCCATGGGTAATTTCTCATGCCACGATCGAGTATGGTCATGAATTGTCTGACTGATAATCCTGATCAAAGTCTTGTTGGTACTTTCTGCTTGACCATTTCCTTGTGGATAGTAATGCGGCGATAAGATTTGTTTGATCCCATATTTATTGAGCAGCTTCTCAACATCTTGATTGGCAAAAGGAGTTCCGTTATCTGTGATGATGTGCTTAGGAACTCCGAATCTGCATATTATGTGCTCTTTGATGAAGGTAGCAATCGTAACTCCAGTGGTGCTTCGAATTGGAATAGCTTAGACCCACTTGGTGAAGTACTTTGTTGCAGTGATGATGTATTCATGTTGTTTTGAAGATGCTGGATTGATCTTCCCAATGATATCTAGTCCCAAACTGTAGAAAGGCCACTGACTATTCACTGAATTCAACGGGAGACAAGGAGTGTGGATGATATTACCATGGGTTTAGCATTGGTGACACCTATGAACGTGTGCGGATGCATCATCTTCCATGGTCGACCAATAATACTTCTCATGAATTTGAAGAAATAGTTTTCTCTTTCCTTGATGTTCTCCATCATGTACTTCCTTCAGGATTGTAGGGATTTCATGTTCGGCTAAGAACCTCAGTAAATTTCCACCAAATCTTTTGCGGTATAAGATCCCATCGAGATAGACGAATCTCTTATCTTTCTGAATGAGTTTGACTGCTTGCTTCTTTTCCAGTGGTAGTTCGTTATCCCAGAGGTATTTGATGTAAGGTTCCCTCCAGTCCCCAGTGTGGTGGACCGTCAAAACCTCCAAGTGAGGATGAGGTGTTTGGCAATCAGGACAAGATCCTTATAAAGCTCTTGACTGAGTCTCCATGGATGGCCAGTAGTACCCCATTCTTTGAAGCTTTCTGTAAAGTGTTACCACTAACGTTTTCCCGCGGACTTCTTCATGTATGTGCTTGAGCTGCTCTTCCGCTTCGTCGCTCCCAAGACATCGTGATAGAGATCCATCAGGGTTTCGATAGTATAGCCCTCCATGAAGAAAGAATTGGTTCTTCAATTCCTTGAGGCTGACTTGGCCTTCTGAAATAGAGCTGCTCAATTCATGAATGATGGGTGCTCGCCAATCGTTCACTGGAATGTCTTCGATCTGAGTGAGCCAAGTTGAAGATATTGTACGCCTCTGTACAATGATCGTTTTCTGTGCTCCTTCGAATTGCATCTTGGAGGCGAGAGTTACTAGGAAATCAGCATGCCTATTGTTAGTCCGTCCAGTATGGACGATCGTTGCGTCAGCAAAATAGGTCAACATTCGCCGAGCTTCGGTTCTTAATGGAGCAAGTGTGATTTCCTTGAGAGAATACGTTCCATTCATCTGGTTGACCAATAATTTTGAATATCCCCTTATCTCGAGGTGTGTTGCTCCTGCTTGCTTGGCAAAGGATAATCCTAATAGGAAGGCTTCATATTCCGCTGAGTTGTTGGTGCAGTGGAAATCCAACTTGAACGAATATGAGAAAACTTCACCAGATGGAGACACCAGAACTATGCCCGCTCCTTCGGTGTCACTATTAGGGGTGGCAGATCCATCAAAGTATAGAAGCCATGTTTCTTCCTTGATGACCAAGATATCTGGGAATTTGCCAGGCACTTCTTCATGTAGGGTTGTTGTATCTTCTCCTGGAAAAGCAGCGAGCAAGTCTGCGACTGCTTGACCTTTGATGACTTTAGGTGGCGTGCAAGATATGTCAAATTCTGACATCTGGAGTAACCACTTTCTGGGTCTCCCTATCAAGGCTGGCTTTGATAGCAAGAATTTTATGGGATCGGCTTTGGAGATGAGTACGACCTTGTTAGATAGCAAGTAATGTCTGAACTTCTGGATTGCAAGTACCAAGGCCAGGCATGCCTTTTCGGCCTTTGGATATCGGAGTTGAGCATCTCTCATTGTGCGGATGAAGTAGTAAATCGGTCGTTCGACGCCTTCGTCGTCTTCTTGAGCGAGGAGTGCGCCGATGGCGACGTCACTGGAGGCTGTGTAGAGAATCAGAGGTCGTCCCTGCACTAGAGACCTCATGACAGCCGGTGACAATAATATCTGTTGTATTTTATGGAAAGCTTCTTGTTGAACAGCTGTCCAGGTGAAACTTGCTCCTTTCTTCAGCAGAGGTGTGAACGAAGCAATGAGTTGAGCTAATCCAGGAATGAAGCGTCGAATATAATTTACCTTGCCCATAAAGCTTTATAGTTCCTTCACAGTACGTGGACGAGGCATGGTGGTAATAGCTTTTTCCTTGTCCGGGTCGACTTTGATCCCTTCAGCCGTGACCAGGAATCCTAAGAATTTTCCGGAAGAAACTCCGAATGCGCACTTCAAAGGATTCATTTTTAATTTGTATTCCCTGCATCTTTCAAACACCTTCCTTAGAATTTCGAGATGAGATGCCCGAGTCTTCGATTTTACCACCACATTATCAACATAGTCTTCTACTTGCTTGTGCATCATGTCGTGGAATATGGCAGTCATGGCTCGTTGATAGGTGGCACCAGCATTTTTTAATACAAATGGCATCACAGTGTAGTGAAAATTCCCAATGGGAGTAACGGAACGCAGTCTTGTTGGTGTCATGTTCATACATCTTGATCTGGTTGTATCCACTATACCCGTCCATGAATGAGAACATACCGTGACCACTGGTTGCATCGACGAGCATGTCAATGTTGGGTAAAGGAAAATCATCCTTTGGGAAACATTTATTCAAGTTCCTGAAGTCGACACAACATCTGATTTGACCGTTTTTCTTCTTAACAGGTACCACATTTGCTAGCCACGTTGGATGAAGGATAGGTTTGATGAACCCTGCTGCCAACAGTTTCTGGATTTCGACTTTGATTTGCTCCTCCACTTCGTGTCTAAATTTTCTGGGCGGTTGTTTGAAAGCTTTGGAACCAGGGACGGTGTGCAGGTGATGGGTGACGAGTTTGTCATCCAAACCCGGCATTTCTTCGTACGTCCAGGTGAAGACATCTTGATATTCTCTATTCTCTCAATAATTGCATCAGCTCGGTCCGCTCCTCTGGTGATAGTGTTGAACTGATTAGGATTGGCCTCGGTTCGTCTTCAGTCCCAATGTTGATTGTTTCAAGATCGTCAGTGGTAGAGTCAGTGTCGTCTTGTAGTTGTCGTGGGGCGTCCTGGACTTCTTCTTCAAATGATAGTTCACTCTGACATGATTCTTCATGGTGGGGAGACTTTTCATCGTTCTTCCTGATTAATTGATAATCTTTCCGTCAGCGATAAATGACTCTCCCTTCTGTATCTCGATCAGTCGTGAATTTTGACCCTGGAGTTGAGACCTGATCATTATGGCGTTTATTCAGTGTAGTAGGTGACTTGATCATTTTAGCAGAGGATGACATATCGTTATCAGCCTCGATAGTCTTCCAGCTTGGAAGGGGAATACTGTGAAACTTGTTTGGAGGTTCCGGGATGCTTTTTTGAGATTCAAGGAACTCAGTATCATAGGCAGGATCATAAGGAGATGACGAAGTCGGAATGCAAACGATCTTTTTGTCGAGCAGTGCCTTCATGCATGGATGGTATGTTGAAGGAACCACCTTGTTATCATGGATCCATGGGCATCCCAATATTATGTGGTAGTCAGGTTCTTTCTCGATCACATGAAACTTTGATTTCGATCAAATCGGCCCCACCCTCAAATCTATGTATGCATATCCATATGTATGGATTTGACTTCCTTCGAATCCTGTCATTAGGATGGGATGGCGAACGATTTTACCTTGTGGGAATCTGGCCATCCTGAGAGTTTTCATAGTGACAATGTTGGTATAAGCACCGGTGTCGACAAGAGCTCTTATAAATTCGGTGTCTTTGATAAAACCAGTGACATACAAAGCTCGGTTGTGTCCTTCATCCATCATGCGATCTTCTTCTCCAAAAGAGATGTTGTCGATCGAGTGCTCAGACACTAGGGAGATTTCTGCGACTGATGGTGTTGGTGGCGTTATTTTCACGATAGATGATATCTGGTTGAGTGCAGAAAACGTGTCCATGCGTTGGTCCCTGGAGAGGTATAGGAGTTCACATAGACTTTCGATAAAATGTGTGACCTCTTGTTCCACCGGCTTCTCGTATGTGGTGAAGCTGTTGATTCGAGGATCAGGTAACGATTCAGTCCCTGGTGTTGAGACTTCTGGAGCGGAGGTACCGCCTAACTCGGATGTTAATTTGATGAGAAAGTCGAGGATTTGGTTCACCGTGTTCTTCATCAGGTCCATGTTCCTGGTATGGACCTCTATAATTTGAGCCAATTCTGCCAAGGTTGGGATTCTTCTGTCTTCTGAACCGCCAGGTGTAGTATGAGGAACGCCATTTGAAAGAGATTGATATGAATTAGTTGAATTAGTCCTAAGACCAACCATATTGTGAAATTGTGAGATTGCAACCGAGAGAATGATCTCCCACTATGGTCGCCAATCTGTAGATGGGGAAAAACGATTTGCTGGTTTTTAAGGAATTGAGGAGACGACCGTACGAAGGAGACTCCTCGAACCGAGCGAAATGTTAAACCTCACACAGATGCACCACTGCAAATGGGGTTCTTTAGATTCGAGAGATCAATCTGTAGTACTCCGGCCTAAATCAAGCCAAACACCGTTCCAGAGTAAATTCAGTCACAAGAGAGGATGGGTTGATCTATAGGAGGGAAGCTGAGAAATGCGTGGAATCAATGGTAATCAAAGATTATGGGTGTGTGAATTCTGAATATGATAAGCTCTAAATGATTGAAATTGTTCAATTGAGAGTAGTTGCTCAATTGATGAGTTGATGATCTCGTGTTGTCAGTTTGACGTGAGATTGACGATGTTCTGTTCGTATCTGATTCAAATACTTATTTATATTTTTGGAATTGTAGACACCATGATCCCATGAAGTGTGACATTTGATGGAATCAAGGAGTGGGGAAGTGGAGATCGTGATTGAAACCAGTAGCTCAACGTGTGGAGACTTGGTCGATTTTCCACCCACTACCTCGTGAATTCCTTCAACTGATTGCACGACTTGCTCACATTCCATAGTGTTTGAACACACGTGCCGTAGACCGCCAGACCAAAACCCTAAGTGATATCCCCCAAAGTGACACGATTGACGTCTCGTGGTTTGTTAGTCAATTGATGACTTCGTGGTTTGATGGGACGATGAGTCCATGTAGTTGCTGAGTGTCGAACATGATGTTCTGAAACTCATGAATTGAACATGTCATGAGACAGAGGTATAATTCTTACGATGAAGTGAGCAAGTATTGCTCATTCGATGGATCGTTGAATATTGATTGTTGAACCAATATTCCTTGGTTTGAGCAAATATTTATCATCTGAGCAAGTGTTGCTCATGTGATTATTGGTAGCGTACCAAAAATATTAATTAGAATATTGGTCGTTGAACCGAGCATAATTATTAAAATTAATGACCATGAGGCCGTCGTAAAATTATTAAGGTTGGAATATGGAATGATGATCCTTGGATTCAGAAACCCTAATTTGATCAATTGATGATCAATTCATGGTTCGTCAGAAGTTTAACCATGGGACGAAAGAGGAAGCGACTACATGGGACCATGGATCAACCATGTAGTGCCCATATGCTCACGTGAGCAAATAAGAAAAACTCCTGAAGAGTTGAAGATTTGTTGGTGGAAGAATGATTAAATATGCTGGCTTAATTATTTATTCAAAATTGCTCGTCTGAGCCTTAGGTGAGAAAACCTAATTAATTATGACGAGGCGAGGGACCGACCATGGAGTCATGAAACCGGCCCTGGGTTGTCACGTGACCTCCTGACGATCACTTCATGAAAATCCAAAGTGTTTGGAAGAGTTTTGGACCTAATACGAGCAATTGTGCAAATTAGGTCAAAATTGTGAAAATTGATGGGACCGGCTTCCGTGAGCCAAAGATCCAATCTTGGTCGGTCAAGATAGCACGCTCGTGTCCCCAAGGCTTCCGCGTTTCAGTCCTGAGAATTTTGATATTTTCTGGCGTGCAATTGAGAATCCATTCGAGAAAATATGCGAAAATTAGGGTTTCGACGAAACCGAGGAAACACCATGAGATGATGAAAAATAATTATAAAATAAGGAATGAGGAGGCGTGGGACCTCCATGGTCAAGGCATGGTCGGCCGGTCGTGACCACGGTCTCGTGGTGCCTTTTTCTTAATTTTATAATATTTTGATGATTTTATGAAAAATTCATGAATTTTGAGAAATTTGATGAATTTAGGGAGTTTCCATGAATTGAAGGAGTTTTCATGAGTTCATGGAAGCAAAATATTAAAATAATAAAAACACGGGTGTGTGGGACCATGGAGGCATGGCCGGACGGCTATGGCCCGGTCCCACGAGTTTTTCATAATTTTTTAAATATTTTTAGGTATTTTTGATGATTTGAGGGAATTTTTCCTAATTTGAGAGAAATACCATAAAATCAAGGAATTTGATGAATTCAAGGAAAAATAGGATAAATAATAATAAAATAATAAAGCAAAGGGAGTGTGGGACCGTTTAGGGCATGGCCGGCCGGCTAGTGGCCCAGTCCCACAAGTTTTCATAATTTTATTTTATTTTATTATTATATGATGATTTGTGCAAAAAATACCATGAAATCAAGGAGTTTTTTCATGAAATTAGAGAAATAATAATAATAATAATAATAAAATAATAAGGAACCGTGGGGTGTGGGGCCGGCTGGGACCAAGGCATGGCCGGTTGGTCAATGGTCACGCCCCACACTCCTTTCCTTAATTTTATATTATTTGTTATGGATTTATGGAAGTACCATGAAACCGAGGAGCTTCCTCGAGACGAAGGAGATTTGATTAGATGAGAGAATTTTCATCAAATCATGGAAAATAATAAAAATGTATTAAAAATATAAAACTGGCGTGGAACTGACCACGACACGGTTGGTAGGTCGTGTGTTCGTGTTCCCAGCACCTTGGTCAATATTTTTAATTATTTATTATTTTCTTCCCTATTTTGCATAGGTTCATCGTTTCGTTGTATTTTGAAATACTCGTTCGTGCGGTGACTGATAGTGTATCGTCGTTGAATACACTTTCACCATTTGAATCGGGGCTTACTTAGAGGTAGCTCAGACGCCCGGTTGTTGATTATTTATTACTAATTGTGGAATTCAGTGGAGAATAATTCACAAAACTGAGTAATAAGATGTTTATTATTAATTCATAGGATCAGCTGAGGATTCGACTACGAATTCAGAATAATAAAGTGAGCATTGCAATTCCATGGGATCGTAGATTCGACCATAGGATCATAGTAATTAATATTTATCTATTACCGCTTATGAGACCAGTTGTGGATTCGATCATGAAATCGGAGTAATGAGATAATACAGTTAGTGTTATTCTATGAGATCAATCCGTGGATTCGATCATAGAATCAGAACAATTGTTTATTGCCATTCCATGGGACCAGTCGCAGATTCGACAATGGAATAGGAGCAATTTTTATTGCCATTCCATAGGACCAGTCGTGGATTCGACCATGGAATAGGAGCAATTGTTATTGCCATTCCATGGGACCAGTCGTGGATTCGACCATGGAATAGGAGAAATTGTAATTAGGAATAATTAACTTTGTGGCTCTATACTAGCAGAGCAAGCTGTCTAGGAGCATTAATTATCCCGATATGAGCTTGTCGGTAAGTCATATCCTTTATATAGTCAGGGTAAACTCGTTGTTTGTTCCTGAATACGTTATCGCTCTATACTAGCAGAGCAAGCTGTCTAGGAGCCGTCCATCTCGTGATACTATATAGAAATATTCACTGAAAGTGTTCAGTATTCATGAGATATGTCGTCGTCCAGTCGTGAGATTACATATCTACATGTAATCTGAGAGAAAGTACTCTCCGTTGAGTATTCGACGAGAGACCCATGTCTCAATACTCACGTCTGATTGTTATATCACAACTTCGTATGATTATGAGTTTACGATTTTAGCCCTTGTCGAAAATCCACCATCTATAGAGAGCAATATCCTTTTCTGATTTGGATGTATGCTCATGATCAAAGATCTTTAACTTCCCAAACAGAGTATTTCTGCGTAAGGTATTAAGGTTATTTTCTTCAACGATAGCATTCTTCTTAAAATCATATTTGGCTGGAAACGATCTGAGAATTTTCATCACAATGTCCTTTTCAGGAATAGTCTTATCCAAAGCAAAAGATGCATTAACAATTTCAGACACTTTGTGATTAAACTCATCAAATGAATCCTCATCATCCATACAAAGGTTTTCCCAATCAGAACATAGGTTTTGAAGCCTAACTTCTTTCTCAGGGGAATTTCCTTCGAATACATTTTCTAAGATATCCTACGCATCTTTAGACCGAGTGCATGTAGTCACATGGTGTTGAAGATCTTGGGTAATAGCATGTACGATAGCATTTAAACCGTCAGAATTTTTCTTTGCAGTGAGAATCTCGTTAGGTTCATATCTACCGTTATCCTTTGCAATAGATACACTTTCTACTGTAACCATTGGAGCATCATAGCCATTAACAACATAAACCCATGATTGAAAATCATGCGCTTGAAGAAAGGAACGCATATTAATTTTCCACCATAAGTAATTTGAGCCATCGAAGACTGATGGTACGTTTATAGAGATAGAACCTCTATCCATATAGTCAGATCGCTACAAACACATACTTATAAGGTCTTAAACGTGTTTGCCTGCTCTGATACCAATTGAAAAAGCGGGGGTCTAAAAACCACACCTAATATTTCGCTTAACAATCTCTATGGATAACTCCAATATAGTTCAAAGAGAATCAACTAGACAGTCAGACTCAATCACTGGAAATATATCCAAGAGTTGTATAACTGTTTCTCAATTCAATCCGCAATCAAACTAATAAGAATTTTCTAGCCCTATTAAATATAAGAAATAACTTGGACGGTATCAAAAACCAATATCCAAGTGTTAATAAATTTAATCAATAACCAAAGGTTGGATTCCCAATTGATTGAACTTACGCACAACCTGTGATATTTCAATTATATAAACAAACATAATGCGGAAAAAGAATAACACAGGCACCAAAAATTTTGTTAACGAGGAAACCGCAAATGTAGAAAAACCCCGGGACCTAGTCCAAATTTGAACACCACACTGTATTAAGCCGCTACAAACACTAGCCTACTCCAAGTTAACTTCGGACTGGAATGTAGTTGAGCCTTAACCAATCTCACACTAATCAAGGTACAGTTGCGCTCCTTACGTCTCTGAATCCCATCAGGACTCTAAGCACTTGATTCCCTTAGCTGATCTCACCCACAACTAAGAGTTGCTACGACCTAAAGTCGAAGACTTGATAAACAAATTTGTCTCACACAGAAAAGTCTATTGTATAGATAAATTTGTCTCCCACAGATTAACCTATGAGTTTTCTTCCGTCTTTTGATAAATCAAGGTGCACATGAACCAATTTATATACCGGACTTATATTCCCGAAGGACATCCTAGAAATATCAACCAATAACCTTAATCTTATGGTAGCGACACAAGATATTGTGGAATCACAAACGATAAGACGAAGATGTTTGTGACTACTTTTTATGTTGCCTATCGGAGAATCAATCTCGAGCAAATCTTAGGGAAGATAATACTCAATACAATATAACAGGGCAAGATCATAACACGCAACTAAAGAGAAAATAGTTGGGTCTGGATTCACAATCCCAATGAAGTCTTCAAGTCGTTAACCTACAGGGTTTCGTGAAAAACCTAAGGTTAAAGGAGAATCGACATTAGTCGCAACTAGTATCACACAAGAGGTGTGGGGATTAGGTTTCCCAGTTACTAGCGTTCTCCTTTATATAGTCTTCAAATTAGGGTTTGCAATCAATGTAACCTTGGTAACAAAGCATTCAATATTCACCGTTAGACGAAAACCTGATAAGTGTCAACCTTATTCATCTTTCAACCATTACATCAAACTTAGCTTGTTACACACAAATAAAAAGTGACTTCATTTAGATATGAGTAACTGTACCTAAACGTGTGCACCTTTGTTGGCTCAACAATAGTTAACCGAGGTTAGCCATATGAACATTTTCATATCAACCTTATTCATTTTAACCATTACTAGTTCACATGAATCAAGTCATGAACATTAGAGCCACAGTTTGCAAAAAGATTGCATTCCTATATATATAAACGTATTAGTCATGAACAAACTGAGTTTAGAACATTATCCACTTAGGTATGCATACGGGTACGCGTACCTAAATGACCGGACTAAGACTAAGTTTGGGTTCGCCAGTACACGAACTGGTATGCATACCTTCCAAACTCAGCAGAAATTCCCGGAACTGAACCTCACGCCAGTACGCGTACTGGTATGTGTAAAAGGCTCCCAGACTTTCACAAAACCAACCAGTACGCATACGGGTATGCATACCATGGTTCCCGGACTTGTATTACATATATGCAAGTACGCATACTATGCTTATATCCAATTGTTCTAAACTCTCATTTCAACCATTGAAACATTCTTGGAAGACGACAATAGTTGTCTCACACAAACTATTAGCTTCAAAGCGATTTTCAAGTGATCGAATGATCAATACCAAATATTCCGAGTCTACATCAAATGACTGTCTCACACAAATCATATAAGATGTTACCAGACGATTTTCACATGATCATCTTTTGACTTTCGTCAAGAATATCAGATGAACTTGGTTAAAGCGAAAGCTTACCAACACATATTTCGAGAAATATGTAAGCGAGTTAAACTCAGCTCAAAATATCAAATGTGTATAATTGAATTCTATATAGCTATATGACTTTTGTCTCAAATAGGAGATAGAGTAGATAAACTTTTGAGTGATAGTTGAGTTCAAGTCTCCACATACTTTGTGTTGATGAAGTTCCACAAGGTCCCCTTAGTAGTTCTTCGTCTTCAATCGATGAACGCCGTGAATTCTAATGCTCAACTACACTTTCTATCCTAATCCGAGACTTAGCTATAAGTAGACTAGAAATCAAGACTTATAGTTTTGGCAACTAAACTTGACAACAAGCTTGAGATAGCAACGCTTGCGAGTTCGACCGAGCAGTGCTCTAACAGAAGTCAATACCTATCTTTTTGTTAATCTATAATAAAAAGATATTTGACAAACAAGTAGTTCTAAGTGACTACAATTTGACATCGAATAAATTAAAAAAGGTTCACGCCATATGAAAAGGAGAGGGTAACTAGTAAATTACCAACTTTTTGGTTTCAGAAACCTATATAAACAATTATTGTACAATCTGTACGTTTGGTTATGAAATTGTGTTTAAGATTATTTTAACAAGGTAAACCTAGTTGTAGATGGGGGAAAACGAGTTGCTGGTTTTACGGAATTGAGGAGACGATCGTGCGGAGGAGACTCCTTGAACCGATCGAAATGTTCAACCTCACACAGATGCACTGCAACAAGGGAGTGTTTTGAATTTGAGAGATCAATCTGTAGGACTCCGGCCTAAACCAAGACAATGGTTGTTCCAGAGTCAATTCGGTCACAAGAGAGGATTGGTCGATCTGTAGGAGGGAAGCTGAGAAATGTGTGAGATCATTGGTGATCGAAGATTGTAGGTGTGTTGTGTGTATTCTGCGTAAATAAGTAAGAGAAGCTCTGATTGATTGAATTTGCTCCATTGAGAGTAATTGCTCAGCGTTGAGATGTTAATCTCTTGTTGTCTGTTTGACGAAAGATTGTCTTGTTTTTCAATCATGATTCAGAGACTTATTTATATTGCTAGAATTGTAAACACCTTGATCCCATGAAGTGTGACAGTTGCTGGAGTTAAAGAGTGGGGAAGTGGAAATTGTGTTAAAACCAGTTGCTCATCATGCGAAGACTTGGTTGATTTTCTTCCCACTACTTTGTTAACTCCTTCAAATGATTGCACGACTTGCTCACATTCTCATCGTGTATATGAACATATTTGTCGTAGACCGCCATACCAAAACCCAAGTTAATATCCCCCATCTAACATGATAAATGTCTCGTGATTGTGGAATCTGCAAGGCAGACGTGTATTTAGTTAGTCAGTTGCTGACTTCATGGGACGATGAGTCCTTGTATTGCTGAGTTGAACATAATTTGCAAATGTTCTGAGACTCATGAATTAAACGTGCCTTTTGAGACAGAAGTATAATTGTCGAATAAATGTTGATAGTTAAGGTGATAAAATATTGCTCATTCGATGGATATATTGATAGTTGAACCAATATTCCTTAGTCTGAGCAAATATTGCTCATTTGAGCAAATGTTGCTCGTTTGATGAATTATTGGTAGCATGACCAAATAAAATACTATTTTAGGATACTGGCAACTGAACCGAGTATAATTAATAAAATGTTGATCATGAGATCGTCATAAAATTATTAGTGTTTGAAACTGCTTAGAATTATGTTTTTGCAGAGCTTTGGATTCGAAACTCTAATTTTGATCAATTGCTGATTTATTGAAAATCGACCAAGAAGTGAAGGAGGTACCGACTACATGGGATGATGGATCGACCATGTAGCGCCCAGATGATCGAGTGAACAAAATACCAAAGTCTCTTGAAGACCAGTTGGTGAAAGGATAATTAAATGCTGGTTTAATCATTTATTAAAATAATGCTCGTCTAAGCCTTAGGTGATAAAACCTGATTAATTAGGAAGAGATGAGGGACCGACCAAGGGGTCATGAAAACCGTCCCTGGTTGGTCACGGGATCGACTGACGATCGTTTTGTGAAATTCCAAAATTGTTTGGAAGCATTTGAACCTAATGTGAACAAATTAGGTCAAATGATGAAAGTATGTGGGACCGGCCTCTTGCAAGCCAAAGAGCCAACCTTGGTCATTCAAGGTAACACGCTCGCGTCGCCAAAGTGTCCGTGTCTCAGTCCTGAGAATTTTGATATTTTCTGATGTGCGTTTGAGCAACATTTTGAGAAAATATGAAGAAATCAAGGATTTTGCCGAAACTGAGGAAAACTTCATAAGATGAAGGAAATAATAATAATAAATTAAGGAATCATGAAGTGTGGGACCGGCTATGGCCAAGGCATGGACGGCCGGCCAAAGAACCCGGTCCCATGGCACTTTTCCTAATTTTATATTATTTTTCATGATTTTAGGGAAATATCATGAAATCAAGGAGTTTGTTGAAACCAAGGAGTTTCCTTGAAGTGAAGGAAACAAATAACATTAATAATAATAAAATAAGGGCGTGTGGGACCGTCTTGGGCATGGTCGGCCGGCTACGGCCCGGACCCGTGAGCTATCCCTAATTTTATGTATTATTTCATGATTTGAAGGAATTTTCATAATTTGATGGAAATATCATGACATCAAGGAATTTCATGGAATGAAAGAAACATAAAAAATAATAATAATAAAATAAGAGGCGTGTGGGACCGGCTAGGGCATGACCGGCCGGCTAGGGCCCGATCCCACGAGTTTCCCTAATTTTATATTATTTTTCATGATTTGAAGGAATATCATGAAATTAAGGAGTTTTCATGAGATGAGGGATATAATAATAAAATAATGAGATATCATGAGGTGTGGGACCGGCCAAGACTAGGGCATAGCCGACTGGCTAGTAGACACGGTCCCACGACACCTTTCCCAATTTTATATTACTTCCTTGATACGGAGGAAACACCATGAAACCGAGGAGTTTTCTTAAAACGAAAGATATTTGTTCAAATGAAGGGACTTTCATGAGATCAAGGAAAATAATAAAATATAAAACTGAGCGTGGGACTGGCCACGGCACGACCGGCCGGCCGGTGGGCCCAGTCCCCAGCGCCTTGATTAATATTTTATTATTTTATTCCTATTTTGCATAGGTTCATCGTTCCTTCGTGTTTTGGAATGCTCGTTCGTGGATTCAGGTGCTCGTTAGTGCATTATTGCTGAGTACACTTGCACCATTTTGTTCGGGGCTTACTCGATAGTTGCTCAGATGCCCGTACGTTGAATATTTATCACTAACCCATGGAATTATGCTGGGAAGAACCATGAATTGAAGTAATGAAATATTATGAAGAACGTAGAATATTTTCTAAGGATTAAGTTAATGAATCTAATGATTTATCAATAATTAATTGATGGCTCTATACTAGCAGGCATGCCGTCTAGGAGCATTAATTATTAGAGGATTGGGTGATATGATCTAGTTGAAGCGTCATATTTATTATGTATAGTATAGTCAGGGAAAACACGTTGTTGCATCCCGAAGAAGTTATTGCTCTATACTAGCAGGCAAGCTGTCTAGGAGCCGTCCAATCATAATGATTATACACACATGTCTTTTATATAGTCGGGGAAAATATTGTTACATCCTGAAGACGTTATTGATATATACTAGCAGACAAGCTGTCTAGGAACCGTCCAATCGTTCGATTCTATATAAAAATAATTACTGAAATTTCTCAGTATTCATGAGATATGTCGTTTCCTCAGTTCAGAGACTTCATATTCATTTATGCTCTAAGAGACAATATACTCAATCAGAGATTCTTGTTGTAAGGACCCTCAAGCTCGTCAACACTATTAGACTAGTCAAGAGACGACTCAGCCGCTAATACCTCGATTAATTAGAGATGAACCTTAATTAATAGAAATTAATCTAACAACGATCTAGATTCAAAACTAGTACCATTGTATAGATCTTGAAAAGTTAGGCAAAATAGACTACTTGAACGTGTCATTCAGACACCGGACGAATAAGATATCGCTGGATTAGTAAGAAGGGCAAATAATTATTTTTGCATCTAGACCGACCTGGTTGCCCGTATCAATTTATTGGGTGCCTTAATAATTTTCCTTGGTCTTATCGTCAGAACACATCGAGATAAACTCGATCCCAGCTCATTCCTACTCATTCTTTCTTTCTTCTTCTTCTTTCTTCTTCTTCTTCTTCTTTTCTCTTCTGCTCGTTTTCTCTGGTGATTTTGTGAGATGATTCTGAGGTCGAATCGAAGTGAAACTTAGGGTAAACATTAGGATTTGATTACTGGTGGTGGTGTTGATGTTATATGAGCTCGGGAGAAGAAGGAGGGATGTTGTTGAATCAATTAGGATTCTGTTCTTGAGTTGGAAGAGTGATTACGAGGAGTTTTGAGTTTCTGTTAGATGAAGAATCAAATGGGTTGATGTTTAATTAAAATTCTGAAGAATCACAGAATTAGGTAATTTAGGGTTTCAATTAATTCGATTTCCTTCTTGGGATTGTTGTTATTTGATTGAATTGGTATAGGGGTTGTGTTTGATTGAAGTCTAAATGGTTTTATGAAGTTTAATTCAATTTCAAAGTAAATTAGGGTTTTCCCTGTTCTTCCCCAATTTGGAATTAGGGTTTCTGAGTTAGAGAATTTAGATCTTTAGTAAGATACAGATGTTGCTGGTAGTGATGGGGGGTTGAATCACTGGTAGAGTTGATGTTGCAGGGAATATTTGTATGAACTGAGTAATTGTGTGTGGCTGGTATTGAAGTTTTAGTTATGAATTTATGATTTGAACTGTAGGTGATGATGTTTAGCTAGATGGTCTGAGTTAAGTTAGATAGCAATTCATGAGCTTTTGAGATGACAATATTGAACTTGAATTGAACTCAAGAAGTGAGGATGTATAACAGATGCAGGTATGAAGACATGAAGTTAATGAATTGGAACTGAAATTGCAGATGTAGAGCATAAATGTTCTGTTGGTGTTTATTGTGTTGAACCGATAAAGAGGAATTGATCTCAGTGGCTTGAGAAAGCTAAATCAAGTGCTACTTCAGGTGGAGGTCTTGAAAATGTGCTAGTGATGAATGTGATAGTAGAACTATGTAGACCTGCAGTCTATTGAGAAGGATTGGTGATAATTGTTGCTGGGATTGATGTGGAGTTTGATGTGTATGGAGAGGATGATGAAGTTGAGTATGAGTAGTTATTGGTGGTGGTAGTGTTAATGCAAAAAGAATGTAGTTGAGTTACAAATGTACACAAGGAAGGATTGATGAATTACAGAGAATGAAGCTGGTATTGTAGTGATTGTTATGCTAATGTTGTGGTGCTGAAGTGCAGTGGAATATGTTAATGAAATGCAACTGAATTATGAAGTGATGGGTTATTGTGAATGGTGATAAATCTGCGGTTGTTCGCCAATGACAATGAAATGGATATCAAGATTGCAGTTAGAGATAGTATGAGTTAGAACTAAGGAGTTGTATTGTTGAAGTTGTTGTTAGTGATAATAATTGTATGAATTCCTGTTTGTTGAAATTTAAACCTATTAGTCATCTTAGTCGGTTAAATTAACTTATCTGAATAGTTTGGTCTAATTGAGTTGAATCCATTGAACTCAGTAGCGACTCGCCTGACTCAGTTAGTAAACTGAGTTAACCAGACCTTGTCTAGTTTGACCGAGTTGATCTTGGACCATTTGACTTTCCTTGACCTTTGACTTGGACCTTGACTGTTAGTTTGACCGTTAGTGACCGTCAGTTGACTTAGATGGCCCAGGCTTTTGGTTAATGGGCCTGCTTAGTAAACTTAGGTTTTAGCGTCAGTTTTACAATTGAACAATGAATTGGACCTTGTGGTCCGGTTTGACCTTTGTTTCCTTCGACAAGGTTGTAGATCTTCTTAAGACTTATCTAATTAACTGTAGAACCAACCCAATTGAATTAGTAAACCTTTATATGTGCTAAGATAAAATAATAAGATGCAAAACATAAATGGACTTAGAACCATTAGATAGTTCACTTAACCTATAACTAGAGAATTGTATGATATTATGTTATGAGCCTTTTGGCTAATTGTTAGAGTACTTATGTGATTAACAGTTAGTCTATATTAACAACGAAGGACTCCAAGGATGAACCAGTGGATTGTGGATTTCAAGGTAGGTGTGGCTTGTCATCAAAACAGGTGGGAACTCTGTAACCTTCTTGTAATCATTAAGCCCTCTTTCTATTGCGAGCATGATAAGTCTTTATTAATTTTGGCATGCTTGTATGTTTTACTATCTATGTAAATGCTTATATGAGTCTTTATATACGTGTAATATGCGTTGTATGATTTCCCCGCAAGGAGTGTCTGTGATTCCCCACGGATCTTTGCTAAGTTAGGTATGGCGGCTTCTTCCTCGTTTTAATATTACTTAGTAGGGCGGATTTTCCCCCGTTTCAATATATTAGTAGGGCGGCTTCTTCCCCGTTTCGATAGTATATAAATAATATATAGTAGGGCGGCTTCTTCCCCGTTATAATAGTACCTAGTAGGGAAGCTTCTTCCCCGTTTCGTTATTATATATACTATTTTATTTTGGGGAAATCACTCGTGTGCATATTATACTTGTTTGACTAACTTTCTGATCTTGATGGTAATATTTTGAATCATGGTTTGTCTGGGAACTCTGTGTGGACGATGTTATTATTATTGATTAGAGTTGCTCTTGTGTCGTCTTCTCCAATGAGTTTGGCGAGGTTAGAGTGGCACCTGCTTCATGATGCATAATTAGTTGAATGATTGTTTCTTCTTGTTTCTTTTTAATTTATATTCTTTTAGAACTGTGAAGCATGTTAGTGATTACTTGAAAGTTACATTTTTTCGTTGAGCCCCCTTTTTGGGATGATGTGCTCCTTCGTTCCCACTTCAGTTTCAGTATTCAGAAGAAAAGGTGCGCGTGAAGATATCCGAACTCAAAGCCTAGAGTTTTATTAAATGTTAGTGATATCGTGTATCTAGTATTATGTGTCTTTGTTAATTTATCTTAAACAACACATTATTATATTTATATCACTCGAGAGATTTTCATTTATATAATATCAGAGTGTTTGGGTTTGTATCGGGATTGGTTTATGTAATTATGATTCTTAAAATGGTTAATCTAGATCTGATGCTTCTATTAGGTTGTAATCCTATTAGCTAAGCAGGTTTAGTATTTGGGGCGTCACACTTGTGGCATGAGCTTTCATGCTTCAATGAAAGACATGAGCCTCAATACTCATCTGATTGCTGGATCAGGAGCATGTACAATTATGGTTTTACGATTTTAGCCTTTATCAAAAATACACCATCTACACTAGTATACACCCGAACTTTTCACGAACAGAATTCCAACAAGAACAAGTCTTGTAATCTAAGAATTCAACAAGAACAAGTCTTGTAGGTTCTTTACAGTTGAGTTAATACTATCCAGGTTTAAATATGTACAACATGTGATATTTCAATTATAAAGATAAAAAATATAATGCGGAAAAGAAATAACACAAACACCAACATTTTTTTGTTAAAGAGGAAAACTACAATCCTGTAAAAAAACCACGGGACCTAGTCCAGATTGAATACACATTTGATTTAAACTGCTACACCAATACCTACTACCAGCTGATTTCTGACTAGATGCAATACCATCTTCAGTTGCATTCGTGTACCTGTAGAACTCCCAGCAAACACCGATTCTTTTAAGAAACTATTCTTGTAAATCTTCTAGCAGAACGACAATTCTCTTTAAAAGATGCTTTTAAAAATATTATAGAAGAACGTTAATTCTCTTTATAAAATGCTTCTTAACAATTAGAATCTACATGTTCCATAACCTAATTGATTCTTCCTCACAAGATCACGTAGAAAAGTATAGAGATATCTTGAACTATCAAATCTAGGGTTTATGAAAAACACCTATATATAGGTTTCTTAACTACCAAGAAAGATAGCTTGCATTTTTTTTACGATCCCCGAGTAAAGTCTTTTGATTGGAATCTCACTCTTGTTCATGAAGAACAAAAAAATGAAAATAACCTTATGTAACTTTCCCACAATTTTCCAAGGGATGGTTTATGTGGTTACATACCCTATAGTAAATGATCAAGGCTAAGTTGCTTGGAAATAAAGCTACCTTGTCTAGCTAGGAAAGTAAAAACCAAGTACTCGACTAAAATATGCCTTTAATCATGTATTTACGGTTTAAGGTCGCAAACTTGTTGACAAAAGTTCGTGTATAATTTCATGTTAACGAAATCAACCTCTGCCACACAAATAGGTGTTGTTTTAATAAATCACTCATAACTTCTTCGTTGTGATTCAGAATTGAGTGACTTGGCTCGTTGTATTTATATTTTCATTCACTACAACATGAGGACCTTTCCAGAGATAAAGGTCATTCTCACTAAAGTCTCAGGCTCAATTATCCTCGAGTGTATACATAAATGTATGTTTACCGTTATAAGAATTGTTTCATAGAGTGGCCATTTGTTTCGATAGACAGAGAGGTAGAGTAAATATGTTGTGCACGTAAAACTTGCGTCCCTGGTAACATTACCGTTCATTACTTTGAAAATTAACCATTGATAATGAACGACTTTTCAACCATTAAAATTAAGATTGACAGATGACGAGGTCTGATATTTCAGAATAAGCTCATTTTAGTATGTATACGAGGCAAACATATAGGTATATTCCAAGATAATAATTTCAAATCCGCTGCCACATGACTGTCACAAAATTTTTAGTGATGCTTCATTTGACAAGAACTCTGATTTTTCTGGTATTGGTCTGGTGTGGAATGATATTGCAGGTTCGTTTCGTGGATGCAATCTCCAAGCAGGGAATGTGAGAAATGTCGAAGAAGCGGAGAGCCTGGCATTGTTTGAAGCAGTGAAGTGAGCCAAAGATAAAAGTTTGGAGAAGGTCTGTATTGTCAGTGATGCCGAATCTATCATTGGCTCCATCAATTCTACTAATAACCAATTGCATTGGTATAATATTCAATCCTAGACGACTCTAAAACAATTTCCTCCTGTTTTAATTTTGTCAAGTTTGAATTTTTGTGTAGGAATCACATAGAATTGGCTGATCAAGCAGCAAAATTTAGTAGAAGGTCTAGAACCTTTGGTGAATGGATGGTTCATATCCCTGCATTCATCTATCCTACTATGTAACTCCTTTATATTAATACAATTCCTTCTTTTCTAGAAAAAAAATTCGCTGCCCTCTATGTACGGTATAACCCCTATAAAATAATAGCGGCGGGACAGACAAGATTTATCAATTTATCGCGATATTAAATAATTACATAAATATTAATTATTAAATTATGTATTAACAAATTATAATATGTTCATTACACAGGGTGTGTTGGGAGTCTAGCAACAAGGTGGGCACCGACTCCCTTTTGAATAATAATACCTAATCTATGGAAAAGGGAACTACCAATTTTTTGATTGGCATCATGTCTAACGTGGAAGTTGCTCAATCGCTTTAAAAATGAAATAGTATCTTCACTGAGTTCACCTAGGGTAGTGAAGGCCAAAACTTGGAAACCATAGCCCAGTGTTGTACAATGATCGAGATATTTTTGCATCTTTCGAGTCACAGACGCAGAAATAGCATGACCTGGAGTAAAGGAACGAGTTCTGGCCGTGGTGAATGGAGATACTCCTGTGACATCAAAGGAAACATCTTTACCTTGAGTCCTATTGTAGACAAGAATGTCCGCCGACTTTAAAGAGTTTGTGCTATTGGAGAGAAATCCCAGTGAAACTTCCTTCCTTGGTGCAACTCCGTCCTTATAGCACATATCAACAAATGCATCTCTAGCCATGTCATGTCTAAATTTGGAACCCACCTCACTGGCACAATGAAGAGCGTGGTCCCCGTATATGTCCATGGGTCTGGCACATATAGAACATGAACTGTCCGCTTCAAAGTAAGGTATGCCAAGTCAGTACTAGAGCAAGGCACTGAATTGCCTCGAACCAACTGCTTGGTTTAGGTCGGATATTGGAAAAGCTTTCAAGAAATCCATAGAGTGCTTCTCCCTGTTGTGTTGCCACAAAACAGACTCTCTGTCATTCAAAGCAAAGCATGAGGGTATAGTTTCCTTAACAAAATCAAAGTAGGTTGCTGCCAGGGACTTCATAAAATGTGGGACAGCATCGTTGATATTGTAGTCAGAAACCGAAATGCCACAAGCTTGTGTTCTGTAGAGCCTGACTGAAACTGGGGCTTGGAGTAGAAAGGGATGGAAGCTTTAGAATATGATGATGTAACTGTTGAGTTTGCACTTGTGAAGCCAAGAAGAAATACTTCCCTGTGTCACTCATTGTGTAAACACCAAACCCTCCATATTTGACCGGTAAGGTGGCAAGCCTTTGTTGCACCGGTGCGAAACCTGCCCCGTCACCCACTACAAGCTGCCTTAAATATTGATAGAGGTGTTGGTCATAGAGGAGAGATGCGGACTGTATAACACACGCCTATGCAGTTCCGCAGTAATAATAATTCACACTGGGTATCGTGGATTTACTGAGCTTTGTGCATCAATCTGATTGTTTTCTCAACCCAACTCTCAACTATGTTGCTACAATATTGTTGGTCCAAACTTACCGTCCCCCGCAACACCTTCACTCTAAGGCTAGGTCTACCAATAGTTGAAGGAAACACATCATCTGCGAGACTTCTAGGGTCAGTTTCAGGACAAAAGGCTTTAGTTTTGGTAATATTCAAGAACAACCCTCGTTCAGGTCCGTCTTGTTGTAAAATTTGCAAGGCCTTGGCTACTTCAAGAGTATCTTCTGCGATGGTTCCATCGTCGAGATACGATGCATGAAAGTCTAGTTTACACTGTGCAGCAATCTTGATAGCTTGAGGATGTAAGGTCAGGGAAAATATAAGGGGATCAAGAGGGTCTCCTTGTTGTACACCCTTTGCTGAGGAGAGTGTAAAATAATTATAATAGAGCCTGGCCGGGTTGGAGTAACAAAACTCAACCCACTTAGATATACTAGGGCAATGTAAACTGAACTCCTTAAGCATGGCTGACCTGTCGACAAGATTGAATGCATTTGTAAAGTCAATCAGCAGCATAGTGTTAGTTGCATAATCTCCTTTTAACTCCAGCAAACGATTGGCAGCGTGTAAAATGCCTTCACCGCCATAATACGTCCCTAACCCAAACTGGAAATCTCCTAAGCATGATGACAAATGTTTGCAAGCTGTAGCGGCCGCCAGTTTAGAACATAGTCTCCTCCAAATGGTTCCGACTGCGATTGGTCTAACCCCTCCTCCAGGCTTGATTAGTGGTGTTAAGGGAGCACTCGCGATGAATTCCCCTAAAGATGACAGACACTTACCCTCTAGCCACAAATTAACGACTCTAGTGATCGACTGTAATATCTCATCTGAAACAACCGCGACAGCTCCACTGAGTGCATCTAATAGATGTTGTGCCCTCGGGCCATCTCTCCCACATGAGGTGCCTTTGGGAAAGCTCTTAATTGCCGAGAATATTGTGCCTGCCTCAACTCGTAATGAAAGTACTGAATGATCATGAGCAGGGATGGAAGGGGATGGTTGATAGGTGTCTAAAACACCTTGATATTTATCTATTATTTATGCTTTCTTTGCTAAGTTTTCTTGTAAATTATGTATCTTATGTTTGTTTTTGATTATTTAGGTACTTTGGAGTCATTTGGAACAAAAGAAGAAGAACAAGGAAAAAAGATGCAAATGGTGTTTGAGGAGAAATTATTTCTCATTATTTGCTTTTATTTCTTCATCTCTGTCTGAAAAGAATGTCTTCTTTAGTGATGCAAATATATGTCTGAAAAACACGACTGCTTTAGTGATAAAGAGAAATTGTAGAGAAGAAGTGGATATGAGAAGTAAGAGACGGCTGCTGTTGGTGGAAGAATTCAAAGAAGAAGAAAGCGTTTATTTGGAGCAAGAAGGAAAAACGCATATTTTCATGTGGAGTAGTTGCGGCTGGAGCAGAGAGCAGCCGTCATGGCTGTATAGGTACCTGTGAAGCACGATGATGGTGCAACACTAAATCAGGCCAGTGCAAATGGCCTGGGCCAAAGTGAATCAGAGTGAGTCAGACATGACTTATCTGATTATCCATCTGACTTATTAACTCGATTTGACTCAGTCACTTTGACTGAGTTGACTCGACGACTTGACAAGTTTGACCGGTGACCGACCGGACTTTGCCGGTCACCTGAGACATTTTCCGTCCATTTTCGGCGACGATTTGACAGAGTTTCTACATGGGTTTTTCTCACTTTTGGGCCACGTGGATTTTTATCTAATGTACTTTGAAGACTTGGACCTAATTTTGGTACAAGATGAGCTATAAAATAGAAGACTTCTACAAATTTTGGAAAAAACGTATTATTCTTGGAGCTAAGGAGAGAGCCGCTTTTGTTTACACAACTAGGGTTTGCTTTCGTATTTATTTTTCATATTCTTTATTTGATTATTGATTATGATGAACTCCATAGCTATGAGTAGCTAAATCTTATATTATTGGTTAAGGATGTAGTCATATATCTACAACTTTTGCTTGATTAATGCATTAGTTTTCTCTCTTGATTATCGTTCAAATCTCTATTGTTTTAATAATCACATGATTGATGTATTGTGATAGGACTTAGATGTTTGGTTAGTTAAGTGGCCAATTAATTGAACTTGCATCATTGTCCATATCTATTTTAGGGTTTTTCATCAAGCGATAACCCCGAATACAAGAGCATGATATAATTACTGTTTGTAGTGATACACTCTTGTAATCATATGTAGAGTTTGACCTTTGTCCGAATTGTCATGCGCAATGTATGACAATTGCATTGATTAGCCTATTTCCAAAACTTAATGCTCATGGGAATTGAACTTAATTAGCGCAAGGCGTTAGGTTATTCTCTTGGTAGAATTCACATATGCAGCTCTAATGTGTATGTTGATGAACTTGGGAAATTAATAGATTATCTTGCTCTATTGATTCTCTAGGCTTTTGATAATAAAAGAGATTAAATTGTAATTCTAATCATGTACGAAAGCACTTGTTTAAGATAGAAGATGAATTCCTTGACCAATATTTTTCTCTCATTGATTACATTCTACTATTTACTTTGCTTTTAATTTAATTCATATTGCTTTATAAAATCAGAAACCCCCCTAATTGGTTACTTAGGAAATTGAATACTTAATAGCTACAATCGCCTCTATGTGGAAACGAACTCTTTCTTATCATATACTTTAGGAAAGTGAATTTATTTTTGATGCATTCGACAGCGATCAAATTTTGGCGTCGTTGCCGGGGAGGCATACGGCTAGTTATTAAGTTTTTAGTTTCTGATCATCATTTCTGCTTTCATATTTGCTTTTTGTTTCTTGTTTCGTTTTTCTTACTTGTTTGTGAGAATTTTTTTTCAGGTACCTATTCCCTGGATTTTAAAGATTGGAACTATCCAAGGTGCGGGATAGATACTCGAAGAGGCACAATACTCCAACCAAGTCAAGACACGACGGAAGAACAAAAGTTAGAAGTGGAAGAAGAGTTACAACTAGAAGAAGAACAAGAGGTTCCATTCGTAGAAGAACCACTAGTTGAAGAAGAAGAAGTAATGGGTGATGCAAATCGTACACTCAAGGACTTGGCTTCTCACAAGTTGGATACACAACAATGGTGTATTCAAACAAACTCTACTTTCGAGATCAACCCGGGGTTGCTTAGAGAATTACCAAAGTTCCATGGCATTGGGAATGAAGACCCAAACAAGCATCTTATGGACTTCCACACCATTGTCACGGCCATGCTTCCAGCAGATACTGATGTGGATGGTGCAATCTTGAAAGGTTTCTGATTCTCTTTGGCCGATAGTGCTAAGGATTGGTTGTATTACTTGCCTTCCGGAAGTGTCACAACATGGAATGGGTTGAAGAAACTCTTTTTAGAGAGATATTTTCCAGCATCAAAGGCTACTCAAATTCGCAAGGAAATTTGCGGGATGAAGCAAAATGTGGGAGAATCTTTATATGAATGTTGGGAACGATACAAGAGATTGGTGGCAAGCTGTCCTCACCACCAATTTAGTGACGCTATGATAATCCAATAGTTCTATGAAGGACTCCAAACAAGTGATAGGAATCTTCTTGACGCTGCGGGTGGTGGTGCACTAGTGAACAAAACGGTGACACAAGCTAGAGAGTTGATTGAGAACATGGCAGCGAACTCGCAACAATTCTTGAGTCGTGGTTCGGATGTGCTTCTTAGGAGAGTAAATGAAGTGAGAGAGGTCGAAGAACTTCGTCAACAAATGGGTAACATGACAACAATGATGGAACAAGTTGCAGCCGCAGTGATACCAAAGTCTCTTCAAGGGTATGAAGACCCCAATGAACAAGCTAATGTTGTCTTTCCAAATCAACAAAGACGGTATGATCCATACTCCAACACTTACAATCCGGGATGGAGAGATCACCCCAATTTTAGCTATGCCAACAAGCAAGGAGCGGTTCAGCAACCTACTTTCAACCGTCCCAGTGGATTTCAACCACAACAACAACAATTTCCACAACAACAACCTCAAAATCAGGGGTCAAGTATGGAAGAGTTGCTGAAATCTTTTATGCAAAGAACGGAGAGCACGGTTAAGGAGCTGCAAACTCAAGTTGGTTCTATGGCTATTGAGTTGAACCAGTTGAAGGCACAAAATGGTGGGAAACTCCCTTCTCAACCTATCAACCCAAAAGAGGGTGTCAATGCAATTACATTGAGAAGCGATACACAACTTGTGCAACCCGAAGTTACTGATTTGGGCAAGGTGGAAACACCAAAGGAACCTGTTTTGGAGGAGAAAAATGAGGATTCTCCCCAAACTTCTGAGGTACCTATTTCTAACTCTAAAACTCCGATTTCTGCTTATGTTCCTCATATACCTTTTCCTCGTAGATTTGCAAATTCCAAGAAGGCGGAACTTGAAAAGGAGATTTTATACGTTCTCAAGAAGATCCATGTGAACATACCACTTATAGATGCAATCAAGAAAGTTCCAAAGTATGCAAAGGTGTTGAAGGACTTGTGTACCAACAAGCAAATGCTCAAAGGTAATGAAGTGCTAAGTGTGGGGGAGAATGCTTCGACAATCTTACAACACAAACTCCCACTTAAGTGCAAGGATCCCGGTAGCTTTGACATTCCCGTCACAATTGGCAACACAATATTTAACAAAGCTATGTTGGACTTAGGTGCATCCGTAAATGTTATGCCTGCATCTATGTATAACTCACTCGATTTTGGTCCTCTTAAAAAGGCTGGAATTATATTGCAATTAGTCGATCGCTCTAATGTTTACCTAATGGGTATTGTTGAGGATGTTCTTGTGCAGGTTAATCAACTAGTATTTCCAGCTGAATTTTGCGTGTTAGAGATGGATAAAGTTCACCGGACTCATCTCTTCCATTGCTACTTGGGTGTCCCTTCATGAAAACGGAGAAAACCATTATTGATGTAGACAAGGGAACACTAACTATGGAGTTTGATGGAGAAATAATACGTTTCAACATTTTCGAGACAATGAGATATCCTAGTGATGTCCACTCTTGTTTCTCCATTGACGTGATGGATACATTGGCGCAACAAATGTTTGAGTTGAATGGTGTTGATACTTTGGAAACCGTGCTCACTACACCCATTGATAATGGTTTGGAGTATGGTGATGAGATTAAAGAAACCATTGGTTCTCTTGACTCATTACCGGAAAAATCAGCAATTAAGAATATTTCATATGCTTCTTTACCTTGCAATGATGAAAAGCTTGTGCCTTCTATTGTTAAATCTCCAAAGTTATAATTGAAACCTCTTCCAAGTCACTTAAAGTACTTATACTTGGGTGATAACGAAGAATTAACTGTGATTGTTTCTAATGAGCTTAATGAATTACAGGAACAAAAACTTCTAAGGGTGCTAAGGACGTACAAGACGGCCATAGGATGGACAATTTCCGATATCAAGGGTATAATCTTTGCCGTTTGTATGCACAAGATCCGATTGGAAGACGATGCAAAGCCTACAAGGGAAGCGCAACGTTGTTTGAACCCCCATGATGGAAGTTTTGAAAAAGGAGATACTCAAGCTTTTGGATGTGGGTGTTATCTACCCCATATCCGATAGAAAGTGGGTAAGCCCGGTACAAGTGGTACCAAATAAATCAGGTGTGACAGTGGTGGAGAATGATAAGAATGAACTTGTCCCAACTCGTGTGCAAACCGGTTGGAGGGTTTGTATATATTATAGAAAATTGAATGCCACCACTAGGAAGGATCACTTTCCATTACCTTTTATTAATCAAATGCTTGAACGTTTAGCTGGACATTCTTACTATTGCTTCCTTGATGGATATTCAGATTACAATCAGATTGTGATAGCACCGGGGGATCAAGAGAAAACCACTTTCACTTGTCCTTTAGGTACTTTTGCTTATAGAAGGATGCCTTCTGGCTTGTGCAGTGCTCCAGCTACCTTTCAAAGGTGTATGGTAAGTATTTTCTCAGAATATGTTGAAAACATAATCGAAGTCTTCATGGATGACTTTAGTGTCTTTGGTGATTCATTTGACCTTTGCTTGCATAATTTATCATTAATCCTTGAACGATGTGTTGAAACAAATCTTGTGCTGAATTGGGAGAAGTGCTATTTCATGGTAACTCATGGCATATTTTTAGGCCATATAATATCTTCTAAATTCTTGGAAGTCGATAAATCTTAGATAGACCTTATTCGTGCTCTAAACCCTCCCACTACGGTGAGAGGGATACGCTCTTTTCTTGGTCATGCAGGTTTTTATCGTAGATTCATCAAGGACTTTTGCAAGATAGCATCACCACTTTGCAGTTTATTGCAAAAAGATGTGGTTTTTAACTTTGATGATAAGTGTGTGGAGGCATTCAATCGTTTGAAAGAACTTTTGATTTCAGCCCCTATCATTAAACCACCGGATTGGAGCAAGCCTTTTGAGCTCATGTGTGATGCAAGTGACTATGCGGGTGGTGCGGTGCTTGGGCAGCGTGTGGGGAAGATACCTCATGCCATTTATTATGCTTCTAGGATACTCAATGAAGCCCAACAAAACTACACAACCACTGAAAAATAATTATTAGTTATTGTTTTTTATTTGGAAAAGTTTCGCTCTTATCTAATTGGTACAAAAGTTGTTGTCTTTTCTGATCATGCAGCACTTAGGTACTTGCTTATAAAGAAAGAGGCGAAACCGAGAATCATACGATGGATTTTACTCTTGCAAGAATTTGATATAGAGATTAAAGACAAGAAAGGAATTGAGAACACCGTTACGGATCATTTGAGCCGTCTTGTTGTGGACAAGGAAGCTATCCCATTGCGTGAAAGTTTCCCGGATGAGCAACTATTCTCAATTGCCTTTGGAGAACCATGGTACGCTGATGTTGTTAATTACTTAGTGTCTAAAAAAATCCCAAAGAACTTGTCTCGTGCTGAGAGGGAAAAACTTAAGAAGTTAGGAAACCAATACATATGGGATGATCCATACTTATGGAAACATTGTAGTGACCAAGTAATAAGAAGCTGCATTCTCGAATCAGAATTTAATTCTATCTTGTTTTTTTTCCACTCATATGCTTGTGGAGGACACTTTGGGAGCAAGAGAACCGCTCTCAAAGTACTAGAATGTGGTTTCTTTTGGCCAACTTTGTTTAAGGATGCACATGCTTTTTGTACCACATGTGATAGGTGCCAAAGAACAGGCAATCTAGGTGCCCGAAATCAAATGCCACAAACTATTATTCAATTTGTTGAGGTTTTTGATGTATGGGGAATTGATTTTATGGGCCCTTTTGTCAATTCTAGTGGGAATTATTATATCTTGCTTGTTGTGGATTATGTCTCGAAATGGGTGGAAGCTAAGGACATCCCAACTAATGATTCTAAAGTTGTTTCAGATTTTGTGCAAGCAAATATATTTGCAAGGTTTGGAATTCCAAGGGCTATAATTAGCGATGGAGGTTCACACTTCAAAAACAGGTTCTTGCAAAACTTGTTAAGGAAGTACAATGTGTCGCATAGGATTGCAACACCCTACCATCCACAAAAAAATGGACAAGCCGAGGTTTCCAACCAGGAGGTGAAATCCATTCTTGAGAAGACGGTGAATCCAACAAGGAAAGATTGGAGCATGCGACTTAATGATTCTTTGTGGGCGTATAAAACCGCATACAAGACACCTATTGGGATGTCTACCTTTAGGCTTGTGTATGGTAAACCTTGTCACTTACCCGTGGAAATTGAGCATAAGGCGTTTTGGGCTATTAAGAAATGCAATATGGAGTTGGATGGTGCTGGAAGGCAAAGGAAGTTGCAACTCCAAGAGTTAGAGGAGATTCGCAATGATGCATTTGAAAGTTCACAGATTTACAAGGAAAAAACTAAAGCATTTCATGATAGTATGATTATAAAGAAACAATTCTGCATTGGGCCGAAAATGCTTTTGTTTAATTCTCGTTTGCAATTATTTCCGGATAAATTAAGGTCACGTTGGATTGGACCTTTTATTGTGACTAATGTTTTTTCTCATGGTGCAGTGTAAATTCGTAGTTTAGCTACAGGAAATGAACTTAAATTAAATGGGCACCGGTTGAAACCATACTATGAGAACTTCTCTTCGGAAATCGTGCAAGGAGTTAACCTTGTGGAAGTACTCCCTCCGGAGGAGCCTTAGCAGGCAAGGAGATAGTCGGGCTGACGACTTTAAACCAAGCGCTAAGTGCGAGGAAACCCACCGGTTTTGTATCTTTATCTTTATTTTTATTTTTATTTTTATTTTCAAGCATTTTATCTTTGTTTTTGCATATCATTTGCGGAATTTCCCACCTTGAACTTTAGTTTGAATGACTTAATTTTCATTGAGGAAAATGTAAAGTTTAACTGTGGGGGAGCATTTATATGTTTGTATAGTTAGTTGATTTGATGCCTTTAGTTGGAAAAAAAGAAGAAGATGATAACCTCGTAAGTCTAGCAACTTGTGCCTTACACTAATGGAAACATCGTGGTTGTAGGAGTTGAGGAACCCATTAGTAGAGTCTATTCATATGAAAACAAACAAAATGTAAGAATAAATAACATGTTAGTTGTCACCATATCTCTGAGTCGTCACCATATCACGTTCTATTTTTATTTTTCCGTATTTATCTATTGTTTCTCTAAGTGAATTGGTGGGGCACGAACATCGAATTGTTATCACTGCTAGGATGAAATAGAGTGATTGAGTTACTACAAAAAAAAAGAAAAAAAAAAGATCGACCAATTGACCAAAAGGAATAAATATGACACTTGGATAAAGCAATATGTGTGTGTTCTCCCTGTCTCCGTCGCCTAAGAAAACGTGGAGTGCAGGATCCAAGGGAACTATCATGTAATCTGCTGACAAGAAACATGCGCTTGGATCCACAAGATCCAACTATGATGTCATTGAAAAAAAGAAAAAAAAAACTGAAAAAAGGAAAAGAAAAAATACTATTATTGTGTAGAATAAAATCAATCACTTGTTCCCTTGTATATGCCAGTGAATTGATCTAGAATTAAGTTTGTCGACCGCTGGTTCCCTTGTATATGCCAGTTGTGTTGATATTAGTATTCGGACCAGTAGCTCAATCCAATAGGGTTTTTAGGTTTGTTTTGGCAGTGACCTTCAGACAGATATGGGAAACACCGTTCACCTTAGTCAACAGTTCGCCATCATCTACTTTCTATATCCATCTTCTTAATCTTTTCATGTGATTGTGGTTGATTAGATTCCGAGTATTGTGGTTATGTTCAACTTTCTGATAAAGATATATTACTAATTTATGAGTGAATTGGATTCGAAAGTGGGTACTTCCTCCTGTAATCATTGACTGTATGCCATCGAATAAAAAGTTGTTTAGTGTCATTAAATTGTCACAAGTAGCTGGAATTTGGAAGAAAAGGTTTTGTAGGTACACCTCTTGTAAACCTTCACGAGACTATAACTCGTCCACTAGGGACACCTAGGGGTTCAAAGGCCTGTTATTCATGCTAAGAGTAACTGTATCCTCAGCGACACAGTGTTGTATGTATGTTTTATAATTATTTTGTTTGATTTGCTCGAGGACTACCAAAGTCTAAGTGTGGGGGAATTTGATAGGCGTCTAAAACACCTTGATATTTATCTATTGTTTATGCTTTCTTTGCTAAGTTTTCTTGTAAATTATGTATCTTATGTTTGTTTTTGAGTATTTAGGTACTTTGGAGTCATTTGGAACAAAAGAAGAAGAACAAGGAAAAAAGATGCAAATGGTGTTTGAGGCGTAATTATTTCTCATTATTTTCTTTTATTTCTTCATCTCTGTCTGAAAAGCATGTCGGCTTTAGTGATGCAAATATATGTCTGAAAAGCACGACTGCTTTAGTGATAAAGAGAAATTGTAGAGAAGAAGTGGATATGAGAAGTAAGAGACGGCTGCTGTTGGTGGAAGAATTCAAAGAAGAAGAAAGCGTTTATTTGGAGCAAGAAGGAAAAACGCATATTTTCATGTGGAGTAGTTGCGGCTGGAGCAGAGAGCAGCCGTCATGGCTGTATAGGTACCTGTGAAGCACGATGATGGTGCAACACTAAATCAGGCCAGTGCAAATGGCCTGGGCCAAAGTGAATCAGAGTGAGTCAGACATGACTTATCTGATTAGCCATCTGACTTATTAACTCGATTTGACTCAATCACTTTGACTGAGTTGACTCGACGACTTGACAAGTTTGACCGGTGACCGACCGGACTTTGCCGGTCACCTGAGACATTTTCCGGCCATTTTCGGCGACGATTTGACAGAGTTTCTACATGGGTTTTTCTCACTTTTGGGCCACGTGGATTTTTATCTAATGTACTTTGAAGACTTGGACCTAATTTTGGAACAAGATGAGCTATAAAAGAGAAGACTTCTACAACTTTTGGGAAAAACGTATTATTCTTGGAGCTAAGGAGAAAGCCGCTTTTGTTTACACAACTAAGGTTTGCTTTCGTATTTATTTTTCATCTTCTTTATTTGATTATTGATTATGATGAACTCCATATCTATGAGTAGCTAAATCTTATATTATTGGTTAAGGATGTAGTCCTATATCTAAAACTTGTGCTTGATTAATGCATTAGTTTTCTCTCTTGATTATCGTTCAAATCTCTGCTGTTTTTAATAATCACATGATTGATGTATTGTGATAGGATTTAGGTGTTTGTTTAGTTAAGTGGCCAATTAATTGAACTTGCATCCTTGTCCATAGCTATTTTTGGGTTTTTCATCAAGCGATAACCCCGAATACAAGAGTATTATATGATTACAGTTTGTAGTGATACACTCTTGTAATCATATATAGAGTTTGGCCTTTGTCCGAATTGTCATGCGCAATGTATGAAAATTGCATTGATTAGCCTATTTCCAAAACTTAATGCTCCTGGGAATTGAACTTAATTAGCGCAAGGCATTAGGTTATTCTTCAGGTAGAATTCACATATGCAGCTCTAATGTGTATGTTGATGAACTTAGGAAATTAATAAATTATCTTGCTCTATTGATTCTCTAGGCTTTTGATAATAAAAGAGATTAAATTGTAATTCTAATCATGTATGCAATCACTTGTTTAAGATAGAAGATGAATTCCTTGACCAATATCTTTCTCTCATTGATTACATTCTACTACTTACTTTTCTTTTAATTTAATTCATATTGCTTTATAAAATCAGAAATCTCCCTAATTGGTTACTTAGGAAATTGAATACTTAATAGCTACAATCAGCTCTCTGTGGAAACGAACTCTTTCTTATCATAAACTTTAGGAAAGTGAATTTATTTTTGACGCATACGACAATGATCAATGGTGCAAGTGGATATTTAAGCAATGAGTCTTGGAAAGTCTCAGGAGTGTCCGGTGCTATGCCATCAGATGACAGTACACGAACTGCTGCAATGCAATGTCCTTGGCTTATCTTTTTCCTGCACGCTGTGATGTTGACACTAGCCTTTTTTTTCATGTTGGTCCTTTTTGGATGGTTTGCGTATAGCAGTAGTACGCTTTGGTAGACTCAACAGCTTTTGAACCAAGACTGCACATCCATTGGGCTCTCTCCATACTTCCAGGGCGTGATTGATTGCTGCAATCTGTAGTTTTTTGTGTGTGCCAGATCTTTCATCTCTCGGACAATTAGGCATATACAGATTGAATGTGCAAATGGGAAGTAGCAGAATCTGTATCCATGCCTGCAGGTCTCTAGGATTTGCAATCACCTTGTCTAGAGCCGATTTTATGGTTCGAGAGAAAAGCAGTCTGCAAAGGAAGGGAATACTGGCAGTAGTAGTAATTCGTCTCCGAAACACCGTATCAAGCAGATCCAGAGTCAAGCCAACACATGCATTGTTATCCCCTGTATTACCAGAGTCTGCAACATTATCAGACATACACTTAGCCCGTGGCTTTGAGACACCATGAATAAGAAAATCAAAGCCATGTCCATTAAAACGGCCGCCAATAACATCAGCTTTATGTGACTGCGAAGTACATGCCTTTTTACATGCATGAATGCGGAGGCACTTAATGCACAACCACATCTGCATATCGAGAAGGACTCTCTCCCATGCAGCAAAGCATTCATGGTCTTGTTGTATTCGTTCCCTGCAAGTTGCTTTATCTGTCTCTGTACGAAAGTGCTGATCAGATATGTGACGATAGATAGCACTCTTGATGTATCCCCTACCACCAACACCACCCTCACATCCATCATATCCTTTGAATGGGCATGAAACCTTATCACTCTGTGGCTGCGAAGTTGATGGAAACTAAGATGGAGAGAGGGGGGAAGAGGGATATTGGGAGTCAGAAAACTTGCCCGACGATGATGTTTTTCCCTTTGAGGTTGAAGATCATGATCGAGTACAAGGCATTGCACCTTGTAAAAACAGTAACCGCTATAACTGCCCTAGGTGTGGAAGAGGAAGCGATTGAAAATGGCATCGATCAGAAGGACATAACAAAAGGAGAAGAAAGAGGAAGAATTGGGGAAAAACCAACGAAGGAATTTCAGAGAATTGTCCGGAACAAACTCACAGACTTTCTTTCGCCTGGGAATCGCCGGAGTCTCTCTCTCCTCACGTTATATATTTATTATTTGATTATGTATTTATTAATTTATCAAAAATATTGTTGAATTTCTAGAAAAAATAATCAACAAAATGAACCAATACACCTTGTTCATTATGCATATTATTTTGGGTGCGGTTGATGGATACTGATTTATTAAATACTAATCTTTAGTAGAAGTTAGTGGAAGCTAATTCCATGAACACTAAACAATACTAGATACTACTCTTTAGTGGAATCTAAATTCATGGACATTATATCAGATTTTTTGATTGACGAAAAAAAAAAGAGTCAAGGTAGTCAATATCGGTTATACATGCCGATATTAAAGGTTTTTATAGGATATCGAAAAAATCCTTTACGATACTGAAAATATCGGCGATACGAAGGAGAAACGATAAAAACACGTGTATCGTCCTGTACGGACCGATATATCGGTTTCACTTGTACACTGATAATATATGTTTCACTTGTACACTGATATATCACTAATGTATTTTGTCTTTTAATTATGATTTCTTGAACTTTTATTTCAAGAAAGTAACTCCACTAACTTTGCCAACTTCATATATGATTATGGTGGATGTAATTACTGTAAATGTGATGTTGATGGGCTAGACATTCAATGCTTGGTTTCGTTATTGATAGTATAAGGCTCTAATCAACCACCTCTTATTTTGTAACGTTGAAGTATGTCAATGATTATTTTCTATTATGGTTATATCAATATATTTTTTGTTTGATAAATAATAAATATTAAAAAAAAAATCCTAATGATGTATCTCCTATAAAAACAGATATTATCATTTGTATAGGTGTATAGGACCCGACCGATACGATACCGATACACGATATTAACTAACTTGACAAGAGTATCATGGGAAAACACAAAAGTGATGATGTAAAAGTCAAGATGAAAGTGTATTTAGAGAAACAACCATCTTTTCGTAAAGAACCTATCAAAACTGCAAAGATATTGAATAGGTTTTTATTACACCGGAAAGCTACCAAAAACTCTTCCAATGTCAAGAAAAATCCAAAATAAAATTTAATCTAACATCAATTTTAAGAAAAAACAAGTCACAATTGAATCATTATTTACTAAATTAGCATAAATGTAAAGCTAAATTTATACAAATTGTAGAGTTATTTATTTATATATTCGACGGGACCTATAGGAAGCTAAATTTTTTTATTATTGAATTATTATTTAGTACGTTGATCCCAATTCGGGACCGGCAAAATTTATTAATTTATCGCAGATTAATTTATAGAGGTTCTACCGTAGATCACAAAGATGCCAATTTTATTTCATTTATCTTTAATATTTCAAATTACTGAAATATCCTCTATTTTAATCACACGTGGCCATACACAAGGTATGGTAGTCGAGGTTTACAAGCCATTTCATTGAATGACCATGGGTGTTTTAGTCAAAATGAAATGGATGGGTGGCTATTGTATTTATCCCGATAAATCAACTTATTTGCGATTCTTGGTATCGCAACCATAAATGTACAGGAGTCTCGGGTCCAGCGCGTAGTTAGTAATTCTTCGAATCATTCTCGAATGAATCGCAAACGTATCCGAACTGTCCGAATTCGAATGATACTTCTGAACTATTTGAATTTTGAATCTAGGTCGCGGATTATATGGACCTCACGGATGATTCGCGAACGTATGCGAACTTACCAAATCCGAATAATATTTCCGAACTAGAACTCCCATAGATAACTCTCCGACAAGAATTATGTTGATTGGTTTTTGTTTGATTTTGTATATACTTTATATTTAAATATAATTATTCAGTTAAAATTTTCTATTGGTAGTTGTTTAACCAGTGTTTTATATGTTGTTTTTTGTTTAAAAGTCTATAAACTCGTTTTAAATACATTTATGTGATTAAATTGTTTACTTCTTGTTAAATAATCACGCTAAAATATTTTTTTCCATCTTATAAATCATATACACATAAAATTAATCTCGTAATAAGGTCATAATACTTATCAATTTATCATATATGTAAGACGAATTTTAAGTGCCGAACTCACATTTATAAAACGAATATTCACGTACGTATGCCGTTCCGAACTACTGTCCGAACGAACCGTTAACCAGATTTTTGACCGAATTCAATCCATCCGAATCCGTATAATTCTCGTACGTATGCCGTCCCGAACTACTACCCGTATCCCGAATTGCTAACTAGGGTCTCCAGCGATAGAAAAAGTGGGTATTGTCTGAATGGACCTCATTTTCGAAGAAGTCGGAAAAATCAAAAATATATTCGTTGCTCGGGGTTTCTCTGGGGAAGAAATTTCGATATCAACGAGAAACTAAGAAATCTATTCCATCTCCCTCTTCAGGATCTATATTTTTCCAAAATTCGATTGATATCAAAGATTTCCTCTTACTCTTGGATCGATCACTTGAGTTGTTGAAGGTACGAATGTAAGTTCATTTGATTCTATATCTGCTTAAATTTTTCTGTTCCATGTTTGTTTCATGAAGAAATTAGCTTTAGGGATACAACTTACAAACCCTAAATTTTCTTAAATCTTATCAATCAGCGTGAATCGTTTTGGGTTAAATGAAAATTTAATTGATAGTTGATACCATAATTAGGGTTGAATAGTTGACATGAATTAATTAGGGTATGGAAAGATGGCAAACAAATTACTCTTGTGGAGATATGTATTTTTATAGATGATTAAGGATTTGGCTTGTTTAATGTTAAATGTTCATCTATTGATCTCTATACATATGAAATCCTTTTACTCCATGTTTCATCATGTACAGTATACTGTAAGTGGAACAATTTACTTAATGTAGGATGTAAGTTGGTATTGTGGGGATCCTGGAATCATGTTTGCTGTGTTTATTACTCCATGATTTAGAGATGATTGCCACATGCTCGTGATGGTTCTTATCTAGAGGGAGATGAATGTTACTTGTTTAAAGTAGTTAAATCATCTAGTGTTTTACTCATATGTGGAATCAACTTACTGAATAGATGTAACTTGTATTAAGTGAATAGTGACTTGATAGTTGTTTTCCATAATCATGCGTTAGTTAGGTGTATGCTTTATGGAGAGAAATATCTATCCTTTGGTTTTGGATTCTGGAAGGCGTACCTGAGAGAAATGACTGGATTAGCATCCAACAATTAATATTCCTGTTTAGAAAATCCAGGCACTTGCCATGGGAGAAAACTAACAACTCATCGCCAGCAAATGCTGAAATTGATTGAAGAGTTAGATGCATCACTGTTATAGAGTAAATGTATGATTGAATTTTACCAGGGCAAGCATTTGATAGAAGGCTGACGTATGTCCGAAAATTCGGACATAGTGTCTAATTTGACTCATGTGTAAGAGACATTGACACATTAGATGCATCGCTGCTGTATGGTAAACGTGTGATAGGAATTTTACCAGGACAAGCATTTGATAGAAGACTGACGTATGTCCGAAAATTCGGACATATTGTCTAATTTGACTCATGTGTAAGAGAAATTGAGACATTAGATGCGTCGCTGCTGTATAGTAAACGTGTGATAGGAATTGACCAGGAAAGCTGTCGATCAAAGACTGACACATGCTCAGTAAAGTAATGATATGCTTTTGTTTTCGAAAATTCGGGCATATTGTCTAATTTGACTCATGTCCAAGTGAAACTGATACATTCGCATACACCTAAGTATAGGCTATTTTATAATATGATAAGCAATATAACTGTGTTGAGTGTTTGGTTTTGTATGAATCTTATCGAATTCTTGCGCAGAGGCTTGGCTTGTTGAATCTATCTTTTACGTCACTATCATACCCTGGATACTAATTTTCAAATTTTGATGATCATGCCCAGCTGTTCTTGTTAACACTGTTTAAAATCGCATCATTCATTAAATAGTAATTGCTCGTGTCCTGTAACTATCAAGTTCCAATGGTTTCAGTCTTTCACTTACTGGTTGGAATGAGCGAGCGACTTAATGTTTCTTAGTTATAATGGATTTCCACATATTAGAATTCTAGACACTTGCTGCTACGGACATATACTGACAGTCGGATTCATATTTTGATGATCATGCCGAACTGGTCTTGTTAACAGTGGTTGAAATCACATCATTCATTAAATAGATAATTATACGTAGTAATCGCTTATGTCCTGTAGGTATCCAGTTTCTTACAGCCCTATTCAATGGTTTCAGTGTTAAACGAGTGACCGAGTTAATGTTTTTTAGTTAGAACGATTTCCACATACCTGATTATACACTAGGACTCCAACTCTGATATTAGAATTCTAGACACCTGCTGCAACAGATATATGCTGATAGTCGGACTTGTCATAGACATGGGACTTATATTTATCAAGCATGATCCTCATAAGGGGGTTTATATTCATACTTACCATTTGTTATGAATCAAGAACAAGGATGTTCCTCCTTGATGAGAGAACTCGAAATTCGATCAAATGGTAATATGTTATTTGATTTTATTGCATGTATCAGCAGAAGAACCTTTAGAGGTAGAAAAAATTTGATGAATATGCAGAACCAGTTGTAGCTGCATAATGTTTATTCTCGTTGGTATTCCAGCTGGAAGCTTGCGGATGCATGCTGACGTCCCCTAGAGAGGTTAGTTTATTTCTTCACTTCCAATTCAGTCTGATTTGCATTCCATCACTTCTAATAAAAAACAAGCATTTACAATTGTCGAAATGTATGCAAATCAAGTATTATCCTCCTGAAATTGGTACAACTTAATGTATATTTCAGAGTGTGAACATATGGATCTGGGCATGTGCCTAACCAAGTAGTCATACATACGAGCCATCCGTCGCATGTGTTATCTGGGATGTTATGGGCACCCTTATTGTAGTCTGTTGCATTTGGTTCTATTTACAGTATTTGGGTGCTATTACTAAACTAAGGTTGCCAAATCTTAGTCCGCGTGATGATTCCTTCTTTGATGCTGGTGTACCATGATATAGACAAGTACCTTTTCACAGTTATGAACTGATTTACATGAATTTCTTCAACTATTCTTTAATTGAAACTTCATGTTATGGGCCTCCATAGTGAAGCACGTCAATTGCTTCTTCTCAAATGATGATATTAACATCGTTCAGTCCTTTTATAAGTTAAAGATGTAATGTGAAGACAAAGGTGGAACGGCTTTAACTGTCATTAAACATGTTGTATGTAACTTGTAATGTTAATTAGCTTGCATTGAAGCTTAATGTAACATTGATGTTACGAAAGCACTGCTTACATTTTTGTCCTTATAGAGAGGTAGATAATGGTCATGTACATTTTACTCGGTAACAATGTTTGTGCATCTCTATCCTTATGGACAAATGAACAAAAAGTTGACACAAAAATATTCTTGTTAATGGTAACTGGGTTATCCCTAGTTGTTTATTCAAATATTTGTTAAGTTATGATTGTAATTTAAACCTGACAAGAGGATATAGAATAGAACAGTTGCGGTTATTATTAGTTGCTGGGATTGAAATATGCACTTTCCTGAAATGCAGGGAACTGAAGAAGGTTATGTACATAGAAATTACTTACAGCCAGTTTTTTCCTGAGAGGAAAATTTGATGTCGAGGAAGCCAATGTTGACTGCTGTAGGTGGCTATTGGAACCAGGGGAGAGAGGAAATGCCTTGATCTTAGGACAACTTCACCTTCTGAATTTGCGGAGCCCAAATGGTCAAAACTCAAAACCTTTTAAGGTATGCTTCCATGAAACTTAAGAGAGAATTCTTGGGTACCCTTTATTGAGCAATAGTCATGATTAACTGCACAACCATGGATGACTAAGTCTTCAAATTTGGATATAAAAGGGGCATATATATAATTGTCTTTCTATATTCCACCCGATGTAGGCCAATTTGATGCATCTCATATTGTTCCATATATTGCCATGGGTTTCACTGGGTAGTCTCCACCCATCTCTTCATTACGTACTACTCTGATTGGAACAGCATCGACATAAAAGCTGCAAAAGCATAACACCAGAAGGGTGCATCTGACAAGCATAAAAACATTATAAAACGTAAAAATAAAAATAATCTTAACCAGTCGATTATAAGATCCTTTATTCATATTTATCTCCATCTTGGCATGGACTAAAGGCTGTAGTTAGGAATTATAGTAGTTTTCGTGGATGCATATAGTATAAGGAACTATTTAAGAAGCTTGAACTTTTCTTTTTTAATAATAAATGCATGATCATTACAGAATCTTAGCAATTCAATTTGGAGAGTTCTAGATTATGGTACATGTACGCATGACTACCAATTTAGAGAGTTTGAATGATACATGTACACATGACTAATGTTGAACAGACATTAAAAATTAGTCAAACAAAGAATGATATAAGAAAAAATATCTTGCACTGAAATGGTCTTTAATTAAACAAAAATCAATGAATAATAGGGTTTATGACAGAGCACTATATTCCACCGAAATGGTATATTTCAGTCTAAATGATTCACCAATTTCTTTCTTTCTTTGTAACCCAACCATACATGTGTGTTTGCATGCTACAAAACAATGGGATGACTTCACAAGATGTGTTTATTCAAATCATGTATTATCCTCCAGAAAATTGGCACAATTTGATGTATATTTCAGAGTGTGAACATATGAATCTGGGCCTTACTTCTGTTATTCTAGTTAGGTACTGTTTCTGTAGTATGTTGCAGTTTTTTTTTTTTACAGGAACCAAGTACTATATTAATGTTGGCGAATCAATGTTTCTAGTTATGTTCCCTTTTATGTTGCTGGTGTACATATACACAAGTAACACAATTAATTTTTGAACTGATTTACATGAATTTCTTGAACCGTTCTAAATAACACTTCATGAGTTCATGTTATGGGCCTCCAGAGTGAAGCTCGTCAAATGCTTCTTCTCAAATGATGCCATTAACTTCATTGAGTCCTTTTATAAATTAAAGATGTCATGTGAAGACAAAGATGGACTGCCGTTAAACATGTTGTATGTATTTAGTTCTGTCAAATAGTTACATTGAAGCTTAAGGTAGCATTGACGTTACAATAATATTGCTTACTTTTTTTTTCCCTATGGAGAGGTAGATAATGGCCATATACATGCTACTCAGCAATAACGTTTTTATGTCTCTCTATCCGTATGGAGAAATGACCAAAACTAGACACATTCATTCTTGTTATGGTTACTGGGTTATCCCCAGTAGTTGCTTATTCAAATTTGGAAATTAACTGATCTGAGGAGATCATTATTTGCTTAGTTATGATTATAATTTAGACTTGGCTGTTCTTACACGAGAGAGGAAATAGAATAGAAGAATAATGATTATGGTTTATATTTACTTTTCTGAAATGCAGGGAACTGAAGAAGGTTATGCACAGAAGACTTACTTACCGCCAGAGTTTGCCTGAGAGGAAAATTTGATGCCGAAGAGGCCAATGCCGACTGGTGGAGGTGGGCCATGTGGCTATTGGAACCATGGGAGAAAGGAAAGGACTTGATCTTAGAACGACTTCACCTGATGACTTTGCCAAGCCCAAATGGTCAACCTTCTAAGGTATGATTTGATGAAATTTTAAAGAGAATTTCTGGTCACCTTCAGTTATGCATGAAAACAATATCGACTACTTCATCATCCCCAGTATGCTCATTTGACCTTTGTGAGTATGTATCAGCATTTTAAAATTTTCAATTATTGTGGTTAATGCACCGAATTTCCCTCAGATTAACACTATCTGGATCAACAAACTTCCTACATTGTACATTTTCTTAGAAAGATAGAATACCGGAATCTGAATTTGAGAAACTGCTTACAATTTTCATTCCCATTAGAAAGATAAATATCATAATCTGAATCAAGAAAGGTTGTACTGGAATCGTACTGGAATAGCACTAATCGGGAAGAGGGCTGAATTTACAATAGCTAATACTACTACTGCAGAAACAAATTTAGTTGCAAGAAATTTTGTACTTTGTATCCTTTCTTATTTTACTCAACCTTGGTGTTTAGAACTTGTAATTTTGTCTTGTATATTGTACCATTGCTCACAAGTTTTATGGTTATAAATGATTATCTTGTCGTTTTATATACATGTCGCAAATGATTCTCTTAATCTTGACGCATTCAGAGAATCCGAGTTCACAAATGAATTATCTTATCATTCTATATACAGGTCAAATTGGTTTTGTCAGTGAATTATTCTGGTTAGGTTTAAAATTAGCTTGAAAAATAGTTATGATTTGATTATCTTGGATAACTTAGTTTAAGATTTTATCTTCAAAAACAGTTTAATTTGTGTGTAGAATAATTGAAGAATGCATTATTTGGTTAGTTTTGGATTAGGTTGACGAATAGTAAATCGATCAAGCTATGATGTTTATCAAGAATTATATTTTTTTTCTAGAATAAAACTGTTTCAAGTTAATTTATTTTTTTTGAAAGGGATTAACTATTTTTTACTGCGTTTTTTATGCTTTATTTTTTTTTTTTCATTTTGGAACGACTACCTACTTAGCTAGTACTAGACTACTAGTCCGTTATCCAAGTATGGTCAAAATAACAAAAAAAGGGATTAAAAAAAATGGAAATGAAAAATAAATGTATTTTTTTAGACGTTAAATTCTCAAAAAATAAATAAATCTGGAAATGAATAATATATATTATTTTTTTACAGTAAGATATTAATAAAAGAATTGTAATTCATGATATTGGCTAGTGAAAAAAAAAAGTGGCTCTTGTAGTTGTTGCTGCATATGAGTGGACTGGACATATATTGTAGGCATCAAATCGTGGTTGTTTTTTTGCCAAAGAGTCTGCCTGTGTGTTTGTATTTTAGGTTACGTCAAATCAATTGATCATCACTCTAATTATACAGCTAATAGTTTTCATATCAATGAAAACAAAACACCCACAACCACTTACATCATCAAAAAACAAATTCGTCAAAGTGAAATCATTATACAAAGTATTGGGTTAGTAGGTTTGTATCACTATCGTAATCTTTTAAATCATCACTGTGTTTTTCAAAACACTCAACTGCTTCCCTATTGAAAAATAAAAACAATTAAATAATAGATCTAGCTTCGTTGAGTTCATCTACTCCCACAAAATATAACACGGGTATGTACCCAATAAGAAACTCTTTGTTGGGTGTTTGAGTACCAAAAGAAGAAGTGATCCTCTCAAAAAGTAAAATGATTTTGCTTCATGAAAGTTAGTTTCTTGCCTCTTGAAGTCATTTTCAATGTGCACATCCAGAATCCAAATGCAATTTTTCTGACCTCCATAAGTCAAAAACCAAGAAGTTATTTGGGAACCAAAAAAATCAGAGTGATCCTTTTTTTTTTTTTTTTGAAAATAAGACTTTGATTACTGGCTTCCGTTAATCTGCGGATTCAGTCTCTTTAGAGACCAAATCAGAGTGATCCTTAGAAGCGGAAATCTCAACTTTTTGTAAAGCAAAATATTTTTGCTTCTGAATTCTACTTCCGATATCCAAACGCGGTAATAAGGGTTTTCAGCTTCGAAAAGTAACTCCTAAACAGAAAATATCCGAACACCCTCTCATTGTTCATGACAAGTGTTTTCATTTACGGAAAATGGGTCATTTGTCCAAATATTTTTAAATCACGGTTCAAACGGACGAGTAAAAAATAGTTTGGGTGAAATGGCCAAAAAAAAAATAATAAGGATAAAACTGGTTTCATCTTGTGTAAATTTAAAAAATAGCAAAGATGAAACTGGATACATCCTGTTTAAATTAAAAATAAGAAAAATATTTGAAAATGGACACGATGAAACTGGTTACATCCTGCCTATTTTTACATTTTTGTCCATTTAAACAATATCAAAATCTAACTGTCCATTTCACCCAGGAATTGTTGATTTTGGTAATTTTAACCAATTTTGTGTTTCATTTTCATATTCAGCATCTTTTACTATTCCAACGAAGGGTATTATTGGCCAAATGAAAAATATGAAACTTTCATAGTCGTATATAAAGTTTTCCGTTGAGGAAAAAGAAAGAAAGAAGGGGAAAACTTTTCTCCATTATTTTTTTATGTTATTTCTAGAGAGAGACAGAGAAACAAGAAATATATGAAGAAAAATCCCTGTTGCTGCAACACACAACAGAAGAATAATTGTTCTTCTCTCTCTATAACTCTAATGGAGAAAAAGATGATGATGGTTCTCCTCCTCCCTTTCTTACTTCTTTCTGTATTAGTATGTTCAACAGATGCATCAGCGTTTAGTAACGTTTCGACCATTTCATTTGACGAAGGATATGTTCCTCTTTTTGGTGATTTCAATCTCCTTCGTGCACCTGATGGAAATTCTGTTCGTCTTGTTTTAGACCGTTACACTGGTAAGAATAAGAGTATTTGTTTTTCATTCCCTTAGGGTTTTGATTCATTGTTTTTGTTTTGATTAATGGTTTTTTGTTGTTGTGTTTTGTAGGTTCTGGTTTTATCTCATCAAGTTTATATAACCATGGATTATTCAGCGCCAAAATCAAATTGCCTTCTGATTATACTGCAGGAGTTGTCGTCGCTTTCTACGTAAGTTTTCCTTGCTTATCATTTTCATGATTAAATCCATCATCGGTAAAGCTTATCAGATTTTGTTCTTCATTTGATCAAAAAAATTGATCAAATTCATCAAGTTTCAACAGTTTTATCAAATTAAAGTCCCAGTAGCCATCAATTTGATCAAAAATGATCCATTAGGAAAACATATATCATTGAAATAAAAAAAAAAAAAAAACAGAGAAGGGCTTCAGGATTTCGGATCAGTTTCGGTTAGAGAACTACTACTAGGTTGAGGTTGTAGTGGAAGAGACAATCACGAAATCTTGCCCTTATGTTTCTGAAACGATTTTGACACTTGGTGGATAAGCATGCGTTCCAGAATGTTGAACGTGGGACGAGGGAAGCATTAAATTTTTAGCGTGTCAAGAATTTTCGCATGTAAAATGGCATTCAATGCGAATTTTTTCCCACCGTGAAAACGGTCATCCAGTTCAGTTAATTTTGTTAGTTTTTTTCTTTTTTTACTATTTTTAACAAAATTTCGATTGAATTTTGGAGGAAAAAAAGGTTAAAATATTTCTGTTTTGAGTTTGAGCTAATTCAAAGGTAATAGTATCTCATTTGAATTATTCTTGCAAAAAAAAAAATAACAATCAATTAACTAAAATTTAGGCTTAGTAAAAGCTAATTAACGGAATAAAATAAAAATGATTTCCGGTTCCATGTGTTATGGCCAAAAATTAGCTGGTTTGAAAAATGAAAACTGAAATAAATTTTTTGAGGTGTACATCGATTTGAATTGTTAAATGACAAAAAATAATTTATGTATGAAAGTTACAGGAATTAATATCAAGTTCACCTTAAGATTTTGTTTTGTGAATTAAATTTTGTGTCAACATTTGGATTTTGTATCGGTTATTAATGGCTAATACCGTGTATATTTATGACAGACATCGAATGGAGACGTTTTTGAGAAGAACCACGACGAATTAGATTTCGAGTTCTTGGGAAACATTGATGGAAAACCATGGAGATTTCAGACTAACGTTTACGGTAACGGTAGCACAAACCGTGGTAGAGAAGAGAGATACAACTTGTGGTTTGATCCAACCCGTGAGTTTCACCGATACAGCATTCTATGGACTGCCAAGCACATTATGTAAGTATCCCATTTTCTTGGAATTAATAACATTGTTGGATACATTCAACGTTAGTCATGCGTACATGTCCATAATTTAAAACTCTCTGAATTAATTTGTTGAGATTCTGTAAGATCGTTTGTATTTATTTACGTTGTATAGTGTTTTTAAGGTTGTTAGATGCACCGAATTGATGTCGTTACGGTTTTGCAGCTTTTATGTCGATGATGTTCCAATTCGTGAAGTAGTACGTAATGAAGAAATGGGTGGAGACTACCCAGCGAAACCCATGGCACTATATGCAACAATATGGGACGCATCAACTTGGGCTACACAGGGTGGAAAATACAAAGTTGATTATAAGTACGCTCCTTTCGTATCCGAATTCAAAGACTTAGTTCTTCATGGTTGTGCAGTTGATCCTATCCAGCAAGTATCTTCACAAGGTTGTTCTGAAACAAAAGCCGATTTAGAGAGTGCGGACTATGCAGTTATAACTCCTGACCGCCGCACGGCCATGAGTAATTTCAGACAGAGATATATGTACTACTCATACTGCTACGATACATTGAGATACTCCACCCCTCCACCTGAATGTGTGATAGTACCCGAAGAGAAGATCAGGTTTAAGGACACAGGGAGGTTGAAGTTCAGTAGTGGACATGGTACTCACCACCGAAGATCAAAGCGACGGTCCAGGGTTTCGAAAATAGCAAAAGAAATATGATTTTATTAATTTTTTTGAAATACAGAAGAAAATATGAACGGATGCATGATGAGTGCTCATACTTGTAGTAAAAAGCTTTGTATATGAAGATGTTACCGGGTGAGGGTTATCATGGTTTTACTTTTTTTTCTTCATATTTTTTCATTTTTATTTAAATTTATAAATCATAAAATGAAATATATAAATGAATAATTATATTGAAATCTTGGATATCTTGCAAGAATCTTGAGCTTGCCACCCTGTGGATGTGGATGCATGGATTAGAAATTAGATATACTTGGATGCACATTTTGTGGCTATTAGGTGGACATATATCCAATACCAAGTTGAAGGTACAGGACAAGCATCAGACAACCAAGATTTGTATACATATTAGTTGTAACTTAGATTTATTCATTTTTCAAGAAATAATTTGTTTCTAGTTATATCAATGTCACTATAATACAACCATAAAACTATTTAATGATGATATTAACGACCTGAGTTTGAAACTCATCAGCACACCATCAAACTCTTTATTGTCAACGAATAACACAGTAAATAATTGTTCTTTTTTTATTGGTAAATTATTTGATTTTTTCTATTTCCCATCCCCATTTCTCCTATTTCCTATCCCTCTTAAGTCCCATCCCCAATTATCCTAAGTACAATCCATATAAATTTTCATATATCCTAAATACTATCTTATTTTTTATTTACACCCAACAAAATATCATCTTATAACTAAACATAAAAACCCTAGATAACAGCAAATCACATTTCCATCGCCTCCATTTCCACCATTGACCATTATCTCTTCTACTCCTTCTCCATACATCATCACCAGTTCTTTTATAAGTCAATAATAAATAAATAATCAAAGTTACTGAAATATGCATCACCGTGGAGATATTACGGCGAATACAATTTTTGTGGATTTTAAGACAGCAAACTATGAGTGCCTCATCTCTCCACAAGACTCCTCCGATACCTGCACATTTGTGTTCGTTGGCCGCACCATCAGTAATGATTGTAACATGTTGGCTTTAAGTTAGTAAGCTATGCTTTTTACTAAGAGGATTAACACAATAGAACATATATAGGTTAGAGAGTCATGTTGGGATCCAAATTAGTTTTTCACGATCGAAAAATGCATAATAATTTGGTTGATCATTCATTTATAACAGGAGGGTGGTGGGATAGTTTGGAAATCAATGATTAATTAAATTGATTAATAACCATTGAACCTTGTTCAATAGATGAATATAATTAACGTAATCTTCATAGATATTCGATTCATCTAGGGTTGAGATATTTTATCCTAAATTTTCAATAACAGAGTCTTCCGGGATATATATCTCGGTAGTTTTCGTTGTCTTTTTTTAGTAACAAAGAGAGATTAATGAAGAAGAAGACAAATATAATAGTCATAATCAATTTGACTTTTATAGATAGTACATAGGAAAAACCAGGATTGAAAAATAAATTGACTTTCAAAATTGTGAAAGGGATGGGAAATAGGAAAAGTGGGGATAGGAAATAGGGAAAACCAAATATTTGGTGTTGACGAATTTCGAACTCAGGTTACTGAACTAAATAATTACAGCCAACTAAACGTTTTAAAACAAGCAACTAAACATTTTAAAACGCGTCTTAACTAAAAAATAAAAAAGAACGAGAGTTGGATAGATAGCTATGTATGTGTCATCGTATGGATAGGTAGGAATATGTCACATTCCTCTAAACCAAAAAAGAAATACTACTACAACTTTAACATTCACAAAGCTCATCAAGATTCCAAAGATCGTTTTCTGCAAGAAACTCGATACATTTCCCACAATGACAGGATCTACTAGTAAGTTCCATTCTTCTTTTCTGGCAAAAGTTTGATTGAAGTGAGGACCAATGATATTCCTTTCATGGTGTATAACCCAAAAACCATCTTATTCCTAAATTTAGAGGAAAAAAAGATCAGCTTCTGAGGGGACCTTGTTTATTGGTTGGAAGTGAGCTGTTCACAACTGTAACCTTTTGGTTTAGGCTTTGGGAAAGTTTTGTCTTCTGGTCAAACAAAGCAAGATCATGGCTCAGAGGTTATCTGAATGTGTCATTTAATTAGTATGACAAAAAGAATGTGTCTGTCACGTATCCTACCAATTTGGACGGTCAATGTCGCCTTTTTTTAGTTTAGCCGACCCTCTTTGTTTTCTGGTCCCGACTCCTGAGAATGAAGAAAAGAATTTCAACATTTCCTGCCGCTCTACAAAGGAGGCAAGAATTTATGGTCGACATCATAATCACTATTTTTCACAGATTCCACCATAATCACTGATGAGGCTTGAAACGGGCTTTTACACTTACATTACAGGGCCTGTGGCAATTGATGGTGATGCCAATTGAACTTCTACCCCGAAGACCATCCCAGATGGCGGCATTTGTTGAGCAGTTGTTACTGTAAACCAATACCTATAGAACTCCGACTTTGATGCTACTATTATGCAAACGCCTACTTAATCCTCAGTACCCGTGGTTGCAGTAGAGCAGATTTCTGTCCACAGTTTCAATCCTCGGTACCCATGGCGCAGTTTCATAGCACTCGATCCACAACCTGCACATGAAGATAGTAGTCGTAGTTTAAAAATTCTGCTGATTGTTTAAAACACCTTTATAGCTTACCAGCTAAATATGACGAGAGACTATAAGGTACAAACCAATTGAAAAGCAAAGGAAAACTAATTTAAGAGAGAACAAAGGCCATTGTACGGCCTATGGAAGAAGTCATTGTATTAGATGGATTTCAGAGACAACAAATTTCAGCGACAAAAGGCTCGTCTTTATAACAATCATAAACCTCAAGGAAAAAGAAACACGCGATGATTAAGTTACAGCCCAATCGTAATATGGGTTGCTGGTTATCTTTTCTATCATAATAGAGATGATGTGTGTGATACGTAGTACGTTCCCAAATCCCACAGTTGTCGTGAACCAGATTGGATATGATAAGCTTAGTCAAATAAAAAACGTTAAAGCAAATAACAAAGATTCGGCACTTCGTCAATCTAAGTAAACGATCGACATTCATGCATATGTGATTAAGACTGATTTCATTTCTCCAAGTAGTCATATTTCCAATTAGTAATGATTTTTTCTCATTCAAGTAAAAAGGACACTTCTATTTAAAATTGATGTTAGACGGGTAATAATTCTGAGACCAAATAATTTGAGAATCTAAAGTAGATAGTCATTTACAGTCGATTTTATAGATTCATAATAGCGGAAAGCAGATTTCGACGCAGTAATGTGCAGCTTAATGGACAGTGGACTAACTCAAAACAAAGTCAGAAGCTGAGCTATGTGATCCTATTATACTGGTCTAGAGCCACTGAACATATTTGGGGCAAAAAGACTACCAAGTAAATGTAGATGATAACTTGAATCATAAAGTTAGGGAGCTAACTCAAACAGAGCCAAAAGAGTAGTTGCAAACCTTGGAGGCTTGACACAGCCTCAAGACATAAAGCTCACATCTCCAGCTCACAAACTTTTGTATTCGGAGTTGAAGCCATTCAGACTTTTATTGTCATCTGATACCTACATGACAGGTCTCTAATGTTCTAATTTCTAGGCAACAGCATTTGGAAAGTACAACAACCCTATCTTATGTTATTAGAGATCATCTTCAAAATCAATTAACATTGCTCTAAATTCTTATGTACTACAATGGGGTTCTTGTATTGCAATAAAACCAAAACACTCTTGTTGCCACCGCCGACAAAGTTTATATATTTATTAATTTGGTTCAATACCTTACACGAAACTGGTCATATCACTTATCGCTTCAAAAGAAGAACGTAAGCAACCCAAGTAGATCCAACCATCTGCATTGCCATCGAACCCTGGAAAGATAAGTTTAGAGAATAGTCATTCAGGTATTCCACCACTTCAATTTCATTCAGGCGTTGCTTTCGATCCCTGGGTACATCTACAGATACAGCATAATTAACCACAAAAAACTATGTTGTACAATACCATGCTTATAGATACCTAAAGTTTGCATTTTCTTAAAGCAAGAAGAACACATGGGTAGGCGAGTAATCCAACCCTTGCTCAAAGTGAGAGAGTGTACAAATGCCAAGCTATATATGTCACATGTTGGTATGTACAACAGTTCTTATGACAGTTTCAATATGTGCCACTAACCTTATTGATTAAAATCACATAGTCTTTGAGTATAGGATGGCTGTGTTGTCGAAGAGCTCCTCCTTACATTTTGGATATGAGATGGCTGTTTTGCCGAACAGCTGCACCTTACAATTGCTTTCAACAGTTTGTCCCTTAATCTGGAGAGACAATAAAATGGTATGTATTATATAACTGACACCTCTTATATGTTCATATTTTTTCACTCCAATTCGAAACTAGAAAAAGGTAAGCTAAATACAAGCATTACACGAACCAAGGATATAGGTACAAATAGGCCATACTTTCATTCAACTACATGTATAACAAATTAAGATTACCAAACAGCTTAACCTTCCAAAGTAACCCATTTTTGGTTTCTGTTGGATGCAAAGCTTCGGTTTCATCACAAAGTATTATGGGGAAAAGGACATCGCACAAAACTCTAATTAAAAATGTGCACAAAACTCTACTTAAAAAGAAATCGAAGGTACACTCTAGCTTAGGAAGTAATCACAACATTTGAAGACAAAGAATTGAAATCCTTCTATCCACCTGCATATCAAGGTGATTACAACCTTGATTATAATTTCCACAACAGATTATTAGGACAATTAACCTAGCCTAAAAGTTTCAGAAATTATATGCTGTATATCATACCCAGAAATCTAAGGAATCTCTAGATGATATTGTTATTTAATAACTGCAGCGAAGATGCTAAAGTCGTAAAGAACGCTACACGAAGAACTAACATAGATTTTGGCTGCAGATAACAAAATCTACAAACAGCATTCATGTCAGAAAATGAAATTTGTAAATGGCACTAAACACGGTGTGGTTGTTGTTTAACGTGATTTCATCCAAAAGGAAGGTAATAAGTAATAACGAAATGTTATGCAAATAAAGCTAAAATAAGAAAGTCAGCTTACACAAATCAAGGGTATTGAGAATCCCAAACAATGACAAAACAACTTAACCAAAATAACCCCCTTTTGGTTTCTACAGGATAAAAAGCTCTGGGTTCATCACAAATTATAACCAGCAAAACCACGTCATACAAAACAATAACTAAGAAGAAATCAAAGTTAAAATACAACCTAGGTTAGAAGAGAACATAGAGTAGGTAGTAATCCCAACAATCTAGAAATAAGGAAGTTTTAACGAAGTCCTTCATCCTACCCGCATCTCAAGCTGATTGCAGACGTAATGGGTAGATTTTATTATTGCAAGATCAAGTTCCTTGGCTGCTATGATTCCTGCACAGATGATTGGAACAACTAACCAAGGGGTCATACCCCATAAGTCAAGGATCTAGAGGCTGCAGTGTAAATGTTATAGTAGTATAGAATACTTAACTGACATAAGTTGTTTACAGATATCAGAATCTATACACAGTATTCAGATTAGAGAATGAAACTTGTATATGGCAGGACACATAGTGTAACGTGGTAGTTTAACATGATTTCATCCGATGAGGGTAAAAACAAAAGGCTGACAGAATTAAGATAAAGTCTGTTTACAAATCATAGTAATAACATTCATTGCACGGGAAAGAAAAAGGTGGCAAATCAGTTTTAAAAATGGTATATCAAGGAAGTTTTGAAGGAATTAAACTCACCTGCATCATTAAAGACTCATTGTGTAATCTAGCAGATGTCTTCATAATCAATTGCCTGAAGTATTCTTCAATCATATGTGCCCTTTTCTATCAGTACCTTGGCACTAAACTTATCTGTGTCCACTTTCACCAACCTAGCACTTGATCCTATTCCTCGGTAAGCCCCATTTACTATCTTCACAAGACCGCCAATCTGTGGAATCACTGTTTTGAGCTCCTCTTGATCAACACTAAGTATGTGGTTGGTGTCAAGCATTTCCAATTCTCCAACATATTTTTCAATTACCTTAACAACGCTAAGGAAATAAGTAATCTTTGCTCATAGCCTTGACAATCCTTCACATAACCAGTAATGAGTAATCCTTCCTGTTATTCCACTCTCTTCCCTTCTCTAGCTCTTTCATCAACCATCTAAAGCTGAGTACCGCCACCACCTTTACTTAAAGCACCACTATCTTTGCCCTTCTTCTCAAACTTTCAACCTCAATTTCATCAAAAACAACTCTGGAGGTAGAGATCTCACCATTTTCTTTAGTCGCAGGTTCATAAGACCAACCTAAAGCAAATGCATTCTTTCCCCTCTCCGGTTCAGGTAGCAACAGTTTCTCCGCTTCATCACCTTCCTCAATTGTCGATAATGACATCAATTGCTCTGCATGTTCAACCTCTCCTTGAAAAGGGTCTCTGAATCACTACTCAATATAAGTCATAAACCATTCTTTTTAGCGTCTCTTTGACCTTACATTTCCCAATCCTACCTAAATGCTTAACAAAATCCAGTTAAAAAGTAGCCCATCCCCCATTTCTGTTGAATTCACTCATTGTAAACTACAGTTGCAGCAGCAATTAGACTAAATCGATGACTTCCTTTTAAATGACCGAGAAAATTTGTTCGAATTTTTCAGTGTATCCATGAATCTTAAATCCATTCTCATCTCTACATTGTTTTTTTACACATCTAACAGTACCATCTTAGCTTCTATAGACCCTTTCTACTTTATTCTATTTTCCCATTGTTTGAATGCAAAATGAAAAGAGATTTTTCTTGATTTAGGGTTAAAAAAAATGAAATTTTGTGGGAAATAAACCTATATCAATCAAAAAATTAGTGAAATCACTTACCCGAAACTATAATCAGATATGTTCCGGAGAGGATAAACTCGCTTTACATACAAAAGTACATTAAGAAGATATACATTTTCAAGGGTTATATCAGTTTATAAGAAACCCCTTCAATGGAGGAGATAATTATGAAGACAGAGAATGAAGAAATTGCAGTTGTTGATGATGATTAAGAAGAAGGCCCAACATTCGATGTTCTTGAAGAAAGACGATCAAGCTTATCCAGACTTTCATTGAAGAAAACTAAATCACGGTTCGTATATTAATCTTATCCATAGATTGATTATCTATTTCATGTCCACAGATGGGAGCTAACTTTTTTTTTTTTAATTTTTTTGCAGGATTTTGAAGGTTATTGGATCTGGAAATGGTGAAGAAGGACCGGATTATGTAGAGGTGAAGGTTCCTACACTCAATGCCAAAAATGCTAAAAATTTCCAAAGAAGCTTATTGCTTGTAAGGTGTTTGGTATAATGCTTCACTGAGGATGTATGGTCAGGATTTTAATGTGGTTTGTGTTTTGTTTTTGATGGAAATTATGGTCAGGTGTTTGCTGCATAATTTTTACTCTTACAGTAAGTAATCTCCCCGAGAAGGTGGTTTGTGGTTTGTGTTTTGTCAGATGTATGGTCAGGTGGTCAGGTGGTCAAATTGCAAGTGGAGCGATGTAAAGTTTATTTGAGGAAGAATGGGTTGCGATTAACTAACGGGGAAGAATAGGTAATGAATTGCATTGTATTGTATCTGATTTTGCTTTTCTCGATGTTGTTTTGATCTAATTTGGTAATTAACTGTGTGTAAGTGCAGGACCGTAAATGGTGGTGGAGAACTCAAGTATCCTGTATCTAGCTTTGTGTGTACTTGCAAAGGTTGGTTGCCATGATTGATAATTTGCGCGTCGTTGAATTACTAGAGCAGGCTCTATGTGGGTATTATTCTTGGCTATGTCTTTGCAATATTAGTTGAGAGCAACCACTATGAGAGCCAAATTACATCAATTAATAACAAGATAAGATAAGATAAGGTGATCTCGAGCGCACCATGAATTAAGTCAATCATGAGCAACGCTGAGATATGATTACTAAGTTAAAGAATTGAAGATTGGACGGAGTTTGCGCGCTTTAATATACCGCGTGCAATGACGAAGTCGCTTTCTCTGCGTTCCATCCGGACACGAGCATTAATAAATGTTTCAGAAGCTTCATCCGAAGCCATAACGTTTTCTATTGAAGGGTTGATCCGACTAACACATAGTCGGTCCACGTACAAATCCATTGCATGAAGGTATTGCATTTGGATAACCTCAAATAATTCTTCACGTTCACGAGCGAGTCGGGTATGTATAGCAACAGTAGCATGTAACAATTCAATCTTTGATTCTTAAGGGACAAACAGAAAGCCTGACTGATTCTTCCATTATTACTAGTTCTTTTCGTTAACTATGTGATAAACGTAAACCTCGAAAGAATAATTGCATAGGCTCCCACAATAATTGAAAATCATAGTGGCGCTGACCGAAAGAAACTAAAATAGGGCACGTCATACTCGATTCCAAAGATGCAAGCGCTAATTCATGTTCATAGTTAGCTACCATGTTTCGAGCGCATTTGAAGAGAAAAATAATATGAAAGAAAGAAAGAAATAAAAGGTTTGTGGGGACTTACCTCCAAAAATCTATCATCACTCCTTGAATCTTTGCACGGGAGGCGAGCAAGTCAAATACCATACATTCGTCCGCCAACTTCACCTATTTAGGCGTGTAATAATTCTGCATACTATCTAACTAAGTGATTACACAGACTCGTGCACATAAGTATAGCACCAAGCACTCGTCTGCCTCAAAAAAGAGGGGGGGGGGGGGGGGGGGGGGGGGGGGAACACCGAAGGAATAACTACAAGCCAATATTTGAATGCCAATAACAAAAGCTTGAACAAGAAATAAATCATTCCATTTAAACACAACTCGGATATATTAAATGCAGAGATGATTAAGGAGGGAGGATCATGTAATGCCAATTTCCATTTAACACATTTCAAAGTACATTGAGCGCAAGGCCCTCAATGCGCCTTTGACAACTTCAAAATACATCATATGTGTTCAGATAAGGCCACAATGGCCGCCAACAGAAACTAAGGCGGAACTTAAATGTACATACACATATACTAGTTCATGCTTATAATAGTCTATCTCATCTAGATCGTTGATAAATGATTTCAATATCTGCGCGCAAATGTCATTTCTCTCACCTAATAAGGGAGCATGTTAAGCGCCTAAAACATCCACACACAGATTCATACCCCGCAAATAAAACACTTGGCATGTTTAGAAGTAATCCTCAAATTCCTACGAAGCGGATACATCTGGACATAATTGCTTCAAGAAGCACTTCACTTGCACACTTATTCTAGGAGGCACACAGGCTGCACTCATCCGCCCTTCACTTGAATACTTAAATAAAATTTTAGAATCATATGCTTCAGAGGCGCTCAGGTTGCACTCATCCGCCCTTCACTTGAATACTTAAATAAAATTTCAGAATCATATGCTTAGGAGGCTAGCATGTTGCATTCATCATCCCTTTACTTGAACACGTATTATAGGAGGCTCGCAGGCTACACTCATCCGCCATTCCACTTGAACACTTAAATAAAAATCTCATATTGAACATTCATCCACCCTACAACTTTCAAAAGAGAGAAAGCGCGTGAAAGCGACAAATTAATGAAACTTCAACACTTACCCAAAGAGAGGATTCATTCGCCTTAGCATATCCTAAAGAGTAGGAGTCGATATCTACACTGATCTACAAGTCTATTGGTCATGTGAGTGATAAATAATCACAAACATGCCTACTAAACGAACAACTTACCATTTTCATGAGACAATGAAGTACTTATATTTGACCGCACCTATTCTCTGTAAGAATATATGCCCGCTTAAGCTAGCCGATCGATATGTAACCACTCAGATGTTGTAACTAAAACCACTCTCTGTAAGCCGTCTTTTTATACATCGTGACTCTCCTATACTTGCGCCTCATTTGGAATAGCTACATATGCAAGTATGTAAAGAATAATTTACCCGCCATATATAATTCAGAATCTGTTTGTTGTGGCACTCGGGGACTGCATTATAAAATGTCAATACCCTCTCTATCGCCCGCACCTTTATCACATATTATGCTAATAATACCTTGCGCCTACTAGGATGCGAATGAGAACTCCATTACTAACATACAATAATATTATTGGATTATTATTAGAACACAACAAACATTGATTTGAATGATAGTCCTGGGGGCTTGGAATCGTGGATATAAACTATTCATCATATTTTACCAACTTGCATAGAGGATGCCAACTGTTTCAGCGCGGAAGGACGCCTAATCTTATTTGATCCGGAAAAAGGAGCCAAAGTATAATAACCTTCTGATGAGGTTCGTCATCAAGAAGAAGCTCCCAGCTCCTCTTTATCCTCTCTTTTCTCCGGAGCCTCGACTTTAACTTCGTCTAAAAGTTGGAAGTTTATCGACTTTTCCTTGGATAAAACCAAATGATCTCGAAGATCCTTATCACACTTATTCATAGCTTTGAATATACAAGACTCGTAATAGCATGTGTTTCCATGAAAGGGAAAACCATTAAGCGCGACCATGTCTTCCAGCACTGAAGTCTCCTTCCCCAAAGAAAATAAAACATGTAAGGATAAATCATCCAAACGAGCAAATAAACGCACCAAACTGTCATGATCTTAGCGGACATTTCGATACCGAGAGATGTTATGGCGTCATGTATACCCCAATATTTGATCGTTTCCCCTATGATCGGGGTTGGAGTATATGTAGTCCACTCAAGATTCCCAAGCGGGTGGAGATTCAGCGGACGAGCAAAGTGCGATTGTCAGAATAAAATAGTTTCCCTGTGAGCTTCTAGGCGAGGTACCTCCTCTAAGGCGTTTATCAAGGACCATCCTCCCGAGGACAGATAAACCAACCATCATATGAGGATGGAGGAAACACGTGAGGGTTCAACATGCGCGGATGTGTTCGTCTGAAAATTCCATTAGTTGCATCCGCTAATCGATGAATCAACATGTGACTGTTGACCTGGCCTACGACCAGTCAACTGTCAGGGGACTAATGTTGATACATGAAAATAATTATCCTTAGAAAAGCAGTCCCCTTAACCTATTAGAGATTCCTTTTAGTATAGAGAGACTTGGGGACTAGACCTAACCCACAAGGTTGGGATAGCTCTAGCCCATAAAAGAGCATGTTAGTTTAGTTGGGCCTTAGTCCAAGGAAGAAAGAAAACCTCTTAGGGTTTACTAATAACTTAATGGAGAGGAAATGGTAGTTTTATAATATATTGATCTTATGAGTGCTTCTTCATAAGAAGATGAGGAGATTATTATAAAAGTAAATAAAGGATATTTAGAAGGGTATTCTTGGTTGATCTATTCTCTTTCTTCACCTCTAAGGGGATGGGCTTGTTGTGGCTTGGACTTGCTTCTCCTTCCCACTTTTCACCCATCAACACTTCTCCATTCAACTCTATCTTTCACTTTCTCTTTCTCATCTTAGAGAAAAACTCTCTGCAAAAAAACCCTAAAATCAGTTTTTATAATTTTTGATCTCAGAAAATCAAACTAGGACTAGAGAAACTCTCATCTCAGAAGAATTCATATCCTCAAATCCAACTAACCAGAGAAAACCTCTCCAAACCTCAGATCTATCTGCAACCCTCGTCAGAAAATCCCTCTATAGTGGTAAAAATTAATCTCTCAAACCCTTTGTTCTCTGATTTATTTGGCATGAGCAGAGGTTTTTGTTCTAGGGTTTGGTTGTTTACCAAGCAATTTAACTGATGTTTGTTTTAGGGTTTGGTATATTAGTTTTATTTTTTTTAATAACATGCAATTGTGTTTTAATGTTTATGCTAGCTAGGAATTTTGATTTTGATATCATGACAGAAATACTTGATTTTAGGGTTCTTTTTAATTTGACTAATTTTTTTTTTATTTTTTTTTTTAATTACATGCAATTATGTTTTGATGTTTATTCTAGCTAGTATTTTTGATTTTGATATCATGACAGAAATACTTGATTTTAGGGTTCTTTTTAATTTGAATGATTTTTGATTTTAGTTTTTTTTTCTTTTTTTTTTTTTAATAACATGCAATTATGTTTTGATGTTTATTCTAGCTAGGATATTTGATTTTTTTTTAGGGTTCTTTTTAATTTGACTGATTTTTGATTTTAGTTTTTTTTTTAAAAATTTTAAGAGCATGCAATTTTGTTTTGATTTTAGTTCTTTTTGCTTATTTTTACATGCTAGTAACCTTTGTGGTTATGCATCCTTTGTGGTTGTTTGCATAATGGCTATGTATTCAATTTTCGAGAATTGTGGCTAAACTGAAAATATTATTTATTTTTTTACACGGAGGGGGTACATAGTTATATTAGTTGCAACGGATTGTATTAATTGCAACGGAAAATTATTTGATGCATAAACCAAAATATTGCTACATAATCATTTGTGTTGGTTTGCGTAATGGATATGCATTTAATTGCGCCCAAAATGATAAATACCTTCGAATTTTTCGTAAAAACTCTAAATTTGATATTGTTGTTTGTACTCATTGCGTAGAGTTTTTTTATAACCTTTCAACCGAGATAAAATTTGTAAAATTCTAAGGCGCGGATTTTTAGATATGTTATATTAAACTTTTTTTTTTCCAATTATACCCCTGAAAAGATATGATACATAAGAAGTTATAGTAAAAGGGAGGGACATTTTTGGTTTTTCGGACCTAACCATTTCCAATCTTTTTGTGTCAATTGATCACTTAGATTTTACAAAAAAGTGGCCATATAAAGGTCCTCCCTCGCCTCGCTCGTTCGTCCCAATTAATCTTAACCATTGATCGTGTAATTTGGGCCATATATATATATATACCATCTTAATAATGGATTTTTGGAAGAGAGAGGAACCCACTTTGGGTTCCTCAGAAAATTCCACATTCTAGATAAAACAGGGAGAAAAGTTGGATCTCGCCCAACACAAAAACTGCCTCTTGCTATATTGGAGCCTAAGCTTTTTTTTCTTCTACCGGGACAAATCACGGGATTAACTTTCCGGTATGCGTAGAATTATTTAATGTATGCTCTCCGAGATCATCCTTATTTGAACTGATATGTTGGGATCTATATCATTTTTCACAGTGACAGTCTTTCTGTTCCAAAAAACATCAAAACCATCAACTGATTGTGCGCAGAATATTGATAAAATGAGAAGAGTAAAGAAGATAGCAGAAGCAGATCCTAAAACTAAAAATGATGATTTTGACATTATTATTGAAATTGGAAGCAACCTTGAAATTGAAAACTAAGTATGATGCTAATCGTGACTGCTTAGTGTTTTATAGCCATAGTGATTAGGGATATGATGCATGTAGTATGTCAACATAATCGTTGACAACTTGTACCAAATTTCTTATCTTGTTGGGTTTTATTATGATAAAGCTACGTAAAGAAATAAAATATTTGCTAAGATAATTATTTTCCTTTTACAACAACTTGCAATATATTTGGAATGCATATTGATATTTTTTTTTATGAGGTTGAGAACATTCTTTCCAAATAAAAGTCCACCATTTTAGAATGTTCATGAACTTTATCAGTTGAGGGTTGCACTTTACTATTCATTAATTCCACTAAAATTGGCGTCCTATATTGCCAAAATTGTACATAGCAATCCTTAATTTTCGAAACAATTTCCAAAGAATTCAGTAAGGATTTGGATAATCTTACATAACAAAAAAATTACTCTTACATGCGTCCATCATATTGTTTCATCTGCATTTTTCCTTTTTACATAACAAAAGAATTACTATTATATTCATGGTCAGATTATACCAGTAGATCATCATTTTAGAGAAAAATATTTGAAAGTAAAGGACATATTTGCAAGAAATAGTAAATGGGACTAGTTGGCACCTATGGGAAGACAATTGCAGTGTAACCAAATTATGCATGTGTTTCAAAATTTACGACCATTTCCAAAAGTGTTGCCACATTAAGGCTAGGTGCAACAAACATGGATACTAGCAGCCTCAAATTTTTTTCCAGATTCAAGACATTTGCTAGGAGGAACAATTTCTTTTGGAAAATACTCCCTTATGTGTTTATCTGGATTTTATGGAAAGAGAGAAATACTAGGGTATTTAATGAAAAGGTTAAGACTGGTCCTGACATAATATTAAGGTACGTATCTTGGTAATTTTGTGGTTGTCTAATAATAAAAACACTTTTAACTTGATTCATATATTCCTATATCTATTATTCTATTCCTGTTGGAAATTGGTCTAATGTTTATTCTGTGGATAATTTTAAATGGTAGGGAATTAGCTAGATCAACATCACTTTGATTAGTTTAGTTAGTTATTCTTTGGAGCTTCTACTCGTAATTATTGATCTTGATTAATCCTCAGTGTTCTACGCTTACAGGATAACACCGATCCAAAGAGAAGGGCAAAGGCGTATGACTACATATCTTTTTTCTTATTGATCAGATGGGAAAGAACATGTCGATAGGATGAATGTACACTGAGAACACATAGAGTGTATATATATATACCGTGATATCATAAATTTTTATTCAAGAATAACTACTGAGTTCAATTAATATGAAGGCCAATTGTTGATTTTATCAATATTCAAAATGAACATAGTTTATTTTAACTTACCCTTTTGCTCACAACATGAAGGTGTTAGTATTTTAAAAAAAAAATTCTTGACTAATCGTCTCCTCAAGCTATGCAACGGGATCCTTAAATGTTGATATAACTCTTTGTTTTATGCTTAGGGCAGTGCGCCTGCGTTTTGTCTTAGTTGATTGACATTTGATTTGGAGGACTAAATACAAAATAAATATAGAATTTACGATTGCTTAAAGAATAAAACATAGATAAAATAATAAATTATCATTAAATTCTGGATATCCAGCTCTCATTTAAATCCAACGGCCAGTAGACGTGAGTTCATTTTGGCTATCCTGCAGCCGCGTGCGTGATAGCGAGAATCTTAACTTAATATTTCTCATGAAGTTGGTACGACGACTTCCCAAGAAAAAAAGGCAATGAAACCGAGTTTCCTCTGACGTAAAATTCAATACGTCGAGCAAGCCAAACCATCATAGAAGAATTTATATTTTATTTTCCACCTTCGAAGATAATTTTTATTATTTTGAATAAATATTTGATTCACATAAGAACCAAATACTTATAGAAATGCAAATACATCATACTGAAGCAAGAAATAATAACAAGCCAAATTTGAACATTAACTAATAAACAATGAGAAATCGAGAATACTATATTGACCTTGAGTTTCTCCACTAAATTATTACTAGAACCATCATTAGATTCTTTTACGGGGATCCATCGCTAATCAAGAAATAAAATCATTCGTAAGAAAACATCTTTTTGAACGGAAATTTTGTATCACCTTCAATTTGGCCTAAGTAACCACCATCTCGTCGAATGCTCCAAAAACAATCACCCAAACAATGTTTATTGTAGTATTTTTTTGTATAGTAAGCATAAAACTCCATTACATGCTCCTTTTTTTCATTAGGATCATACCAGCTTGAATTACATTCAAATTTAGTGGTTTTCAAAAAATTTACTCTAAATCTCCAGTAAAAACTTTGTTTGTAATATAGTGTATGCTCGCTGAGATCATCTTCACTTGATCTGCAATGGATTTTAAAAGCTATGTTGGGACCTATATCATTTTGCACAGTGACAGTCTTTCTGTTCCAAACAACATCAAAACCATCAACTGATTGTGCGCAGAATAATGATAAAATAAGAAGAGTGAAGAAGATAGCAGAAGCAGATCCTAAAACTAAAGATGATGATTTTGACATCATTATTGAAAGTGGAAGAAGCCTTGAAGTTGAAAACTAAGTATGATGCTAATGGTGACTTCTTAGTGTTTTATAGCCATAGGGATTAGGGATATGATGCATGTAGTATGTCAATATAATCGTTGACAACTTGTACCAAATTTCTTATCCTGTTGGGTTTTATTATGATAAAACTACTTAAAGAAATAAAATGTTTTCTAAGATAATTATTTTCTTTTTACATAAACTTGCAATATATTTGGAATGCATATTGATATCTTTTTTTTTATGAGGTTGAGAACACTATTTCCAAAGAAAGGTCCACCATATTAGATTGTTCATGAAATGTATCAACTGAGGGTTGCACTTTACTATTCATTAATTCCACCAAAATTGGAGTCCTATTTTGCCAAAATTGGACATAGCAATCCCTACTTTTTCGAAACAATTTTCATTGAATTCGGTAAGGATTTGGATACTGGATTTCATGCGTCCATCGGATTGTTTCATCTTCTTTTTCTATTTTTACATAACAAAAGAATTACTCTTATATTCATGGTCAGATCATATCAGTAGATCATCATTTTAGAGAAAAATATTTGAAAGTAAGGACATATTTGCAAGAAATAATAAGTGGGACTAGTTGGCACCTATGGGAAAACAATTGCAGTGTAACCAAATTATGCATGTGTTTAAAAATTTACGACCATTTCCAAAAGTGTTGGCACATTAAGGCTAGGTGCAACAAACATGGATACTAGCAGCCTCAAATTTTTTTCCAGATTCAAGACATTTGCTAGGAGGAACAATTTCTTTTGGAAAATACTCCCTTATGTGTTTATCTGGATTTTATGGAAAGAGAAAAATACTAGGGTATTTAATGAAAAGGTTAAGACTGGTCCTGACATAATATTAAGGTACGTATCTTGGTAATTTTGTGGTTGTCTAATAATAAAAACACTTTTAACTTGATTCATATATTCCTATATCTATTATTCTATTCCTGTTGGAAATTGGTCTAATGTTTATTCTGTGGATAATTTTAAATGGTAGGGAATTAGCTAGATCAACATCACTTTGATTAGTTTAGTTAGTTATTCTTTGGAGCTTCTACTCGTAATTATTGATCTTGATTAATCCTCAGTGTTCTACGCTTACAGGATAACACCGATCCAAAGAGAAGGGCAAAGGCGTATGACTACATATCTTATTTCTTATTGATCAGATGGGAAAGAACATGTTGATAGGATGAATGTACACTGAGAACACATAGAGTGTGTGTATATATATATATACAGTGATGACATAACTTTGTATTCAAGAATAAATACTGAGTTCAATTAATATGAAGGCCACCATCTAATGTGAAATAACAAAAAAAATTTCTCAATGGTTAGCATTTGCAAAAAAAAAAATTGTTGGTATGAAATTACAAACATTGTTGATTTTATCAATATTTAAAATGAACATAGTTTATTTTAACTTACCCCTTTTGCTCACAACATTAAGGTGTTAGCATTTTAAAAAAATATTCTTGACTAATCGTCTCCTCAAGCTATGCAACGGGATCCTTAAATGTTGATACAACTCTCTGTTTTATGCTAAGGGCAGTGCGCCTGCGTTTTTCCTTAGTCGATTGACATTTGATTTGGCCTTAGTTGATTGACATTTGATTTGGAGGACTAAATACAAAATAAATATAGAATTTACGAATGCTTAAAGAATAAAACATAGATAAAAAAATAAATTATCATTAAATTCTGAATATCCAGCTCTCATTTAAATCCAACGGCCAGTAGACGTGAGTTCATTTTGGCTATTCTGCGGCCACGTGCGTGATAGCAAGAATCTTAACTTAATATTTCTCATGAAGTTGGTACGATGAATTCCCAAGAAGATAAGGAAATGAAACCGACTTTTCTTTGACGTAAAATTCAATACGTCGAGCAAGCCAAACCATCATAGAAGAATTTATATTTTATTTTCCACCTTCGAAGATAATTTTTATTATTTTGAATAAATATTTGATTCACATAAGAACCAAATACATATAGAAATGCAAATACATCACACTAAAGCAAGAAATAATAACACCCCAAATTTGAATATTAACTAATAAACAATGAGAAATCGAAAATACTATATTAACCTTGAGTTTCTCCACTAAGTTATGACCAGAATGATCATTAACGGGGCTCCATCGCTAATCAAGAAATAAAATCATTCATAAGAAAACATCTTTTTGAACGGAAATTTTGTATCACCTTCAATTTGGCCCAAGTAACCACCATCTCGTTGAATGCTCCAAAAACAATCACCCAAACAATATTTATTATAATATTTTTTTGTATAGAAAGCATAAAACTCCATTACATGTTCCTTTTTTTCATTAGGATCATACCAGCTTGAATTACAATCGAATTTAGTGGTTTTTAAAAAATTTACTCTAAATCTCCAGTAAAAACTTTGTTTGTAATATAGTGTATGCTCGCTGAGAACATCTTTACTGGATCTGCAATGGATTTTAAAGCTCTGTTGGGACATATATCATTTTGCACAGTGACAGTCTTTCTGTTCCAAACAACATCAAAACCATCAACTGATAGTGCGCAGAATAATGGTAAAATAAGAAGAATGAAGAAGATAGCAGAAGCAGATCCTAAAACTAAAGATGATGATTTTGACATCATTATTGAAAGTGGAAGAAGCCTTGAAGTTGAAAACTAACTATGATGCTAATGGTGAGGGATTAGGGATATGATACATGTAATATGTCAACATAATCGTTGAAAACTTGTACCAAATTTCTTATCCTGTTTGGTTTAATTATGATAAAGCTACTTAAATAAATAAAATATTTTCTAAGATAATTATTTTATTTTTACATAAAATTCCAATATATTTGGAATGCATATTGATATCTTTCTTTTATGAGGTTGAGAACACTCTTTCCAAATAAAGGTCCACCATATTAGAATGTTCATGAACTATATCAACTGAGGGTTGAACTTTACTGCTCATTCCACCAAAATTGGAGTCCTATGTTTCCAAAATTGTACATAGCAATCCTTACTTTTTCGAAACAATTTCCATAAAATTCGGTAAGAATTTGGATACTGGATTTCATGCGTCCATCGGATTGTTTCATCTTTTTTTTTTTTTTTTTTACATAACAAAAGAATTACTCTTATATTCATGGTCAGATCATACCGATAGATCATCATTTTAGAGAAAAATATTTGAAAGTAAGGGACATATTTGCAAAGAATAGTAAGTGGCTCTAGTTGGTACCTATGGGAAGACAATTTGTCTAGAACATATAGAAGTGTAACCAAATTATACATGTTTTCAAAATTTACGACCATTTCCAAAAGTGTAGGCACATTAAGGCTAGGTACAACAAACATGGATACTAGCAGCCTCAAGAAATTTTCCAAATTCAAGACACTTGCAGGGAGGAATGAAATTTTTAGGAGAATACTCCATTATGCGTTTATCTGGATTTTATGGAAAGAAAGAAATACTAGGATATTTAAGGTAGATTTCTGATAATTTTGTGGTTGTCTAATAAAACTTTTAACTTAATTCCTTTACTCCTATATCTATTATTCTATTCCAGTTGGAAGCTGGTCTGATGTTTATTCTGTTGGTAATTTTAAATGGCAAGGAATCAGCTAGCTAAACGTCACTTGGATTAGTTTAATTAGTTATTCTTTGGAGCTTCTGCTCGTAATTATTGATCTTGATAAATTGATGAGTGCCAAATATTGTATATATTTGTCCCTTTTTATTGGCATTTAACTCATCTTTTGCGCATTAATTCTACATTTTATCCCATATTCTGTATTTTCATTGTTTTCAAGAATAAATATTTTTATTAATTAATTTTGCATTTTTAGGTAATAAATAAAGTTTGGATGAATTGCGGAGCTAAAAGAGCAGAAAAGTAGTGGAAGCCAAGAGGAATCACACAAGGAAGCCGCGAAGAATGTTGTGCGCAAGGCCAAAAGGCTAGAACTGGGCTTGAAGAGGAATAATTGTTCTTAAAGAAGATATGGGCTTGGCATACCCAAGGCCAAAACCCTCACCCAAACCCATTTCCAATATCCATACCCGCCTTCATCTTCAACCGTCAGATTGGATCATCTCAGCATCCCACGGTCTCTTTATCATAGTTCATCAAAATCTGAAGCTCCTGTGAAACACTATAGCACCTAACTCCATCTTGAGACGTCAGTTTCGTTGTACTTACGCATCCAACGGTCGCTCATAATCTGTCTTCATCTCGCCGTTAGATCAGTTTCAGAGGTTATCATCCTACGGCTTCATCCTCGCTGGACATCGAACTCGGTCATCCGCCTCACACCACAACAACAAACACCTATACCCACAAAAAAAACAGACCCTAATCTCAAACCCATCGAACGGACCTCCTTCTTCCCCGACCAGTTGCAGAGTTCTGCAACTTCGTCCCTTCTCTCCATCACCACCATGTCCTGCCACCACCATCACTACCACATCCTTCCACCACCATCACCATCATCTCCCTTCTCTTATCAGTGTCCCGTTCTTAGCATTGAACCCTAGATGCTACAAACAAGACAGTGAAAATCTAGGGTTAAGTACAAGTGAAGAGAATACCAAATTGGGAAGAGTTCGAGCTAGCAGACGCAAGTAGAGGCATGGGTCAGTCGCAATTGGCAGAGGAGACCAAGTCAGAATCTTGGTAAGAACCCTAATTTTATAATTTTGGGAATTTGGGGATTTTGGATTGTAAACCCTAATTCAATTTTGGGTATAAATATGTGGTGTTGTATGTGTTAAGGGGCATGCCTGGGTGGCGCAGCGTATCAACGGTAACTCAGCTCAATCTAGAAATTTAGATTAAAATTTCCAGAGACCTGACTTCTTGAATCGAAGAATTGAATCAGATTCGATGCAAGGCTCTCGAATTGATGACAGAATCAAATCAATGCAAGGCTTTAGAGAAAAACTCTAGTTTACTATCTCTTAAAACTGAATGACAAAAACTAACTTACAATCCCTTATTTATAATAACCTAACTTTCCTAAAAATCGAGCATCTAAAAAAGGAATTCATAAAAGAAAAGGAAATCTAAAAAAAAAGGCTAAAATTAGGAAAGGTATCAGGATGCTGCATCAGGTCCCACCGGGTTAGAAGGATTCAACCACGAATCTGGAACTGGGTCTGGTGGAACAAAACGCGATAAATAACGAACATTGAAGACATCCGAAGTGTTGATGTTCGCTGGAAGTTGTAGGCGATAAGCATTGTCATTAATTCGTTCCACGACCGTGAGAGGACCTATTTTCTTTGCTTTGAGTTTATTATAAGCATGATCCGGCATTCGATCTTTAGTGAGAAATACCCAAACTTGATCACCTACTTCGAAGAGAACACGACGGCGACGAGAATCAGACACAGCTTTGTACTTTGAGGAGGATGATTCGAGATTGGCAATAACCTACGTATGAACCTTATGAATGTTGTCTACAAAATCATCAGCTACACCATGAAGACGTGTACGGTCTGGAAGAGTAGATAAATACAAAGGACCACGAGGGAGAAGACCATAAACGACCTGAAATGGACTGAACCCCGAACTTCTATTTAGTGAATGATTATGAGCAAACTCTGCTTGAGGAAGTTTTGAATCCCAAGTTTTAATAGAATCACTCACAAGACAACGAAGCAAATTCCCCAAAGATCTATTGGTCACTTCTGTTTGACCGTCCGTTTGAGGATGATAAGCGGAGCTCATGTCAAGGATGGTTCCTAGTAATTTCCATAAAGACCTCCAAAAATGACCTAAGAACCGAGAATCCCGATCAGAAACTATGGAAGTTGGCAAACCATGGAGTCTGTAAACCTCTCGAAAGAAAAGTGTTGCGACTTGGACTGCATCTGTTGTCTTTTTACATGGAATGAAGTGTACCATCTTGGAGAAACGATCAACAATGACAAAGATTGAATCGAAACCCTTTTGTGTACGAGGAAGACCCATCACAAAGTCCATACTGATGTCTGTTCATGGTTGTGTTGGAATATGAAGAGGAAGGTAGAGACCGGCATTCGTAGCATGACCTTTTGATGTCTGACACACTGTACAACGTTCGACAAAACGCTCAACATCACGTCTCAATGCAGGCCAAAAATAAGATTGAGAAAGTAAATGCAACGTCCGGTCGCGACCAATGTGACCTTCATTATGTGTTTCAGCAACAAGTTTAAGACGGAGGCTGCAGTCTGGAATACAAAGACGACTGTCTCGAAAAAGAAAGCCATCATGCATAGTGAAATCTCGAGAAAGACCATTCTGAACGTCAAGAAGAACTCGACCAAATAAATCATCAGACTCATACAAATCAACAAAGGTGGAAAATCCCGGAACTGAGACATGAAGAACGCTCAGCAAAGAATGGCGATGACTGAGTGTATCGGCAACTCGATTGGAAACACCTGACGTGTGTTTCATAACGAACGTAAATTGTTGCAAGTAAGATATCCATGATGCATGACGAGCTGAGACTTTATCTTGACTATTCAGGTGTTTTAAAGCATCATGATCTGTGTAGAGAACAAATTCTTTATGGAAAAGATAATGTCTCCAGTGTTTGATTTCTTGAACCACTGCATAAAATTCCACATCGTAAGTACTATAACATAGACGAGCTCCAGCCAGTTTTTCACTGAAGAAGGCGATAGGCCTGTTTCGTTGGCTCAAGACAGCACCAATGCCCAACTTAGAAGCATCACTATGTAGCTCAAAAACTTGAGTAAAATCTGGAAGAGCTAGTATAGGTGCTGATAACAATTTTGTTTTAATGATATCAAAAGCTGTAGTTGCTTCGGTAGTCCAAGTGAAGACACTATCATGACGAATACAATCAGTGATAGGTTCCATCAAACTGCTAAATTGTGGCAAAAATCTTCGATAAAAATATGCTAGACCATGAAAACTTCGAGTTTCAGATAAAGTAGTAGGAGTAGGCCAAGATTTGATTGCTTCTACTTTGCCTGGGTCGACGGATAGCCCTTCTTCTGAGACGATGTATCCAAGGAAGTGAACCTTAGGAGAGCCGAACTCACACTTCTTTAGTGTGGCAAATAGTTGATATCGACGGAGAACAAGAAGTACTTCTCTCAAGTGTGCAAGATGTTCTATTAAGGACTTACTAAATATGGGAATATCATCAAAATAAACGACTACAAACTTACCTATGAAGCGCCGAAGAGATTGATTCATAACGCGCATGAAGGTGCTTGGTGCGTTGGACAAGCCAAAGGGCATGACAAGCCATTCAAAAAGTCCTTCTCGAGTTTTAAAAGCCGTCTTCCATTCATCTCCTGGACGGATTCGTATCTGATGATAACCACTTCGAAGATCCAGTTTAGAGAAAATCGTTGCAGCTCCAATTTGATCTAGTAGATCGTCGAGACGGGGAATGGGAAATCTATAACGTACTGTAATTTTATTTATAGCACGGCTATCGACACACATCCTCCAAGATCTATCCTTCTTTGGTATAAGCAAAGATGGGACTGCACACGGACTCAGACTTTCACGTAAATATCCCTTCAACACAAGATCCTCAACTTGACGTCTAAGTTCTTCATGCTCACTCGGACTCATACGATAATGAGCTCGATTAGGAAGAATATCATCTGGAATTAGATCAATACGTTGTTGAATGTCTCTGAGGGGAGGAAGGCAGGGTGGTAACTCATTGGGAAAAACATCCCGAAAATCCTCCAATAGTCTTTGAAAATGTTCTGGAGATGATGGTAAAGGATCTCTGACAACCGAATTGATAAATATTAGAACACATCCCTCTTCTCGAAGTGTTTGTTCAAAAGCCTTTTGTTGCAAGAGAAGGACTGGAGCTGATGGTGTATGCTGTTTCTCGGGCAAAGAAGGCTGTAGAGTGAAATTGCGATTATTGAAACGAAAACTGTAGGTATTACGATAGCCATCGTATTGTACTCGAAGATCAAATAACCAAGGGCGTCCTAAGAGTAGATGGCAAGCATCCATTGGAGCAACATCACAATGAATCTGATCCTTATATGAATCACCCACCGAAAAAGAAATCAATGCTCGTCGAGTTATGAGTACATCGGTTTTTCGATCCATCCATGCCAACTTGTAGGGGTTAGGATGTAGTTCTGTTGATAATTGAATCTTGTTTACAACTTCCTCAGCAATAACGTTTTCGCTACTTCCAGAATCAATTATGAATTTGCACACCTTGCCTCCAGTAGTACACTTTGAATGAAAAAGACTATGTCGTTGAGGGTTGATATCTGTTCCATGCGGAGCTAAACACATACGTCGTAACATTAATGCTGGTCCACTATCAGCTGTAAGAACCTCCACTTCATCTTGTGGCTCCGCAACTTCCTCATCGTAAATTACTTCAACGTCATTACCGGCAGTGTCAAGGAGGAGGCCCCTTCTGTTTTTAGTAGGGCAGTTAGATTGTCGATGACCTATATCTCCACAAGAAAAGCAACGAATTGAGTTTGGTCGAGTTTGCCGATTGTCAAGAGCTGGAACAATGGGTGTGTCTGCTTTGACAGAAACAACGTCATCTGTCGCAGTCGGATTGTGATTTGGTCGAGAAGAACGAACAGTAGACCATGATGAAAAGGATAATTTAGTTTGTGCCTCAATAGTTAAAGCTTGTTGATGTGCTTCTGACAGTGTCAATGGATGGAAGAGATTGATTGTGTGTTGAATCTGTTGTCGTAATCCTGCCGTAAACCGTGCTACCAGTTGACGCTCAGAGTCTTGTATATCAACTCGATTGAGAAGTAAAAAAAATTCAGTAGAGTAATCAGCCACAGATCGAGTGCCTTGGCGGATGGTATGGAGACGCTGAAACATAAGCTGGTCATAATTGTAAGGCAAGAATGTTTTCTTAAGTTTCGATGTAAGTTTATCCCATGACATGATCTTTGGTTTTCCGAGACATGCACGAGTTGTCTTCAATTGTGTCCACCATGCAGCTGCTCTTCCACGAAAACGTATCGTTAAAACAGGAACACATCGATCCATTGGAGCTCGTTTGAACTCCAGAATTTCTTCCACCGTGACTATCCAATCGAGCAGTTCTTCAGCCGAAGAATTTCCATGAAACTCAGGTATCTCGGTTTTGAATCCTGTTAACCAATGATTATCCGCTGCTGCAATTTGGACGTTGTCTTGTATCAGAGGATGGTTGGTGCGAAGATTTGCAAAGGGGTTATCTATTTCTGAAAACGGATTTTCTTCGTTGTCACCATCGTTACTGTTGTTATTATTTTCATGTTCAATATTTTCTCGAACTGGTGGTGGTTGTTGAACAACAAGGGCTTGGAGAGTGGCAGTGATCGTGGCCATCTGGGCTTGTCGCTCAGCAATAGCATCTCGGGTGATTTCTGCTTCAGTACGCAATGGCGCACGACGAGGTCTTGGCATCGTGTTATCAAACAAGAAATGTAGGTGGCTCTGATACCAACCTGGCGCAGCGTATCAACGGTAACTCAGCTCAATCTAGAAATTTAGATTAAAATTTCCAGAGACCTGACTTCTTGAATCGAAGAATTGAATCAGATTCGATGCAAGGCTCTCGAATTGATGACAGAATCAAATCAATGCAAGGCTTTAGAGAAAAACTCTAGTTTACTATCTCTTAAAACTGAATGACAAAAACTAACTTACAATCCCTTATTTATAATAACCTAACTTTCCTAAAAATCGAGCATCTAAAAAAGGAATTCATAAAAGAAAAGGAAATCTAAAAAAAAGGCCAAAATTAGGAAAGGTATCAGGATGCTGCATCACTGGGTTAGCCAGAGCTTCACCCAAGAGGCCTGGAATAGCCAGTGCCTCAACTGTCCTGTTTTGAGTTCATGTTCGGTTCTTTGTTTCAATTTCATTTTAATTCCAAGTTCAATTACTGTCTAGTTCAATACAGTTTTATTTTCAAATCTTCATTATGTTCTAAACATCATCACTAGGCTTAGATGAATCCTTAGTTCTTCTGCCAATGCATGGTTTATTGTCTTTGTAGCTTGTAAAATTTCATGCCTAAACCAGTTAGAAGCAGCTAGGCTTTCACCCACATTGAGTTGCCCTTTAACTAGCCAACTAATACTAGGGGGAAAGAACTCTAGTTTGTTATTCTTCTTGGTTATTTGATTTGATCCCTGGAAAAAATGTAGGCTAGAACCGACATCCCTGTCCAATACCAATGGGACAAGAACATAGAAATTTAGTATGCTTTAGGTGAGAGTTAGAGGTGGAATCAATGCCTAGCTTCACACATTATCTTTCACTACCACTGCCACACCGTTTCTTCACTTCACCTTCACTGATACTTCATTGTCACTGCCTTAGCTCATTGCTTTGCTTTAACTATCTCCACTGTTTTACTGTCACTTAAAGAACTAGCTTAGGAGAACTTCACACTACACACCCAAGTCCTTGTGGATTCGACCCGTTCTTGCACAAGCTACAACCGACACCGTGCACTTGCGGTATAACATGTAGGCTTCTTATTCTCTTATTTCTTACAATCTTACAAGCCTGCCATTAATCCTCAGTGTTGTACACTTACAGGATAACACCGATACAAAGAGAAGGGGAAAGGCGTATGACCACTTTTTTTTATTGATCATACGGGAAAGAACATGTCGATAGGATGAATATACACTAAGAACCCATAGAGTGTATATATATATACTAGGTATCACTCCGGCCTACATCCGGAGCTCAAACTTTTACGTTTTTTATTGGTTGTTTGGTCTACCGGTTAGTATCCTTCCACAAAATAAAGTGTTTAGTCAGTCATGCCATGCCATAGTGTGTTAGTTAGGTATAATTAGCAGGACCTATATATTAGGAGGGCATGTGATCCTGATGTTTTATTGGTTAAGTCAAATTATCCAAAGATTACGGCCCGACCATGAATTAAGAAATTTACAATCAAGCGTGATCTGTAATCTGCATATTAAAGTTAGTCGTGATTATATTTAACTTATAATTATATGGGTTGAGTCTATAAGTTATCCCGGGCTAGCGGCCCAGTGTTTTGTTAGTCGAGTCAAAATAGCCGGGCTTACAGCCTCGACAGTAGCCCATAAACAGACCCTGGTGTATTGTCGGTCCAATCAAATTAGCCGGGGCATACAAACCCTCCCGTAGCCCCTAAGCATACCTTCGTGTTCTGCCGGTCAGATCAAATTAGCCGGGCCTACAACCCGGGTCGTACTGCTAAATCATATCATGTTGTTTTGTTAGTCCGTTTGAATTAGCTGGAGCTTACAGCCCCGGCGGTTGCCCCCAATAAGCCCCTGGTGTTTTGTCGGTCCAATCAAATTAGCCACATACCCGATTGTAGCCCATAAGCGGATCCTAATGTTCTGTCGTTCCGATCAAATTAGTCGGAGTCGTAGCCCTTAAACAGTCCCGAGTGTTTTCTTGAACCGGTCAAATTAATCGGGGTCGTATTAGAAATCTAAGGTCAAAATATGGTCCTCACATTAAAATTAATCATTGATTAAGTTGAAATTTATGAAATTTTCGGAGTTGAACTTATAAATTAGGCGAGGCCTGCGTCCTTGATTTTATTGGTCATGTCAAATTAGAGGGGGTTACAGACTTAACAGTAGCCCCTAAGATTATTTGGATTTAAAGTTGGCATGAGGGTTAGAATTTTTAATCTTAGTGGTTGGATTATGGTTTGCTTTATCTTGGACCGCAAAATAATCTCGTTTAATTGGGTCCCAAAAAACAGTTAGGGGCCCTGACCAATTTATACCCACACATAAAAGCATAGGGGGTTTCCAAAATTCAGTGAAAGGTCTATTTGGCCATTTCCTAATAATAAAAGCAAAAAAACTATTAATCGTTAACTTTAAGCCCTAATTCATTTTCATTTCTAAACCCAAAAAAATCAGTTCTATCTTCTTTCTCGCCTCTCCATCACGACACCATTAATGACTCCAAGGTTAATTTTTTTCTTCACCCGATTAGAATTTTTTTTTTATTCACCCAATTCGAAAGTAAGTGAACTAAAACTTAGTAATCTACTTCCTATTTGCTTTTAATTTGAAGTTTTTTGTTTGTAAAATTCAGTTTCTACCTGAAAAATAACAGTTACAGAATAAGGGTCGTCAACCTCGATCGTTATATACCCTAACGACCCCTTTTTTGGGTTTTAAGGTATGAAAAACCGTTGATGACTAAGGTGTAGGAGATAACGACCATTTTTCTGGGTTTTAAGGTTTTTATTTCCTAGAATAGAGTCGTCAATGTATTATAGAACCAATTGACGATCCTACTCTGACGACCATTTTTTATACACTAACGACTCTATATGATCAAAAACTACCTTTCTGTCTAAAAAAAATGGAAGGATCGTTATCTTAATTTAGTAGAATCGTCATTGTGTATTTAAGAATCGTTATTTCATATGACTACATATATGACGACCCTAAATGTTATATTTTACAGAGAGTTTTAGTCTTAGAGTTGTTCTTGTGTAAACAAAACAACATAATGACTCTAAGTGAGCTAAAAAGGGTCGTTAATGTTTATCACACTACCTAACGATTTTTCATAACCTCGAAAAGTTGCAGGTTTGAGTCGTCATTGGTAGTGTCAATAAAATGACGACATTAGAGAGTCGTTTGGGTATACACCTCCGACTATGACGACCCTTACACTGAGTTGTTCCATAGTGTTGATGATTCGACCACTTGGAGCAATAAACAGATAAATCAAAAGGTATAAGATGTTTACCTGATTGTTTTCAGCTCCGGGTTCCTCATTTTGAGGGTTGGTTCCTTCATTTTCAGCAATGAGATCTTCTTGCACTATATTCATGGCTTCCTCTATTAACATCTCTTTATCTATCCAATCCATAGGATTAGTTGAGACAATCTCACCATCAACACAATCATGTTTGTTATTGGAAGCTTCACCAACATCATTTCCTCCACTAGAATCACTCATTTCAAATAACCCTAACTTTTTCCTCAAAAACTCAACTTCTCCTTCCCCACAACACAAAAACACAATTTTTCTTTAATCATAAAATTTACCCAAACTGATTTTAATCTAACTAAACTAATTAACATATTAATTTACCTAATTAACTTAATTAACACTAATAATTCAGGTTTAATTTAGCCATTTCAAAAAATTTGGGATAAGGGTAATTTCTATTTCATGTCCTTTTTGTCCTGTAGTGCAGGGCCCCTAATTATTTTCATGGCCCACAATTAAACCAGGTAAAATAATCCCTTTCTTCCAAAGCAATAAAATCTCGGCCGAAAACGCAGTTATATATCGCAAATAATAATCGACGTGCATCTACAGCATGGGTTCAACTTTTTTGGGATAGATAATTCGTTGGGTTAGTCGGGGTTTATGTCCTCGACGCCGTTAGGTAGGACTAATTTTAGCTAAGAAGGTTAGGTCAATTTATATACTTTTGTGTGATGATCTGTCAATTGTTATTGATGATAAATCGGACGTCACATTTGTATTATCCACCTTATGCATTAGTAGTCGAGAGAAGGTACTGTTACACTTCGATGAAAGCACCTTCATCGTAAAGAGACCAATTTGTGAACGGATTAACATAAGTATTTCTCAGAATTATATGTCACGAACGGATGGACGGATAGAAATCTATGGATCCCAACCTCTTTCGGTGAACAAATATGCCGATTTTTCTCGAATTCCGTCTGCAATAAACATACAATTAACATCTAACGATCAATATCATATCACGATAACCATAATTATTGCATTAATTTATAATAACCAAAAAAATTAGAACATATTGAAAAATAATAAATAAGCTCGGAACACTATGTTCTTACCTAGAAGCTGTTCTGGAACACTCATAAACTTTGGCCCGCGGCTATAAAAGGATGATCAAAGATGTAGGATCATTTATATTCGTCTTCAAGTGAACAGACAACGACTCTTGATTCGAAGGAGCAAACACGATAGTCTTAGGTGATCAGCAAGAAGTTCTTGGTTATTGTAATCATAATTAACCTTATACATGCATACAAACACGTTTATGATCAATTCTTATGTAACAGAGTAACACATAAATGCATGAAGAACTCAATTTCACCATAGTTTATATCTTCACATTCTCCATCTCTCTCTTACCCTTTAAATCAATATAACAACTCCCGTCTACTACTTTCTAAATATCTTCTAACCCATCATCCTTACGGCCTTACCCACATGAACCACGGTAAAGATGCTGATTTAGAGACAACAGGAAAGTCCTTTTATGGCAGCAAGCTTGGTTAACAGGTGGTGTAGGAATTTTGTCAAACAGCTGCCGTGTATTCTGCACGTTGTTGTGGATATCTGAGACATTATATATCTCCTGCCCTGCGAAATACGGATCCAACACAATCCAGTATTGTCTAACCATTCACCAATCTTCACCATTCTAACATAAACACTGACGATGGTAACAACTTGCAGCAAACTCTTCTTCCTGGCTTCTAAATTCACATTAAACCCTTAACAAACACCCATCATCACCATGGCACCATCTTTCATCACCAATTTCTACGGCCTAATTCTTTACCAAATCCTTTGATGTTTACCAATTCTAAAAGTCGTGTATTTTCTTATCGTGACATAGTTTGAATGTCACAATTCTCCGATTTGTTTTGTTAAACAGATGCACCAATCATACGCAACTTTTAAGGTTGAAAAAAGTCGGGACGGAAGAATACATATGAACAATTGATTAAAAAAAAAACAGATACAGAAATAGAAAAGATAGAAAAAGCCACAATCAATCATAAAAAAATCTAACTCAGTGAAATCCTTTTGATATGAACGGAAGAATACTGATGAACATGCAAAGTCTTAAATAGATCTTATTGGTATTAGAATTAGGACACATGTATATTTCCGGAAACAGAGCTATAGTTTGGAATTCAAAATTAACCGTCTTGATATAGTTTTTTTTACCGTCGGCTTTTTGCACCAACACATATTTTCAGGCACTAAACACGATGATTTGGTGTTGTTGATAAAAATGGGGCTAATAACAGGAAATAATCAGAAATTATAGGCACACGGATTTAACGTGGTTCGGCATGGTTTACCTACGTCCACGGATTAATCACCTTGGGGAGAAATATTTTATTGATATTTGTATTACAATGTATCTTTTCCTCTATTTGCTACCTCTCTCTCCCTCCTCTTCCCCTTTTTCAGAATTACGTCCCTCTATTTATACAATCCTGAATATAAATGGTATTTACTTCCCCTTGTATTAATTCTGCATGAAACTGCTCATTCATGTCTCCATGTTTAATTCTGCATGAAACTGATCATTCATGCCTCCATGTTTAATTCCGTATGAAACTGCTCATTCATGCCTCCTGAATTAATTCGCATGTTGGCAAACTGGATTGATGGTTGACAGGCATAATGGCTGGTAGTATGGATGAATGTTGGCTAAAGCACAGCTGACAGCATGGGTAGAGACTGGTTGGCAGTGCGATAGAGTATTTAGCTGGGAATTGGTTGGCATCACAACTGGTAGCATGGCTAGAAACTAGATGGTAGTGCGGCAGAGTACTTGGCTGGAAATTGGTTAGCAGCACTGCTGACAATATGACTGAAAACTGGCTAGAGGTGCGACGTGCAACCTGACTTTGATAGTTGACCAACGGTTGACTTTGAACATTGACCGGTCTTGAATGACAGTTAAACAGTGGTCCAAGCAACATTCTGGCCCTATATATGACAATTTTACTGAGGGTACAAACATCGGCGTTAGGAAACCTAACCTAATTATATGGGAGCTTGACCAAATCAAGAAACCTATGGCATCCGACGCACGAAAACGTACTTGGCCAAACTCTGTTTCCGAGAGCTAAGTTATGCTTTGGTTGTCAAGGTTAAGGTTACCTATATAGACGGTGCATAAAGGTTCCATAAACTTGATTACCCAGAAAATTTTATATTACGCAAGCTGGGTAATTTTGGTTTTTGTTACATAAAGGAAATCCAGTTGGTATTTGTCCGCAAGTAGCAGACGGAGTTGTATTAGAATTTTCCTTTTTTTTTGTCCGCTTGGAATTTTATAAGTCTGGCTAAATCAGGAAACCCACCGATCCGACGGACAGCCATATACTTTTATATAAAACATATAACAGCGATGTATCTTGACAAAGCAATGTAAAGTTGGCCGTGACAAAACACTGGTGTCTTCAAGTCAATGCCAACATGTTGCACCGACTATCCTTTAGATTTGTTGATCGTCATTGCATACGCCAACCGAATCGGAAACTGGCGTCTCAGCATATTTATGTTCAGCTCTGAAATATTGGGATGGAATGATATCCTAGGCAACATCACTTTTTCTCCGATCTTGCTCTTCTTTCCCGTCAGAATTTTTGCTTGTATAAGATACTTCCCGCAATGCGTCACCAACAACCTTTCTCCATTGCAAAGTCCCTCAGAGGGAGCGAGATTTCTCATCAGAATTATCGGACACCCAACTTTGAGTTGTACTTTGAATAAAGGAATTCCTGGAGGGTTTAGATTTTGCAGAAATTCATTGCTTATAGGTGGTATCTTACCAATTTCGTCGGGAGTCAACCTATCAGCTGCTAGATATGTGTGTATCTCCGTCCTAAAAATTAAGTGCCTCGACATTAATCTCATTAACATCATTATTGCGTGCCGTGAGAATCATTCCGTTAGTTAGTTCCTCCTCCGAAACTTGTTCGTAACATTCCTCATCCCCTCTCCAGATTTGTGTTTTTGTGAGGCAGGGATAGAGCTTTGTTATTAGATCTCTTCTGTTTTTACATACGTTCACAGACGATGGTATCTCAATTTTGTCGACTGGTTCGGAACAGACCTGCGAAACGTAAATAAGAAGTTTAATCAGTTGTGTTAATATAAGCTAATTTCCAACTATAATGTATTATGGGAACCTGAGGTACTATCACCAATTGACCGAATCTAAGATGTACGTAGAGACAACAAAGATAATTACCTTGAGTAGGAAACCCGCGTACGCCCGATTTTCCGGTTCTTGCATATCCAGCCGCATATTATTGGCGAGTGTCAAAACCTTTATGTTTCCCATAAATAAGATCTTCGGATGCACTCCCCCACTATTTCTGCCCGACCTCCAATTGGTATCACTGGAAAAGTCTGCCTGAAGACTCCTCCCATAACGACAGTTACACCTCCGAAGTCATCTTTCTTATTTTCATGAGTATCCTAGAGCAACCTGTTTACCGCCTCGATACAATGCCTATGCTGCATCGACACCTCATCCCATATAATCAAAGTCGCATGTTTTATAAATTCAGCTTCTTCCTTTTGTTTAGCTATTGAACGAACATTGCTGCTTGTTATATCTATAGGAAATCTGAATGTTTAATGTGCAGTACGGCCTCCCTCCAAAAGCAAGGAAGCTATTCCTGGTATATGTAAATAAATGCAATTTAGTAATCAAAATTATATCAATATAAGAAATGATTTATAAACATAGAATATTAAGTAATGGGAAATATTTATCGGACGATGCAACAATCAAAACAATGTCTCCCTTCAGACGGCATCTCGCAGCAATGACGTTATATTCAAATGTCTTTCCTGTCCCTGCACTACTATTCAGAAAGAATTTAGACCCGTCTTTTCAATCCACGGAACCTGTCACTTCCTTGAAATCCGCAAGCTGCTCCTCATTCAAGTTTGCGATGTTCTGCTTAAGCGGATCATTATCTATTTCAGTCGTCATTCTCATATGCTCGCGTATGTAATGGTTTCCAAAAAGATTATCCCAATCAATCTTAGACTTAGGCATCGAGCAGAAATACGCCATCTCCTTCCCTCCCTCACGCAACAATTTATCAATTAGGTAAAGTTCGTAGTCTTCAATCTCCTCATCCGTTGGTTCTAGGATGCCATACTTTATTTTAATAACGTGATGTAAATCATCGTATATATTAATCTTGAATTTTTTCCATAAAAATTCTGGTTCAGCTGGATTTCCATAAGCCAGGATTATCTTGAAGAGGTTTCTCATCTGGCTTCCTGTCTGAAAACTCGATGCTTCCCTCATGCAATGCGATTCTCTATTCTTGTCACCACAGGGTCCGTGGACCATGCATTTTCTAACTGTATCAAACAGGACAAGGTCAATCTGCTCGTCGGGAAATTCAGCTGACACGTATCTATCGACCTGTTCAACTGGACGTATTTTCTACGACTTCTCAAGATATATAAGTAAATGCATATGAGGCAATCCACGCTTCTGAAACTCAATGGTATACACGTACCCGACCACATCCCCAAACACTTGTTTTCGACTATCTCATCCAGCAACGCCTTTCTTTTCATCTCAAATAATCACGCAACTAAATTTGGACGGTCGGATGCAGACTGGTGAGGATAAAATGCTTCTTGTATATCTGTCCAGTTTGGATTCTCCGTCATGGTAAGAAAGATAACCGTATGATGATTATAGCGCATTTGTAGATGGGGAAAAACGAGTTGCTGGTTTTTAAGAAATTGAGGAGACGACCGTGCGGAGGAAACTCCTTGAACCAAGCGAACTGTTAAACCTCACACAGATGCACTGCAAGAAGGGAGTGCTTTGAATTCGAGATATCAGTCTGTAGTACTCCGGTCTAAACCAAGACAATGGCCGTTACAGAGTAAATTCAGTCACAAGAGAGGATGGGTCGATCTGTTGGAGGGAAGCTGAGACATGTGTGAGATCAATGGCGATCGAAGATTGTAGGTGTGTGTTGTGTATTCTGGAAATAAGATAAGTTCTGAATGATTGAATTTGCTCTGTTGAGAGTAATTGCTCAGACGTTAAGTTGTTAATCTCGTGTTGTCTGTTTGACATAAGATTGCCTTGCTTTCAATCATGATTCAGAGACTTATTAATATTGCTGGAATTTTAAACACCATGATCCCATGAAGTGTGACAGTTGATGGAATCAAAGAGTGGGAAGTGGAAATCATGTAAAACCAGTTGCTCATCGTGCAGAAACTTGGTTGATTTCTCCATCCACTAATTTGTTAACTCCTTCAAATAATTGCACGACTTGTTGACATTCTCATCGTGTGTATGAACACACGTGCCGTAGACCGCAAGTCCAAAACTCTAGTTAATATCCCCCCATGTAACAAGAATTATATCTCGTGATTATGGAGTCTGCAAGGCAGACGTGTATTTAGTTAATCAGTTGCTGATTTCATGAGACGATGAGTCCTTGTATTGCTGAGTCGAACGTGAAAATTTTCTGAGATTCATGAATTTAACGTGTCTGTTGAGACAAAAGTATAATGTATGAATAAACATAGTCAACGTGAGCAAATATTTCTCATTCGATGAATTGTTGAATATTGATAGTTGAACCAATATTTCCATAGTTTGAGCAAATATTGCTCATCTGAGCAAATGTTGCTCGTTTGATGAATTATTGGTAGCGTGACCAAATAAAATATTAAATTAAATACTGGCAACTGAATCAAGTATAATTAATCACTAACAGAAAAGTGACATTTAGTAACAGTTCAAGCTTTTATAAGGTAACAGTTCGTAAATTACCTGTTACTAAATGTTAGGTTGTTAAATAATGGTAACAGTTTTTGAAAGAACTATTACATAGTGTCATCTAGGTTGTATACTGTAACAATTTTTATAATAAGTGTTACTATATACCCGTGTTACTGTAATAGATTTAATATGTTACCATAGTTGACATTATCGTGACATTTATTTAGACCAACTATTACAATATACCCATGCTATTGTAACACATCTAATATGTCACCATAGTTGACACTATCGTGACACTTTTTAGATCAACTGTTACCATATATCCATGTTACTGTAATAGATTTAATATGTCACCATAGTTGACCTTGTAATGACCCGTCCCTCCACCGATATTGTCCCCACTTAGCCACTGCGGTTATCCGGCAGTGTGGGATTCTCAACGGGCATCGCTGCGGTTATCCGACAATAACTTCTCGGGAGGTAACCCATCCCTGGATTGCTCCCTCCCGAGCACGCTTAACTACAGAGTTTTCTGCCAACTCTGGAGCCAATTGTGCTGAAAAGGACTCGGTATAGTGTAGACGTTCCTTGTCTCATGTGAGAGCAGTATCTGGCATAATCACCCAGCATACTCCCCCACCCGAGCACAAGCGAACGTCCCCTAGTTGTATCCCAACTAACACCGATATTGTTCCCACTTACCCATTATGGTTATCCAGCAGTGTGGGATTTTTAATGGCACTACGATGGATATCCAGCAGCAGCTTCGCGAGAGGTCACCCATCCCATGACTACTCTCGGCCGAGCACGCTTAACTGAGAAGTTATTCCCACAACTCAGTCAAGTGAACCCATCAGGCCTCGGTATAATGTAGACGTTCCTTGTCTCATATGAGAGCAGTATCTGGCATAATCTCCCAACATATTTCCCCACCCGAGCACAAGCGAACGACCTATAGTTGTATCCCAACTAACAACGATATTCTTTAGTGGTTGGTTGAATGGAATATAAGTAATGATTTTTCCTTCCCTAACACCGAGGCCTTTTCAGCATAATTGGCTCCAGATTTGGCAGAAAACTATGCAGTTAGGCGTGCTCGGGCTGGAGCAATCCAGGGATGGGTGACCATCCAGGAGGTTTCTGCTGGATTACCGCAGCGATGCCCGCTGAAAACCCCACACTGCCGGATGACCGCGGTGGCTAAGTGGGGACAGTATCGGTGGAGGGATGAGTCATTACAAATGGTATCAGAGCCGAAGACGGGTCACCTGCCGAGGGTGGGAAGGTACGCTGAACGGGGTTGGTCCAGGTGTTTCTCTTGAGGAGCAGGGAACATCGGAGATATGGGATTGAATATATTCTGGAGCCAAGGACGGCTTCAATTTAAGGTGGTGGTATTGTAATACACCGATATTCATTAGTGATTGGTTGAATGGAATATAAGTAATGATTTTTCCTTCCCTAACACCGAGGCCTTTTCAGCACAATTGGCTCCAGAGTTGGCAGTAAACTCTGCAGTTAAGCGTGCTCGGGCGGGAGCAATCCAGGGATGGGTGACCATCCGGGAAGTTTCTGCTGGATTACCGTAGTGATTCCCGTTGAAAACCCCACACTTTCGGATGACCACAGTGGCTAAGTGGGGACAATATCGGTGGATGGACGATTCATTACAGACCTTATCGTGACATTTCTATAAAACAACTATTATTATTTATCTACATAACTAGTTATCTGGAAATCCACTTCAAAAAAATTACCTAGCTCTTAGACCGACATGTCAAAATTTACTTGTTGATTTAATTTCATGCACTAGATCTAGCCATGGCTCGCATGGATGATTATCTAAGGTATAATAGAAATTCAAATCTAATAAAAAATAATAAGCAAATGGTACGACATGTAGAAATATTACACAATATAAATGTGTTGTAGTTGGGCAGTGACAACAAAGGTTGTGGTGGAGGTCGATAGTTTATTGTTTAATGAGAATAAGTATTTTATATGGATAACATTAACAAAAAAAAAAGCGCGGAATAGTGGTTCAAGAGTTATAGTTAGGTGTAATAGGTCTGAAGAGTGTAATTTTAAAGAATTTATATTTCAAGCTCAAGAAGCCCAAATCGTGGTTTTGGAACGGTGGCAGGCATGGTGGGGATGGTTACGGCGGTGCTCGGTGCTAGTGGTGGAGGTGGTGGCAGTTTCACCATAAATTGTTACCTTTATACTGTTTTTGATGACAGTTTTCATAAAAACTGGTACAGTTTCTCGAATAATAGCAACAGTTTTGTGAAAAACAGTTACCGTAGTAATTATTCAGTAACATATATTGAATAATCTGTTACCAAAAACTACTTACAGTGTCGGTTTTAAAATTTATGAGTCATTTTCAATAGTCTTTCCGTAACAGGGGCTTTAGTAACACCGCAGAAAAAACTAAAACTGTTACAGAAATAATACAGTAACAGTTTTTAACTGTCACCGAACATCATTTTTTTACTAGTGAATAAAATGCTGACCATGAGATCCTTATTATTGAATATGGAATTATGAACCTTGGACTCAAAACCCTAATTCGATCAATTGATGGTTTACTAAAAATTAACCACAGAGTGAAGGAGGGACCGGATACATGGGATCATGGGTCGACCATGTAGCGCCCAGATGCTCAAGTGAGCAAAATACCAAAGTCTCTTGAAGACCAATCGGTGAAAGGATGATTAAATGTTGGTTTAATCATTTATTAAAATAGTGCTCGTCTGAGTCTTATGTGATAAAATCTAATTAATTATGACAGGATGAGGGACCGACCAAGGCATCGTGAAACCGGCCCTGGGTGGTCACGGGATCGAATGACGATCGTTTCATGAAGTTCCAAAATACCTAATACGTGCAGTTGCGCAAATTAGGTCAAATTATGATAATGCGTGGGACGGGCTTCTTGCAAGCTAAAGAGACAACCTTGGTCGGTCAAGGTAATATTATCAGGTCACCAAAGTGTTCGTGTCTCAGTCCTGAGAATTTTGATATTTTCTGATGTGCGTTTGAGCAATCATTTGAGAAAATATGAAGAAATCAGGGATTTTGCTGAAACTGAGGAAACTTCATGAGATGAAGGAAAATAAGTATAATATCAAGGAATCATGAAGTGTGGGACCGGCTATGGCCAAGGCGTGGCCGGCTAGCCAATGTGCCCGGTCCCATAGCATTTTTCCTAATTTTGTTATGTTTTTCATGATTTTATGAAAATACTATGAAATCAAGGAGTTTGTTGAAATAAAGGAGTTTTCCTTGAAGTGAAAGAGTTTCATGAGATGAAGGAAACAAATAATATTAATAATAATAAAATAAAGGCGTGTGGTACCGGATTGGGCAAGGTCGGCCGGCTAGGGCCCGGTACCGTGAGTTTTTCCCTAATTTTATGTATTGTTTGAAGGATTTTTCATAATTTGAAGGAATTTTCATGTTTTGAAGGAATTCCATGGGATTAAGGAAACATAAAAAATAATAATAACAAAATATGGGCGTGTGGGACCGTCTAGGGCATGATCGACCGGCTGGGGCCCGGTCCCACTAGTTTCCCTAATTTTATGTAATTTTTCATGATTTGAAGGAAATATCATGAAATTAAGGAGTTTTCATGAGATTAGGGAAATAATAATAAAATAATGAGGAATCATGAGGTGTGGGAACGGCCATGACTAGGCAATAGCCAGCCGGCTAGTAGACACGGTCCCACGACACCTTTCCCAATTTTATATTATTTCCTTGATGCGAAGGAAACACCATGGAACTCAGGAGTTTCCTTAAAACAAAGGATATTTGTTCAAATGAAGGGATTTTTATGAGATCAAGGAAAATGATAAAAATATGATAAAATATATAATTGGGCGTGGGACTGGCCACGACACGACCGGACGGCCGGTGGGCCCAGTCCCCCACCGCCTTGATTAATATTTTATTATTTATTTTTTTCTTCATATTTTGCATAGGTTTATCGTTCCGTCGTATTTTGAAATACTCATTCATGTGTTCAGGTGATCGTTAGTGTATCATTGTTGAATACACTTGCATCATTTTAGTCCGGGCTTACTCGATAGTGGCTCAGATGCCCGCGTGTTGAATATTTATTACTAACCCATGGAATTTTGCTGGGAAGAAGCATAAATTGAAGTAAAGAAATATTATGAAAAACATTGAATATTTTCCAGGGATTCAATTAATGAATCTAATGATTTAAGAATAATTAATTGATGGCTCTATACTAGTACGATCATCTAGGAGCATTAATTATTTAGGAATTGAGTGATATGAGCTTGTTGAGGCGTCATGTTTCTGTTGTATAGTCAGGGAAAACATTGTTACATCCTGGAGACGTTATTTCTCTATACTAGCAGGCAAGCTGTCTAGGAGCCGTCTAATCTTGCAATTCTATATAAAAGTGATCACTGAAATTGCTCATTATTCATGAGATATGCCGTTGCCTCAGCTGAGAAACTACACATCTACATACACTCTGAGAGAAAGTATTCTTAGTCAGAGATTCTTGTGGCATGAGTTTTCATGCTTTCGGTAAGAGACATGAGCCTCAATACTCGTCTGATTTCTAGATCAGGAGCATATACAATTATGGGTTTACGATTTTATCCCTTGTCGAAAATCCACCATCTACATTAAGTCCCCTGCTCAGTGAGGGACAGTCATGTTCCTCAGTCAACACTAAATGGTGATTTTCCAACGGACGAACGAAATAAGTAATTGAACTTAGTCGTAAGATAAGATGTTACCGGATTTTTGATTGCGAACCACGGCTTGAGCGAAGACCCATTGGAATAATAGTGTATCGTCTAATGAGAATAAATTGGTGTAGAACCGCTGATTTTGTGACGGAACCTTGGTTGGTTAAGGATTCGCGGGTCCGGGCCCAAAAAGGAAACCCTTGTGAAATTAGGTTTTGGAAATAAAATTCGATATAAAAGGAATTAATCCTCTTTTTTTTTTATTTCACCTTCACGACCACCACCTTCATCACGTCTTCATCTCCTTCAAGTCCGAGCAAGAGAGCAGGAGAGAAATTTCGCTAGAGTCGTTGCCACCATCAATCGCTGGCGCCGTTCGATCATCGTCTGGCCGTATTCCGGCCATCACCGTCCATGTGAGTTTTTTTTTTGTTTGCTGAAGTTCATAAGTTTTTCATGTCTTGATCATGCTAAAATTATATACATGTGCATATATGAGTGTGACTTTTGTAGAAAACCCTTATTTTTTGAAAACGTATATTCGTTTGATTGTTAGTTTAAGAAACCAATAATAATCCCTGACTTTAGGAGAGATTATTTTTTATACATAGGCTTGTGTCCAGTGATAAAATTTTGTTTATTATCTTTCATGAAAACCAAAACTTTATTTTAAAAGATGTGAACTTCTCACAAAACCGAAGTAAACCTTCGTTTCGAAAACGGACAATCGTACGAAGGAAAATATTTTTTTTATGATAAAACCGTGGAATATCCACAAAACTTTTCTCATGGGAAACCGTGACATGTCAGGTCACAGATTTTTTTTTACGTGAGTTAATCACGTTTTTTATATATATATTATTTTCTTTAAAAATCAAAACCTTTGTTTTGCGTAATCCTTAGAAGTAAACAATTATTTATGATGGAAGAATGTCTTAGTTTTCATAATTCCATGGTGAATGTTCACACAGTAGAAATATTCATGATTTTATAAAAATCTAAGTTTTGCTCGTCATTTGTAGATTTGAAGAAACGAGCAAGTTTTGAAGTGTTAACTCTTGCATTACCATCACTACTGTTAGTGGAATCGTAAAAGCTATGAGTTTAGAATTACCCTTTCATAGATGTTAGTTGAGCATCTTTTTCATTTGCATGATTCCGTCATCTTGTCAAAGTTAGCATCTAAATGATATACTGAAGTAGAATGTTGTGTGAATTTCACAGTTACTTCGCAAGGATGTTTGATTCCCAAGCTAACAATGCCTCCAGAGATGATACACACTTGGATAATGACGCCTCCAGGGATGATTCGTGCATAGATAACGATGCCTCCAAGGATGATTCATGCATGGACGAGACTTCCATTGGCGAAGATGAAACACCTGAAATCAAGAATGTTCCAAACATAGGTGATGCATTCTTTGTGGATCAAGGGCTTGAGAAGCGTCTCAAAACCCCAGCATTTCGTCTTCTGATAAATCCCAGAGAGGTTACTCAGAAAAAAAATTAGTGACTCCTCAGGCAACCATTCGGTTTTTTCTTCAACGAGGATATTTTTCCTGCGTCAATCATTGAATTCAAGCTTTCTCCACGGCCTTTAGAAAATTTTTCTGGATGGGCGAGATATATGCTAGGTTTCCCTCGTGTTTGAGCCAAGTTTCATGATGCACAAGTAATACGGGCTATCCAAGCTTCTGGAGACTTGTTCGTTTTTCATGATGCGCGAGGTATGGTAGCTCTACTTGCTCGTTGGTGTATTCCAACTCACTCTTTCATATGCATATGGGGAGAGTTTACCATTACTTTAGAGGATGTAGTTGCTTTGTTGCATCTTCCAATCACGGGTAATCTTCCTGAACGTCTTTCTTCATCAATGAAAATTGAAATTTCTAACATTTTGACAACCGCAATGGAGGAGATTAATAAGGCATCCGGTAGCAAAGGTTGTTATGCCCATTGGTTAGTACACTGGTGGCCAAGAGATACTCCTCTGGAGTGGGCCGTTGACGGTACGTTATCTATTGATGCTTTCTTGTGTATGGTTGTCTAGAGATGTATTTGAAGATGCTGGAAATTTGTTGAAGCCGTTCGTGATTCTGAAAAAGCGGGGGTCTAACAACACCACCGAATATTTCGCTTAGCAATCTGTATGGACAAACTCGAATATACTTTTAAGAGAATCAACAAGACTCAATCAATTAAAAGTATCTCAAGGAGTTTATATCTCTTACTTGATTTGATTTCCTCAAACAGAAACCGCGAGTACTAATCAAATACAAGGAATAACTTGGACAGTACCAAATACCAATGTCCAAGGATCAATCAATGATAATGAACAACCAAAGGTTAGATTAATCCAGTTGATGATCTAACGCACAACCTGTATTATTTATATTATATAAACAAATATAATGCGGAAAAGAAATAACACAGGCACCAGAAATTTTGTTAACGAGGAAACCGCAAATGCAGAAAAACCCCGGGACCTAATCCATATTGAATACACACTGTATTAAGCCGCTACAGACACTAGCCTACTCCAAGCTAACTTCAGACTGGACCGTAGTTGAACCTCAATCAGTATCCCACTGATCCAAGGTACAGTTGCACCCCTACGCCTCTGATCCCAGCAGGATACTGCGCACTTAATTCCCTTAGCTGATCTCACCCACAACTAAGAGTTCCTACGATCCAAAATCGCAAGCTTTAAGAATAAAAAAATCTGTCTCACACAGACAAGTCTATTAAAGGATAAATCTATCTCCCACATAAAAACCCTAAAGTTTTTGTTTCGTATTTTGATATATAATCAAGGTGAACATAAACCAATTGATAATCCGGTCTTATATTCCCGAAGAACAGCCTAGATTAATCAATCACCTCACAAAAATCTTAATTGTATGGTAGCGAAACAACAAGTCGTGGAATCACAAACGATGAGACGAAGATGTTTGTGATTACTTTTATATCTTGCCTATCGGAGGTACTCGTACGATAGAATATGCAAGATCAGATCACAAAACTACGATAAAAGTAGTATCAGTCTGGCTTCACAATCCCAATGAGGTCTTTAAGTCGTTAACCTGGTTTTAGAAGAAGAAAACCAAAGGTTAAAGGAGAATCGACTCTAGCTTACAAACTAGTATCACAAGTACGTGTGGGGATTAGTTTGTAGAGTTGCTAGATGTCCCCTTATATAGTCTTTCAAATCAGGGTTTCGCCTTGCTCACAAAGAAAACACTATCCACCGTATGAAAACCTGATTTAGATTCAAGCTAATATATCTCAACCGTTAGATCGAAATCTTAGCTTGTTATACACAAATAAAATGCACGCTTCAAGGTTTGATAACCGTACCCAAACGTGTGCATAGTTGGTTAAATAACAGTCAACCAAAAGGTTAGCCATTTGAGCATTTCATACCAACCATTTTCTTCTTCACCATAACTAGTTCAAATGACTCAACATGAGATAGTTAGAGAGTTGTTCAATTGCAAGGAAATCTCATGTACTACACAAGACACAATTGAAGCAAAGATGATTCGATTCAAATGAATCGGTTCATGAACTTTATAGCCACAGTTTGAAAAAGCATCCCTTAGTCTTTATGAGTTAAGTTCAGAAATCATATTTAAATATATAACCTATACAAGTTTGCAGACTTGAAGTACTGGAAAGAGTTTTCAAACTCCAGCAGAAATTCTCGGGTTCGATACCTTCTCTGGTTCACGGACTGGTTTCGCGTACTTGGCTCACGCAACATAGTTTGATAACTCAGCAGAAATTCTCGGGTTTGAGAACTTCGGCAGTTCGCGGACTGATTTCACGGACTTGGCTACTAGACGATTTCCAGTATGGGACTTATGCACATATGTGTTTCCACAACATACTTATGTCCACTATGGTTATGTAATCTAAACTCTCATTCCAATCATTGAAACATTCTTAGAGGGCGTTATATAGTTGTTACAATATTTCTCGTTAAAGAAATATTCAAGATGATTGAAACATACATGACTTGCGTCACTAGGTAAATAAAAAAATGGTCGAAGCGAAACGCTCACCAACACATATTTAGAGATATAAATAGGAGAGGTATACTCAGCTCGAAATACCCTCGGCTCGAAATACCAAATGTGTATAATCTAAGTCTATATATATAGCATACGACTTTTGTCTCAAGAAGTATGAGATAAAATAGATACACTTTTGATTGACAGATAAGTTAAAGTCTTCACATACATTTTTTTGAGAAGTTCCACCGGTTCCTTGATTAGATCTTCTTGTTGTCTGATGAATCTCCATGAAGTCCTTGAGCTCAACTACACTTACTATCCTAGTCCTAGAATTGGAAATCATAGACTAGAAATCAAGACTTATAGTTTTGATCACTAACATTGACAAAAATGCTTGAGATAGCAATGCATGCGTGTTTGACCGAGCACTGATCTAACAATCTCCCCCTTTGTCAATTTTAGTGACAAAACTATCAGTACATATGAAATAAAAAAAAAAGACAATGAAACTTTAGTAGCTCCTATTCCAGAATTCTAATCTTCAACATTCCTTGAAATCTTCGTCCTTCCAAGTACTCCAATGATCCCAAATGTTGTAAGTTTAGCATCACCGTTGTGGAAGATCCGTAGCTATAACAATGAGAAAGCATAGGTCTCGATCATTGTTATACAATGTCATAGTATTATTACACAATGTCAAAGTCCAATTGTATCACAACTTCAACAATAATACTATGGTGATATGTACTACTCCCCCTTAGTCCATACTCCATCTCGATCATGGAAACCACTCCCCCTTACACAATGATCTGAAAACCATATGTATTTGTAGTGTGAACTACATATTAATTCTCCCCATTTTTGTCAATACAATTGGCAAAGGTACAAGAACGAGATCATAATGAAATTTCCACAAGAGACAATTCATGACTAAAAAAAAGACGCACATAATTTAGATGCAATCATATAGCCGAAGCTAATAACATTCATCAAGGAGTTTAAAGATACAAGATAACCCCTCTAAAATTCCACAGCCGCACACCCCTCAAGATATGACCATTAAGCACAAGTTCAAAAGAAACTCTCCCCCATTTGATGTCATTCCCAAGGGAACAACAAGAGCGACATTAATTTCGAGAGAAAAGAAGGATTTTTTATTGGACACCAAAAACCATGAAAAATGATTTTCTATATCCAAAAACTCAATCAAATTAATCACAAGTAAACCTATGATTAATTTAATTGAAATACACAATCAAATTAAACACAAATAGTGCTCAACTTAATCGATGATGCTCAACATAAGTAAACTTACGGAACATATGACTAACATAACCATTATAAAATGATTAGGATAGCCGTTCATATGCTCAACACAAGAGGAATCTTATGGAATATATGAATGCTCAACTAGACTAATTAAAAAAGAACCCATAATTAATCTAATTGGAATACAAACAATCAAACTAATCATGAAAGTAATCAATTTAATTGTCATTTTTTTTGCTCGACATTAGAGAAATTACGAAGCAAATAACTAAATAACCAAACAAGATGATTAATTTAGTTCACAAATTCTCAACATAACATACCTTCCGGAACAACCAACCAAGCTAATAAAAAATGATCCACTTAGTCGTATCGTACTCAACATATGACATATTACGGAGCCTCACGGTAATACATAAAAATGGTTAAATGAAGATCAATACCGTGGAATACGCAAGGATCTATTCCATTTACAATCATTATTTGCATAACAATAATAGACTTTATCCTTCTTCACAAAAGATTTTAACCTATCTTCCATCAAAGAATTGACAATATAGGCTTAACTTTTGTGTTTTTCAAAAGTTTATTCATCCTTAAATCAACACATACATATCGATCATGAATGACTTTACTTTTGACAAAATATGCGACAACAAAGTTCACGGATGTAAACACCAATTCCCATAACATATTGCAATATAACAAACCATAAGATTAAATATTACAAACCATCATCCTCCAAATGTTTTTAGAATTTAAAAACCAATAAACTTAAAAAATAAACACAATAAGATGAAAATAATAGTTATGTGTAGTCACAATCATCGCTATTCAAAGCACTAGTTATTCTTCCAACTAATCCAAAAATAAGACATACTAGGAAAACTAAAACAAAATCAGACTCTTAAGCCAAGACTGTATATTAATATTATCAGACTGACGGTTCCGGAGGTTCATGAGTCATGTGATTATCGAGTTTATGAGCGTCGGAAATCTCTGCAACCTTTGATGGATTAATTTTAGGAGGCTCTTTAACACAGTTTTTCACGTGAGCAAGGTTACAGTTAACCTTTTCCAACTTAGTTCTTACTGTATCAAGACACTTTATTGTTCCAACAAGATGCTGAGCATCAATATCCACCTCAGTTGGAATCTTATCCCCGATATCTGAGTAGGAAACAAGAAATTGAGGAAAGGATCTTTCAACTTCAACAACAATTCCCTTCTCTTTATCAAACTCAAAATACATACCATTGTCAACGAAGTCTTCAGGAAAATCCCACGAGCAAGAAGAAGACGCCATTAACGAGAAACCTAGAGTGTGATATACTTCAATCTCAATAGGAAGGGTATATAAATGATTTGAGAGAAGTAGGGTTTACAAGACAGGTATATGAGACAGAACCCAAAACCGTACATGTACCCGTACGAGGATGACTAAAAAGCCCGTAAAAAGGAACTTGTAGTTTTTTGGAAGTTAAGTGGAAAGCAAAACAAAGACAAGAAAAACAATAACAAGAAGAATCAAAATACTCCTGTAAAAGTATATGACTGATTATCCATCTAAGAACGATAAGAAACTAGCCAGATAATCAGAGCTACTTTGCAAATAGTATACCTATTCAATTCTCACACAACTAGGATTTGTGATGGGTGAAATATCAACCTTGTGATTAATATGCACAAGTATGAGCACTCAACTCATTAAATGAATTTTTTTTTTGTTTAGCCTTCCTTATTTGATTATCACTTAGTCCAGAAAAATATGACATAGATTGTACAACATTTTCTTCTGAAGGCTTTCTCTGAGGACTAAATCTAGGACCTCTTGCAACAGATTCAAGGGGATCTGAATAGATGGGGATCCATTTTCTAGATTTAGATTTACTAAAAACACTCTTATAACCACAAGGAATACATTTATCATAAATACGAGAATTTATTCGACTAGAATGTACTTGTGCCATGTGACGATTTCTAGGAAGAGAATCATGTTTATAAGGTTCTTGGTATTCTTTGGGTATTCGATTCACTGCAGTAGTAGACTGACTATTTGTTCCATTGACAGTGGAAAGAAGCAAATTTCAGAGATTTAAAATTTGTTTCTTCCTTGAAAAGAATTGGACAACATAGTGATTCCTTTTCCCACAAAAGGTACAGGTTCGTGGAGGTGAGGTAACAACAGGCACTTGTTTAAACTTCATAGCCACTGGAGAAGATTGTAAGTTATGAAAACTTTTCTTGACAAAACCTTCATCTGTAGAAAATTTCATTCTGTACAGTAACTCATGAGAATTAGTTTGTGCAAAAGAACTTTTCTTTACGACAGAGATTTCCTTTTCTAGGGATTTGCACTGTCCATGGGCTAGAGCAAGTGATTTTTTAAGTTTCTTTTTCTCAATACGAAGTCTGTCAAGATCAGATGAATGCGTCTTGATCAAACATTTTTCTCTAATTGATCCTTCTTTGATCATCTTTTCAAGATCACCAATATTTTTATGCTGTATATTATTTTCTTGAAGAAGTTTCTCAATATTCTTGGAGAATGACTCTATGATGCCATAGAGTATATGTTCACGATCATTAGACTTTTCAAATTCATCTATGAGTTGTTCATGATTCTGAAGATCAACAAACTCGGTAGAATTTTTTGCAATTCTTGTGAGCTCCATTTCAGCTTTTGCCAATGCCTAACGTCTCGTTAGAGAGAGAGTTGTCTAAACAAGATGAGACAACAAGCTTACCTAAGGATTCAGAAGAATCTGCTAAGGGGTGATCCTTTGAGGTATCTCCAAGACTTTTGGCAAAGTTGACATCTTTAGAAGACATCTTGGTATGCGTATACGAGATTCTGTACACAAACTCAGATTGTCACAAACACGAACTTGTAAAGTCTTAAACGTGTTTTCCGGCTCTGATACCAATTGAAAAAGCGGGCGTCTAGTAACACCACCAAATATTTCGCTTAGAAATCTGTATGGACAAACTCAAATATACTTTTAAGAGAATCAACAAGACTCAATCAATTAAAAGTATATCAACGAGTTTATATCTCTCACTTGATTTAATTTCCTGAAACAGAAACTGCGAGTACTAATCAAATACAAGAAATAACTTGGACGGTACCAAAGACCAATGTCCAAGGATCAATCAATGATGACCAACAACCAAAGGTTAGATTAATCCAGTTGATGATCAAACGCACAACCTGTATTATTTCTATTATATATACAAATATAATGCGGAAAATAAATAACACAGACACCAAAATTTTTGTTAACGAGGAAACCGCAAATGCAGAAACACCCCGAGACCTAGTCCAGATTGAATACACACTGTATTAAGCCGCTACAGTCACTAGCCTACTCCAAGTTAACTTCGGACTGGACCGTAGTTGAACCCCAATCAGTCTCCCACTGATCCAAGGTACAGTTACACCCCTACGCCTCTGATCCCAGCAAGATACTTCACACTTGAATCCCTTAGACGATCTCACCCAAAACTAAGAGTTGCTACGATCCAAAATCGCAGGATTTAATAATAAAAAAATCTGTCTCACACAGACAATACTATTAAAGGATAAATCTATCTCCCACAGAAAAACCCTAAAGTTTTTGTTTCGTCTTTTGATATATAATCAAGGTGAATAGAAACCAATTGGTAATCCGGTCTTATATTCCCGTAGAACATCCTAGATTAATCAATCACCTCACAACAATCTTAATTGTATGGTAGCGAAACAAGACGTCGTGGAATCACAAACGATGAGACGAAGATGTTTGTGATTACTTTTATATCTTGCCTATCTGAGAACTCTCACGATCTCAAGCCAATCAATATGATTGTACTCGTACGATAAAAGATGCAAGATCAGATCACACAACTACGATGAAAGTAGTATCGGTATGGATTCACAATCCCAAGGAAGTCTTTAAGTCCTTAACCTGGTTTTAGAAGAAGAAAACCAAAGGTTAAAGGAGAATCGACTCTAGCTTACAAACTAGTATCACACGGACGTTTTGGGATTAGTTTGTAGAGTTGCTAGATGTCCTCTTATATAGTCTTTCAAATTAGGGTTTCGCCTTGCTCACAAAGGAAACGTTATCCACCGTTAGATGAAAACCTGATTTAGATTCAAGCTAATATATCTCAACCGTTAGATCGAAATCTTAGCTTGTCATACACATATGAAATTCACGCTTCTGGTTTGATAACCATACCCAAACGTGTGCATAGTTGGTTCAATAATAGTCAACCAAAAGGTTAGATAGACTTTTGAGTGACAGATAAGTTCAAGTCTTCACATACCTTTTTGTCGAGACGTTGCGCCGGTTCGTTCAGTAGATCTTCTGCTTGTCTGATGAATCGCCATGAAGTCCTTGAGCTCAACTACACTTACTATCCGAGTCTGAGACTTAGCTAAAATAGACTAGAAATCAAGACTTATATTTTTGATCACTAACATTGACAAACATGCTTGAGATATCAACACATGCGAGTTTGACCGAGCAATGCTCTAACAGATTCCCTTTGCAATTAAGATGTCTCAAGGTGATCAACTCCCAATAGGTAGTTTGTTCTTGGGTTCTTTATACTTTAACTTGGACTCCTTGATTATAGACTTCAGCATCTCGAATGGTTTTATGAAGATTGAATGATATGCCAATACGATGTTTCTTAAAGATTAGATGTGGGAGCGTTTCAAGAATTATGCACCCATTCCACGTACTATTTTGCAAGGATTGAATGTTGATGCTCGCCATGTTTTCTCTAAGAAGGACAATGCCAGGATCAAGTGCTGGTCCAAAAAGCAACCTCGACTCAAGACTCGCTTTGTTGATGTCTTAGACCGTGAATGTGAATTCAATTTACGCCCATAGGTGTTAGTTCCTCCTTATATTTGTCAGTTGAAAACTTTTAACGCTGAAGAGAGTATGACTTTGAAATCTGGTGCTGATTTGGACGACGGTGAGAGGTCTTTTATGTTGAGTTGTACTCCTGGACATCTGATATCACTAATACATGGTGAATTCTTAGTGGAAGAATACAATATTGATAGGGTGACTCGACAAATAGGTATGAATCAGTGTGTCCCGACTTTTCGAAGAAGAAAACCCTCAGTTGAATAGCTCATGACCCGTCTGGACCGCACGCATGTAGAATGAAGTGAATTTTGGTTCCCCAGCTGTGAGAGAATCACATATGTAACTCCGGGTTATATAGACTTTTGGGATCAACAACTCAGGCATTCACTTGATTTCGTGAAGGAGCCTCCTTCTGCTGAGATGATTGCTACCCGACCAAGATTGAAGCATTTCCCTGGTGGTGATAAACGGAAAATCTCCAGGATGTTCATAAGTAAGTATTCTTTACAAAGTATTCAGAAGATTATGATAATTGTATTTTGATTATTGCATCAATATTTTTCACAGGACGGTCGTAATGTAAGACCTCGAATCAATGTAGACCTTTCAAAAACTGAAGCGAGTCTTCATGGTGGAGAAGGTAGGAATAAGAATTATAAGATGTTACCTAACACCATAAAGTTCCCAGTGATTTCTTTGGTGAGTTGTCGAGATCCCTTTCGTCATGATTTTTTCTAATCCGTGTAATTAGGATCGTAAAACCAATGCTTACTATTCCGTTGCAGAATTTGACTCCATCGAGTATTGACTGTCTTCAGTTCTCTGTTGCTGGGCAGACGGTTTCTGACTTGATTGAAGAAGAAGAGGCCGTAAGTGTTTCTTCGTTTATTCAATTATGATATTTTTTAGACAAAATTCTAATTATTTAAGGATATATCCAGGAGGATGTATTCATGGAGGTGGAGAGCCCTAATGATGCTTGTTCGGAGAATGGCGATAAAGGAAACTCCCAAAGCTTGAAACCGAATAAAAGCAATGGTTTTCTTGATGTTGATGTGAACAATTCGGGTTCCTCGAACGCTTCAGAGACTATTCAAGTAAGTATTTCCCTTGCATTTTATCCATAGAAGCATAAAATTGTATATTTATGAGTGAATGAATGAGAATTCGTGTGAATATATGAAAAGTTTTGCCGAAAATACGTCACCAGAAAATCCAGAACTTAGCCTTTTAGCAAAAACGCCATAAAATCTTCGTCCGGTGTCAGATTTTCGTGATCTACATATGTATCCTTACGCTCAGGAAATTTCCAAGCTTTAGTGAAGAAGCTTTTTAAGTTATGAGCACGTTTAGGGGTTGAAATAGACGAAACAGTAAACATCCAGGAGACTTTCAGGAAATTTTCAGCTGGCATGTAGTCCCGTATTTTGGCCACAACTCTTCGCTCGTTCATCCGATTGTTATGAAATTTTGATATGTTGTAGATAACATCCATACGAAGATAATGGTATACAACCCAACTCTTGATTATTTACCAATTTATCCCAGTTTATCGTTTTATACAGGGAAGTGTAAAGTCTTCTAAGGCGAGCTTGTTGTAAAACGTGTTTTTGTGATTTCCACGTTATTTGCTGATGTCTAGCATGTAAAATGAATAAATTTGATGACGTTAGACTATTTATAAGCTGGATTTTATGATTTATTTTGGTTTCATAATTGGATGACTCTAATCTCATGTAATCTTCTTATTAGGTGCAAAATACTGAAGTTGAGAATGAAGGAGCCAATAATGATGAAACGAGCAATCCTGGGGTTATTGATGAAGAAAAAACCATCTCTGGACTTCAAGGTCGTGAGAGTGTTGTTTTTGAAACAATTAAGGAGATCTAGATTTCAATTGTTGTTGCTTTAATGGTGGAAAAAACTGAGCCACAAGTAGAAGAGACTGAAGAAACTGTTGTTGTAGAAATTGCTCCAGTAATTGAAAACCATATAGTGGTGCATGAATACCCAAGTGCAGAAGTTTCTTTTGATCCTCCGTTTGATGCGTCACTCCCATACCATGAGCTAGTTGGTGGATTCAGCGACCCTATTGGATATGCAAATTTATACGATAGAATATGAAGGAAGTTCGGTCACATCGTCGTTACCAGAGACCTTAAGCGTGCTTACTTCTTGAAAATGAAAGTAAGTGCTATCTTACATGTTGTAAGTGATATATGCGCTAGGTCCAGAAATACTGTGACTTCGGACGTACTCTTTGATTGGGAGTTCAACTTGGAGAATTTGAGAGACCTGGATTCAACGTGAAGTGGCTTCGTAAGAAGATGAATGCTATTAAGGACTCATGTGAAAATAACATACCCTTTCCCAATGACGTTTTGATGCAGAAGGAAGACGAAATTTCCAGGATGACTGAAGAGCTGAACATGGAGAAGGCGGCCTTACAAGTCTTGAAGGATGCAGAGGAGAAAAAAATCTTTCTTTGCTGATTTTCTTTGATTTATTTTCATAATCTCTTGAACTTATGAACTTCTGAGACATGTGAGGTTTTATTTTTGGTTTTGATTGGTTTTGGATAAGAAGATGATTGAGGATTTTTTTTGGGTTTGGGTAGAGATTTTCTTTGAGTAAACTGCATTTAAATTACTGAATGCAAGTATTGCAAACATTTTAGAGGAATTGAAATACAATGAAAGAAAATTCTAAATGCTAAATATTTGAGGTGTTAGCGCTTTGAACATCCAATACCTCGTATATCCAAAACTTTAAACGTCAAAGGCCGTGAGTCAATTCTCATGTATCACGGCCACAGTCTCCTTGTTGTCCATGTTGATTAATTTGTAGTATCCACCAGCAACAGACTTAGAGATCATAAAAGGTCCTTCCTAGTTGGAGTTCTTTGCAAAATGAAAGTTGCGCTTGGTTGCCTTGAGAACTAAATCTCCTTCAAGAAACTTGTTATACTTGATCGTCCGTGCCCTGAATATCTTCTGCTGATTCAGAATTCTCCGTGTAGTGGAGTTCCATGGCTGCGGTAAGTGTTAGAGCATGGATCGGTTGAACCCACTAAGCGTTGGTATGTCAAGTTTGGTTGTCATATTTTGGTGAATCAAAACTCATGTCACGAGTCCCTTAATTATGTACTAGAGTTCAACTTCGTATAGGTTAGCTTGAAAGTATTAGGATATGAGACATTACAAGTATTGAGAAGATTTGAAGATGTGAAGAAGCAAGGAGCTACAACGACAACAATCATCCTTCCACTTGAGGTTAGTGATATTTGACTTGAACTGTTTCATTCCCTAACGTATCTTTCAAGTCGTGCGTATTGAAAACATAACTGCGAAGCATATTTGATCTCTATATAAACATAGTATTAAGGAATACAATACGAGGTTTATTGCTTAACCATTAAACTTTGTAGATAAGACATCGCCATAAGCATTTGAATGCTATTGTGATTATGTATGGGTATGAGGTGAGGATTTCATCCTAGGGAACAATGTTTACATGTGTTCTAAGGAAGTACCGTGTATGGTTTGTTGTTGCTCCGGTGTGTAATTGTGTGTGCGTTGCCAGGTTCGCCAGTCCATCCGCCGCTTGGTTCGCCTCTCTATACACATGTGTTATAGAGTGATTTGTGATTTGTTGGAGAAGGATTGTATTTCCTGTATCATTGCACTAATGATCCATGGTTTGTCATCTTTCCTGTTATAGGGAAATTTCAGAATTAGTAATGTGCATTTACTAATTATATTTTCCGAGAGATTTCGATCGTTATTTTTGGACATAGCATTTCTAGGGATTATGAAAACCGAATTTGTGCTTTTATGAATATCTTGAGAATATTTTTGGTTTTGGAAATCCTTGGTGTCCAAACTTCCTTGTCTCTAAATACACGAAGTTTTCCTTTCTAGCAAACAAATCCTTCGTAACAACAGACTTCCTCTTTTGTCTTTGTTACTGATGTAGCTTCCTATCATAGAGGAGTCAAATAAACTTTTTTTGTGAACCGAAAAGGAAATTTCCAGGTGTTATTGGTTTTGTTATTCATTTCATATCTTATGAACAACCAATATGTGTGATAAAGTAAAACCGCTCACAACTTGTTGTGTTTTTGGTAGAACTAATCACAAAGGCCTGACTTTTGTATTGGTATAAATTTTATTAGTAAAACCAATCTTAAGTAATCACCATGGTATGATCGGATTATGTCTGCCACTGGGAAAGGGAACCGACTTGTAAGGTGTGAAGGGAACCGATCCTTGTAAGGGGTGCAGTACATCAAGGGGAACCGATCCTTGTACTGGATGCAGCAAGGTTTACAACAGAAAGGGGAACCGATCCTGTGAACGTGTGCAACACATATAAGTTAAATACCATATATATTTGGGGAACCGATCCTAGTTACCTAGTCAACCGAATCTTTTGGGAAGCTAGTGTGACTATGCGTAGTACTTAAATGGAGGTAGAACCGAAACTTGTTTTGGTAGATTCGTAAACCCATGATTGTGATTGAATATTGGCTTGACCAATCACATAGTTCTTGAAAGTCAGATGAACCAATTCTAAACTTGTTTGGAAGTGTGGCAAATCGGTTTCAAGGTTGTAAGTGTGAAATAGAACTTACAAGTAAAGATGTCGACAAACTTTGAACACGTGCTTGAATGTTTATTTCTATAATTATTCAAAGATAATACTTAACGGCTAATAGAAGAGAATCCCAGGATCGAAACATAAGTAAGTTAAGAATATTTTAATTTAGCGTTATTAATTTCATAGGTGAAATCTCTTACGTCCGCTCGTTTTAAAGTATTCTTTGGGATTTAGAAGCTCTAACGCGACCCGTTGGTGGGAAACTGGATAATTGTGGTTTATCTTTATTTTCGATTGATTTGATTGACTAACGGTGGTTGAAATATAGTTGCACATAGTTTGTTTATTCTTAAGAATCTTCTCATCTGATATAAGATTTACTCAAACTTGTTCAGAGTTTCGACAGGGATCTTTAGACTGTTGTTAGTTCTAAAGACAATCTTGTGATAATCCACTGTTAACAAATTCCGTTATGTGCGTGATTGATCACAAGAGATTCAAGTGATTGTGTACATGTTTTTATTAAAGATTTAAGAAGATTTGAATACAAAGAAGATATTGAAGATCTGACTTGGGTTTTATAATCTTTGGTTTGCACAATACTTGTTTGGGAAAAGAGGATCCAATTAATAATCGGTTTATTCTTGTGGTAGATTGAATTGATTAATTGAGTAAATCGGCATCAACACGGTTCTTCGGATTAAATGTGTTGTTGTTGTCTTAATCTTAGGAAATTACCTTCGGGTGATTCAACATAAGATAGATCTAGACCCGACGAAGGAGTTTATGTTGAGATAAACGGAAGAGCCTTTGTCTGACTCATATCACTTTGTTGAATAAAGTTGATACCGAACAGATTTCTTGTTCCTTTATTGTTTGGAATACGAACCAAAGGGATTGTTCCAAGTACGTGACTTATTCATAGGTTCGAGGCGTGGGAATACATATGGAACTAAGTGAACTATAGGTTAGTTACTTGGTCTCAACTATACGAAGTTAGGTGTACTTTTTTGTAACGGCTTAATACCGAGAGTATTCAATTGTGGACTAGGTCCCAAGGTTTTTCTGCATTTGCGGTTTCCTCATTTACAAAATCTTGCTGTGTCATTTACTTTTATTTTTTGCATTATAATTGTTTTATTATAATTATAGTAAATTACACAAACGTTAATTTCTATTTACTTGATAAGCAATCCTATTGTGTTTGGTTAAGTCCGAACCTTTGTATCAAGTAAACATACTTCGTTGTTGTATTGTCTCGATCTCGTATCCATAGACGATCACATGAAGTTTGAACCGATTAGTTGTATTGTATCGACTCAGTCCATAGACAAATCACTTTCGGAGAAAGGACTTATAGGTAGGAAAAGTTTTAGCTTGAGATATATTTGGGTACCCTCGCCTTTTCAGTTGGTATCAGATCAGGCAAACACAAAAAGATCTAACAACCTGTGTTTGGTGCGATCCAACCTATAAGAATGAATCTAATGAGTGATTCAGTTAACGTTCCACCAAGATTTAATGGATCTAATTATCCATTTTGGAAATCGGCTATGAAGGCTTTTCTTCAATCCAGAGATTTTAATACATTGCTATTAATCGAAGACGAATACCAACCTCTGATAGAATATTCTGAATAAGAGTTCAAACAACTAGCGTCATATACTCTTGAAGAAAGGATTCTTGCAAAATAAAATTCTGATGGTTTAAACGCTATTATACATGCAGTTAGTGATGATCTTTTTCATCATGTGCTGTCTTGTAGAACTTCTAAAGAAGCATGGGATATTCTTGAGACGGTATTCGAAGGAGATAAATCTGAAAAAGAAGCTAGACTTCTCACCCCCTCATTTGAATGGGAACATCTTCATATGGATGATAACGACACCTTCGAGGAGTTTAATTCTAAACTTTCCGAGATTATTAATGCATCTTTTCTCCTTGGAAAGGCAATACCTGAAAAGGAAATAGTAGGAAAAATTCTCAGATCGTTACCATCCAGATACGAGTCTAAGAAAGATGCCATAATAGAAGGAAATGATCTTTCTACACTTTATCGAAGCTCCCTTGTAGGAAAGTTAAAGATCTTTGATAAAGAAATTCTACTGAAGAATCAAAAAAAAGAACGTTGCCAAAAGATCATGGCACCTGTTGAAAAGGAGCTTGACTTAACTATTGTGCTACTTGAGCAACGAATCAAGAACATTTTATCTTGTGATAAATGTGTTCCTAATGCATTATCAGTTTTCCATCTAAAGGGTAATGATGAAGTTCAATGCTTCAGGTGCCGTAAATTCGGACATATGGCAAAACATTGTCCCAGCAGCAAAACTAGAAAGTGCAATAGAGTGTATGTCTCCGCTCTTGATGATATTACGGAGGAAGAAACCAATGAAGAAATATCTAATTGCAATGCACTTATCGCCAACTCTAATTGTGATGATTACTATTAGTCCAATCAACTCCTAGAAAAACTTGAGTTGGAAATTAAGAAAAATAAAAGGTTAAGCTTAGATCTTGAAAACCTTTTGAAGTCCATTTCACAAAAATCCTGCGTGGTAAAATCTAAACCAGAAAAATTTGGTGAAATACTAAGAGAATAGGAAACCAGCTTTTCTGATGACACAAGAAGTTCTTCATGTGAAGAAAATGATCTCGCTACAATTATTTGCGAAATCAAACTCGTCCAAGCACTTCGAAAAGGGATAAGGAAGACCAGTAAATTTTTGGGGCTTCAAAAATTAATTGCAAACTCTGGCAACTTCAAGAGAAGGGAAGAACAGAAATAAAACACAGTCCACTGTGTTGATAGATCATCCTAAGGATGTTTTTGATAAGAATAGTGAGAACGTTTCTCACCTCAACACGCAGTGATGGTGTTGAATTTTGCATCCTCACTTGTTGCCCAAAATTCTGATTATGAGGAAGCATAAACTTGGGAAAGTTATTCATGATTGTTTCTTTAGTGAAAAATATTGAATATTTATTATTTTTGGAAAAATAGTTTCAGTTTCCTTAAACCAAATATTTTTGTTCCTTGATTTTCTCCCATCTTATAAATCTTCTTCCTGTCCAAAAGAAGACGGTCATATTTCAATGGAGAAATCGGTAGAAGAAAACTCATCTCTTGGTGATCTAGCAATCTGTGCATCAGTTATGACTGAAACTCATGATGTTCCTCTTCATGATATCTCTCAAGACTCTCTAAGGAAACAAATTAACTCTGTTAAAGGTTGTATTAAGTATCATGAACCGATGTTAAAAGATTCAAAAGAAGTACTAGCAAGTCTTCATTCTCAACTGCTGGAGATGAACATATCTACTAAAAAGGGAAGTACTCAGAGGAATTTGAATCAGGATTTTGAAAGCAACCTTCTCAAGAAATGAGAGAGAGTAGTTTAATAGACATCAATTTTGGATTTCTTTCACTGATTGTATTGGTCTATTATGAATAAAATTATTTGATTAGTAATTTTTCTTGTGATAGTTTTTGGTTTACATAGCCTGTGCTTAATTGTTTTACCTTCTATGTATGTTTATGGGATGTTTGATTTCGGTTTTATTACCTTAATGTTCGATCTCATAGATTGTGAACCCTCATGGTTTGGGTGACTTTTTGATTTAGCGGGATTAAGTTCTATCCCTAGTAGGTAGGCTTTATCAAAGGATTATGAGGGGTTCTGATAGAAACAATATGTGAAAAAGTCACAATATTTTGAATCGGTTCTGGTTTAGCATAAAAGCATATGTGTTTCGACAGTTTTCAACTTTTGCTTGCAATAGTTAAAACCGGTTTTCAACCTTTCTCTAGTAAAGTTTGGGGTATGTTGTTATTCTTTTGTTCACGTATAAGGATGACAACATGGTGATATTTCGATATCAATTCTCCCTGGACGAAGATGCAATCATATTGGAGAAGTGGATGCGAAATTTGAGGTAACAATCTTGTTAGTTAATTGTTTTTCTGTTTAAGAAAAGCCTGAGTTTATATTATATATTTTGTTTCTTTTGCTTAACAAAATTTAGGTTCAATTGTTATTTATTCCATGATGTATGTGTGGATGTGTGTTTCAATTAGTTCCTGTTAAGAAAAAATATTGTTATCCTGCTTTATTGTGTGGTATCAATCGTTTAGGCTTAACAAAATTCGATACAACTGATGCGTGTGTGATTCAATTGGTTCCGGTTAAGAAAAACTATTGTTATCTTGCTTTTGTATGATATCAATCGTTTAGGATTACAAAATTACGGTACAATTTATGTGTGTATGATTCAATTGGTTCCAGTTAATAAAAACTTTTGTTATCTTGCTTTTGTATGATATCAATCATTTAGGCTTACAAAACTACGGTGCAATTACGGTGCTTATAATGTGTATTACTGTTTCAATTGCTTCCGGTTGAGGTGAATAATTATGCAAGTTGATTTATTTTGGTTTGTATGAATTATTTATAGCTTAACGAAATAATATGTGTACGGGATTAGTTGTTTAGTCCAATTCGATTCCGGATAAGAAACTAAGTTAATTATGATCTTAGTTTGTCTAATCAAAGTGAGGTTTCAGTTATTCAAGTCTAATCGAATGCCTAAACAAAGAAATACTAGTTAACTAACCTAGTATTTGGTTTGTATAAAATTGAAAGGTCTAAGTTATGGATAATTAGAACCTGATGAGTAAAATGGATTTTATTCTTTATTTTGGTCTTATCGAATTAAGCGGTTGTTTTAGAACAATCGGTTTAGCAAATGAACTAATATGAATAGCCGTTTTTTGGTTTGCTAACCTAAATGGGAAATTTTTTTCGGGAAATTGTTTCCTTGGTAAAATATCAAAATAAGACTACTTGTAGTTTCGGTTTTGATATTGGTTATCAGAACGTGATGTGTGGAAACCTCGTTCCTAACTATACAGGTTTGCAAGTCTATTCTGAGATTTGTAAGATTCTTTTTGTGTTGTCCTTTATTTTTTCGTTTCTTTGTCATTTTTGTGACCAAAAGGGGGAGAAATATATGGAGTAAACAAGTGATACTGGCGTTGATTTTATATTAATTGGTATCACTAAGGAAAAGAACATTGGTACTTGAATGTTTTATCTTACGAAAGAGTGAAAGCACAGACTAAGGGGGAGTAACATGTCATATTGATGGTATAACAAAGACGTGCGGATTGAATATTTACCTATCTTACTTAGGGGGAATATTTGCTTTGTTATTATAATGTCAAAAACGGTAATTTCAAGGATTGAATGTAAGCAATTTCACTGTGCTGTTGAATCGGGAATCAAGCGGATTGTAATGAATTATTGTAATTTTTTTATCCATATGATGTAAGATTTTTTCACTAAAATTGACAAAGGGAGAGATTGTTATAGCATGGCTCGGTTGAACCCACCAAGCGTTGGTATGCCAAGTTTGGTTGTTATATTTTAGTGAATCAAAACTCATGTTAAGAGTCGCTTGATTATGTACTAGAGTTAAACTTCGTATAGGTTAGCTTGAAAGTATTAGGATATGATACATTACAAGTATTGCGAAGACTTGAAGATGTGAAGAAGAAAGGACCTACAACGACAACAATCATCTTTACACTTGAGTTTAGTGATATTTGACTTGAACTGTTTCATTCCCTAACATATCTTTCAAGTTGTGCATATTGAAAACATAACTGCGAAGATAGACATAGTATTAAGGAAGTAAGTTCATAAACTTGTTTTGTGAACCGATAAGGAAATTTCCAGGTGTTATTGGTTTTGTTATTCATTGCATATCTTATCAACAACCAATATGTGTGATAAAGTAGAACCTCTCACAACTTGTTGTGTTTTTGGTAGAACTAATCACAAAGGCCTGACTTTTGTATTGGTATAACTTTTATTAGTAAAACCAATCTTAAGGAATCACCTTGGTATGATCGTATTATGTATGCCACTGGGAAAGGGAACCGATCCTTGTAAGGGGTGAAGTACATCAAGGGGAACCGATCCTTGTATAGGGTGCAACAAGGTTTACAACAGAAAGGGGAACCGATCCTGTGAACGTGTGCAACACATATAAGTTAGATACCATATATATGTGGGGAACAGATCCTAATACCTAGTCAACCGAATCTTTTGGGAAGCTAGTGTGACTATGCATAATACTCACATGGAGATAGAACCGAAACTTGTTTTGGTAGAAACGTAAACCCATGATTGTGATTGAATGTTGGTTTGATCAATCACATAGTTCTTGAAAGTCATATGAACCAATTCTAAACTTGTTTGGAAGTGTGGAAAACCGGTTTCAAGGTTGTAAGTGTGAAAGAGAACTTACAAAGTAAAGATGTCAACAAACTTTGAACACATGCTTGAATGTTTATTTCTATAATTGTTCAAAGATATTCCTTAACTGCTAAGGGAAGAGAATCCCAAGATCGAAACATAAGTAAGTTAAGAATATTTTAACTAAGGTTATTAATTTCATTTTGTAGGGAAATTTCAGAATTAGTAGTGTGCTTTTACTAATTATATTTTCCGAGAGATTTCGATCGTTATTTTTGGACAAAACATTTCCAGGAATTATGAAAACCGAATCTGTGCTTTTACGAATATCTAGAGAATATTTCGGTTTTGGAAATTCCTTGGTGTCCAAACTTCCTTGTCTATAAATACACTAAGTTTGCCTTTCTAGCAAACTAATCCTTTGTAACAACAGACTTCCTCTTTTTTCTTTGTTACTTGTGTATCCGCCAATAATAGAGGAGAGTAATCTAATTAGGTGAAACCTCTTACGACGCTCGTTTTAAAGTCTTCTTTGGTATTGAGAAGCTCTAGCGCGACCCGTTGGTGGGAAAATAGATAATTGCAGTTTATCTTTGTTTTCAATTGATTTGATTGACTAACGATGGTTGAAATATAATTGCACCTAGTTTGTTTATTCTTGAGAATCTTCTCTTATGATATAAGATTCACTCAAACTTGTTCAGAGTTTCGACAGGGATCTTTAGACTGTTGTTAGTTCTAAAGACGATCTTGTGATAATCCACTGTTAACAGATTTCGTTATGTGCGTGATTGATCACAAGAGATTCAAGTGATTGTGTGCAGGTTTTTATTGAAGATTTAAGAAGATTTGAATACAAAGAAGATATTGAAGATCTGACTTGGGTTTTATAATCTTTGGTTTGCACAATACTTGTTTGGGAAAAGAGGATCCAATTAATAATCGGTTTATTCTTGTGGTAGATTTAATTGATTAATTGAGTAAATCGGCATCAACACGGTTATTCGGATTAAAGGTGTTGTTGGCTTAATCTTAGATGATTACCTTAGGGTGATTAAACAAAAGCTAAATCTAGACCCGACGAAGGAGTTTATGTTGAGATAAACGGAAGAGCATTTGTATGACTCATATCACTTGGTTGAATAGAGTTGATAATAAAAAGATTTATTGTTCCTTTAGTATTTGGAATACGAACCAAAGGGATTGTTCCAAGTACGTGACTTATTCATAGGTCGGAGGCATGGGAATACAGATGGAACTAAGTGAACTATAGGTTTGTTATTTGGTCTCAACTATACGAAGTTAGGTGTAATTTTGTGTAGCAGCTTAATCCTAAGAGTATTCAATTGTGGACTAGGTCCCAGGGATTTTCTGCATTTGCGGTTTCCTCGTTAACAAAATCTTGCTGTGTCATTTACTTTTATTTTTTTCATTATAATTGTTATTATAATTAAAGTAAATTACACAAACGTTAATTCTTATTTACTTGATAAGAAACATATTGTGTTTGGTTAAGTCCGAACCTTTTCATAAAGTAAACATACTTCGATGTTGTATTGTCTCGATCTCGTATCCATAGACGATCACACGAAGTGTGAACCGATTAGTTGTATTGTCTTGACTCAGTCCATAGACAATCACTTTCGGAGAAAGGACTTATAGGTAGGAAAAGTTTTAGCTTGAGGTATATTTGGGTACCCTCGCCTTTTCAGTATGTATGGACACTCATGCATAGGAGAGTATTTGATATACTGTCTGTCATGCTTAGCCATATCTTTAGCAATAAAATTTCTGATAGGATACTCAATTTGAAGAAGGTATGAGATTAACCATTTGGTGAAATATTGTTGAGGCGAGATTATCCATTCATAGCATCTGACGATAGCTAAGTTTTTGGTAGAGTGAAGCCCTCGAACCAAATAAGCATATTTGAAAACTGATGATATTGACACATGAGGAGGAATAAGACTTGCCTGAGTACGAAATCTTTCGATGAAAGCGCTTGCATTTTCCTCAGGCTTTTGTGTTAACTCTGTCAGGGCTTTGACCTCTTTCAGATACTCGAATGGTGAAATATCTTCTGTTTCTTCTTCCGGATCATAGGATTCTTCAACGGAAAAATGCGTAATTGAAGGTTTTGGTGTTACCTTCCTAGCATGAATCCACGTGCGTCCAAGGATCATATCATATCCTGAATCCTCTCGGATTATGTCAAATTTTGTTTCTGTCCAGGCTGAGTTAATTAATGTTCACCTTGAGATTAATGTGGCCATAAGCATCTCTGAGTGTTCCTTCATGATCTGTGATAGTTACTGGAGATGAATGTCTTCTTGTCGTGTGATACCATCAACTCTGAGAGTTTTCCGAGGGATAATATTGACAACAGTGCCAACATCAATCAATGCTCGTTTGAACTCATTTCTCTTGAGATGGACTGTGGTGAGAAGTCCCCAGTAGTACATTTGTTCGTCTGTTGTTGAAGGTGGTTCAGGAAAAGTTTCTTGAATAAACAAACGTTTCCCTGATACGATGTGATTCAGTGCAACAAACATATCTCCCCTTTGAGCCTTTGATAGGTATAGCAACTCGCAGACATGCTCGATTAAGGATTGAACTTCTTCCTTGACATGAGGTTCAGACAAGGTGAAGGTTCTGACTGGCAGAGGATCTCTGTGTACTCCTTCAGTCCCCAAGTTGAGGTCTCCTGATTCGATATTTTCCTTAAATATGCGCTTTAAGGATCTGCAATCACTTGTGGGATGGTTAGCGAACCTATGAAAGCGACAGTAACGAGGATTTTCCATGGCCTCTTCAGTTGGTTCTTTCTTGACATATGGCAGTTTGATTGCGCCGTATTGAACCCAGGCATCTAGAATTTCAATAACTTCTTCAGTTGGTTCTTTCTTGACATATGGCAGTTTGATTGCTGATCTCTTGGCCACTTCATGAAGTTCCGAGAAAGTATGGAACCTGAGATTTTCCAATAAAGCTCTATAGACTGGAATCATTCCATTGATGTACAAGTACACGAGATTTTGCTCCGTGACATTTGGATCATGGAAGTCCAAGGCTTGAACTCTGAACCTTTTCACATAATCATTAAGATGTTCGTTTCTCCTTTGCAACATTCTTCCGAGATCAGATAAAGTGATTTGCTCTGAAACAAAGAAATATTTTCTGTAGAAAGCATTAACCATTTATCCACAACTTTTGATGCTTCCTGGCGCGATATTATTATAACAGGTATATGCCCTTCCTTTCAGAGACTTCGGAAATTCCTTCAGACGGACAATATGGTTGTGCTCATGTTCACCCAGTGCTTCCAGAAATCGAGAAACATGTTCTCGAGCATTGACCGTCCCATCATAAAGTGTGAAGGTTGGAGAGGTGTAACCTTTTGGCATAGGAATCCTTTGTGTAGCAATGATATGGAGGTTGGTGACGATGGACAGAAGGCGTTTTGTCTTTTTCACGATCCTCCAAAAGGCGTTCCAGGTCTTCACAAGTGATTAAACTGGATGGATCTTTCGCTGGTGGATTGTCTGTAGTCTTAGGAACTTCTTCAGCATCTACTTCATGGATCGGAATGACCCCGGAATCAGCGTCTAAAGACGTTTCTTTAGTTTTTCCTTTCTTCTAAGTTTTTTCTGACATCTTGTTTGTAAGAGTCTTGAGATAATTGCATAGTTCCTTCTGAGTAGCAGCCATGTCAGTCTGATTCTTGGCAAGAGTTTCTTGCACCTTCATGAGATCACCTATAGTAGGTGGATTTTCTCTGATTTCTTCGGTAGACCAACCGAAGAGTGGATTGTTGATATCGACAGTATCGTCACTGGAATGGCTGATCACCGGAGCACCAGTGCTTGGAGGAGTAGTGGTGGCAGGTTGCACCGGAGGAGTAGTGGTGGCAGGTTGCGCCGGAGGAGTGGTGTTGGCAGTACCACTAGATATTGGTATGTTAGGGTCGGGGGTTGAACCCAGATTGGTAACTGAACCAGACCTAAGACCTACCATCTTTGAGATAATTGAGATTGCAAGCGAGAGATGATCTCACACTTTGGTCGCCAATCTGTAGATGGGGCAAAATGGGTTGCTGGTTTTTATGAAATTGAGGAGACGATCGTGCGGAGGAAACTCCTTGAACCGAGCGAACTGTTAAACCTCACACATATGCACTGCAAAAAGGGAGTGCTTTGAATTCGATAGGTCAATCTGTAGTACTCCGGCCTAAACCAAAATAATGGCCGTTCCAGAGTAAATTCGGTCACAAGAGAGGATGGGTCGATCTGTAAGAGGGAAGCTGAGAAATGTGTGAGATCAATGGCAATCGAATATTGAAGGTGTGTTGTGTATTCTCAAAATAAAATAAGTTCTGAATGATTGAATTTTCTCTGTTGGGAGTAATCGCTTAGAAGTTGAGTTGTTAATCTCGTGTTGTCTGTTTGACGTAAGATTGTCTTGTTTTCAATCGTGATTCAGAGACTTATTTACATTTCTGGGATTGTAAAAACCATGATCCTATGAAGTGTGACAGTTGATGGAATCAAAGAGGGGGAAGTGGAAATCGTGTAAAACCAGTTGCTAATATTGCGGAGACTTGGTTGATTTCTCCATCCACCATTTTGTTAACTCCTTCAACTGATTGCACGACTTGCTACATTCTCATCGTGTGTATGAACACACGTGCCATAGACCTCTAGAAAAAAACTCTATTTAATATCCCCCCATGTAACACGATTGACGTATCGTGATTATGGAGTCTGAAAGGCAGACATGTATTTAGTTAATGAGTTGCTGACTTCATGGGACGATGAGTCCTTGTGTTGCTGAGTTGAACGTGAAAATTTTCTGAGACTCATGAATTTAACGTGTCTGTTGAGACAGAGGTATAATGTATGAATAAACCTAGTTAACGTGATCAAATATTGCTCATTCGATGAATTGTTGAATATTGATATTTGAACCAATATTCCTTGGTTTGAGAAAACTATTGCTCATCTGAGCCAATGTTGCTCGTTTGATGAATTATTGGTAGCGTGACCAAATAAAATATTAAATTAAATACTGGCAACTGAAACAAGTATAATTAATAAAATGCTGACCATGAGATCTTCATTATTGAATCTGGAATTATGAACCTTGGACTCAAAACCCTAATTCGATCAATTGATGGTTTATTGATGGTTTATTGAAAATTAACCACAGAGTGAAGGAGGGACCGGATACATGGGATCACGGGTCGACCATGTAGCGCACAGATGCTCAAGTGAGCAAAATACTAAAGTCTCTTGAAGACCAGTCGGTGAAAGGATGATTAAATGTTGGTTTAATCATTTATTAAAATAGTGCTCGTCTGAGTCTTATGTGATAAAACCTAATTAATAATGACCGTATGAGGGACCGACCAAGGAGTCATGAAACCGACACTGGGTGGTCACGTGATCGAATGACAATCGTTTCATGAAGTTCCAAAATTATTTGGAAGACTACTGAACCTAATACGTGCAGTTGCGCAAATTAGGTCAAATTATGATAATGCGTGGGACCGGATTCTTGCAAGCCAAAGATCCAACCTTGGTCGGTCAAGGTAATATTCTCATGTCACCAAAGTTTTCGCGTCTCATTCCTGAGAATTTTGATATTTTCTGATGTGCGTTTGAGTAATCATTTGAGAAAATATGAAGAAATCAGGGATTTTGCTGAAACTGAGGAAACTTTATGAGATGAAGGAAAATAATTATAAGATCAAGGAATCATGAAGTGTGGGACCGGTTATGGCCAAGGCGTGGCCGGCTAGCCAATGAGCCTGGTCCCATAGCATTTTTCCTAATTTTGTTATATTTTTCATGATTTTATGAAAATACCATGAAATCAAGGAGTTTGTTGAAATAAATGAGTTTTCCTTGAAGTGAACGAATTTTCATGAGATGAAGGAAACAAATAATATTAATATTAATAAAATATGGGCGTGTGGTACCGTCTTGGGCATGGTCGATCGGCTAGGGCCTGGTCCCGTGAGTTTTTCCCTAATTTTATGTATTATTTCATGATTTGAAAGAATTTTCATGATTTGAAGGAAATATCATGAAATCAAGGAATTCCATGAGATTAAGGAAACATAAAAAATAATTAAAAAAAATATGGGCGTGTGGGACCGGCTAGGGCATGACCGGCCGGCTTGGGCCTGGTCCCACGAGTTTGCCTAATTTTATGTAATTTTTCATGATTTGAAGGAAATATCATGAAATTAAGGAGTTTTCATGAGATTAGGAAAATAATAATAAAATAATGAGGAATCATGAGGTGTGGGACCGACCATGACTAGGGCATAGCCGGCCGGCTAGTAGACACGGTCCCACGACACCTTTTTCAATTTTATATTATTTCCTTGATGCGAAAGAAACACCATGGAACTGAGGAGTTTCCTTAAAACAAAGGATATTTGTTCAAATGAAGGGATTTTCATGAGATCAAGGAAAATGATAAAAATATGATAAAATATATAATTGGGCGTGGGACTGGCCATGGCACGACCGGCCGTCTGGTGGGCCCAGTCCCCCAGCGCCTTGATTAATATTTTATTATTTATTAGTCTCTTCCTATTTTGCATAGGTTCATCGTTCCGTCGTATTTTGAAATACTCATTCATGTGTTCAGATGATCGTTAGTGTAGCATTGCTGAATACACTTGCATCATTTTAGTTGGGGCTTACTCGATAGTGGCTCAGATGCCCTTGTATTGAATATATATTACTAACCCATGGAATTTTGCTGGGAAGAACCATATATTGAAGTAACGAAATATTATGAAAAACATTGAATATCTTCAAGGGATTTAGTTAATGAATCTAATGATTTAAGAATAATTAATTGATGGCTCTATACTAGTACGATCGTCTAGGAGCATTAATTATTTAGGAATTGAGTGATATGAGCTTGTGGAGGCTTCATGTTTCTTTTATATAGCCAGGGAAAACATTGTCACATCCTGTAGACGTTATTGCTCTATACTAGCAGGCAAGCTGTTTAGGAGCCGTCTAATCTTGCAATTCTACATAAAAGTGACAACTGAAATTGCTCAGTATTCATGAGATATGTTGTTGCCTCAGCTGAGAGACTACACATCTACATACACTCTGAGAGAAAGTATTCTCATTTAGATATTCTTGTGGCATGAGTTTTCATGCTTTCGATAAGAGACATGAGACTCAATAATCGTCTGATTACTGGGATCAGGAGCATATACAATTATGGGTTTACGATTTTAGACCTTGACTGCGTTATTGCCATGGAGTTCAGATAGATCTCACATTGTATCTGCCTTGGTCCTCCGACATGCGTAGACGACAAAAGACACGGTGTACCCCCCTGATCCGGTGATATCCCATCCTCATTCATCTTGATTATCGAACTGTAACTATCCGCACACATCTTATCATGATTGAACCATATCCAGCCTAAACGGTTCTGTTCGGTCGAAGCCCAAGCATCCACCATGAATTCCTGGAAAAGGTTACACCCCCTAAGAATAGTCGAGTATTCCAGCACGCGAGGAAATAGATAATAACTATAATAATCCATCAGGGATAAACTTTTATCGCCAAAATCTTTAATGCTTTCCTCCCAGAGAGTTAATTCGCAGCTCCAACCCATCTCACCATAAGGAAATAACAACACATAATACGGCGACAGATAAAGAGGATGGCATTCAGTTATCCTGGTCCAACTGTGCCCCTCTTTCAGGTGCAATATAATATCGCGAGTCCTTTGTATGTCATTCTCTTTTCAGGTATGATAACCGACACTTCCTCCACAACCGGGGCGTTGTACCTTCGCTTGTCGGATTCTGAATTAAAATGCAAAGATACCTCTACCTTTTTACCGGGTTCATCTGGTATGCTCTCCAGTATCTCTTTCGCCTGAGAGTACTTGGGATATAGTCTATTGTTAGCACTTAACGTATCTTATATAATACGCAGCACTTCACGTTCTAATTTGGGATTGTCCTGTTTTCGTATATTCGATGCTTTCTCAAGATCGTAAAAGAATAACTATGAATAGCTTTCCTTATTCTCCTCCGCAGGTACCAAACAACTGCTGTAATACCGCAGCTCTCCATGTATTGAAAAAATTTCAGGACCCCCTCCCTTCTTAGCTCTATTGTCATACTGGCACCCGAGACTCGTTAAGGCATTAGCTGAATTATATTTCCTTAAATTTTTCCTGAACAACTTTGAACCACTGTCATCCCCTTCGAACAGTTCCCTTATTGGTTGAGGAGGCTCACGAAGATCCGGAAACCTAACTTTTCCACCGCGACAACATCTAGTAAAAACTGGATTTTTCATAGAGGAATCGCTTCTTGTCTCGTCGATCCAGTGCAAAGCGCCGCACCAATTACACTTATGTTCCATCTTCCCCAGATAATGCCGGCCTAACTCGTCAAACCCTGTGCGTCTTTTGGTAGCTCTTTTAGCAGAGGCTGAAAGCACCGGAGTTTCTTTCAGAAGTTTGTCATCATCTGATGCGTAGTAGTCACTGTAATCGTTGGACGATGTATCTGCGGGCGGAATAGACCTGTTCAAAAGAATATCCACATCAAAAATAGCTACATCTCTGTCTAAAGTTTAAAAAATTAAATTCAACTGTAAAATTAATGCAAGAATCAGTATAATTACATATCATCGTCGTTTTCTTGGGAGTCCTTTTTTGAACCCACGTGCATATCCACAACCCCTTCTTCCATACTCAGCTGCATAAGAAATTCATCGTCGGAACCAATAACTACGATTAAAATTGCACAAAAAAAAATATATAAACTGAGCTAAATCAGAACATCAAAGTATTGTCTTAGATAACAAAAATTCAGCTATATCATTTATTTACCTGGTCACCACACGCGACATCACTACCCATATATAGTGCACGACACGTCGCTTCATCACCCTCGTATTGACTACCGAATGATCCTCCACAACTTTTCTCATCCTAGTCTGCTTACCAAGCTATTACAAAAATAATCCACAATCCACATTAATGTAAGATTTGTATTTGGAAACACTGTATCGACAAATTAAGAATTAAGCTTATTTTTTCTACCAGTTCTTCAATTATCTTAAAAGGACCATGAATTCAACTTCCATTCCAGTACCACAAAGAATCAATTCGCTAAAAAAACAAAAGAATGCAACAAAATATATGATCAATAACTTATCATTACCGTGTAATCTAAAGAAAAAGAATTAAATTCAATCTAGCATTTAATCATAACATTCATTAGCTTCAACCTATTAACGGAATTTTATCCAGATTTTTTAAAGATTCCAGCCTATTAGAAAAAGAATCATTATGTTTCAGCAGACATAAACAGACCAAGTAGACGTAAGAGTTCCTCGTACACCAGGTGATCATTCCCCAAAACGAAGTTCGAACACTAAAAATTCAATGATACAGTTAGCAAGGAGTAGTCCCATATTTAACAACATTAGCACTGATATTGTCGACTACGTAAGAGTTCCTAAGGGTAACAAACAATCTTTAGGATGCTATTATACTTTAAGTTTTTAACTTAGAAAATAATCCACATTAATCTCATCATTTTATTTTGTTTCGATGTATTTTCACCAATAGAAACGCCATTTTGTTCTTCCGTTACAACTTTTTCCTTGATTTGTCCACGTCTCAAAAGTATACTATATTTTTCTTCCTTGGTCAAAGAAGCATACTGCAATTTCTTTTCTTTTTAAAAAAAAAAAGAGTGATCAAACAGAACAACTAAAGTACAAAGAAAAGTATTAAAAAATATTAAAAACTCACCAATGTCTCTGGCTGCACACGCACATGTGCCTTGGGAGCCAAATCCAATTTTCGAACTGCGAAAGCATCATTGCTAGCAGCCATTCTTTCCATATCTGCCTTCTTTTCCCTCTTAGCTGCCCACCTTGCTTTCTGGGCTGCATACCGTGTCTGAAAGTTCAAAAGGAAAAGAAACACTATAAATTAGATAACGTGTGTGCATAACATATTTTACATTTGAATCCACACATATAAAATTCTCACCGAAGATACTTGTTTAGTGTTTTTAACTTTCTGCACTGGCTCCTTTTTGGGTGCTCTCTCGGCCTTTTTCCGTTCATTATACGCATTTTTTACCTAGCTTGAATATCAGAAAAATAAATAAATTAAAAGGCGAATTTTTAAAAAACTAAATCCACACAAATAAAAATATTAATCCATACCTTAGATCCCCGAGTATGTGTTGTGTGCAAGGTTGTTCACTAAAAAGATAGAAAACGAATAAATATATTTACTTAGCATATACGCATACACATAAAATTCTGACACAATAGCTCACCAAATAAACTGGAACTTTATTGACAAATTCAATTTTCACCTGATTTTGTCTTTGCTTCTCCTTTGCACACGTTGTCTATATTCTTTATCGTCTAATATAATATTATCTGTTTGCATTTGTTGATGCATTGATTGTTATCTACTCTGAGGTTCTCCTCCCAAATTAACTTCTCCGCCACAGATAGACGATGTCTGAAATATAAAAATATATAATATAACACAATCATCGCTTATAATTTAACCTTTTAACGTTAATTTACACGATTCTCATAGTCTACACAGTAAATAAAGGAGCAATGAATTTGTTAATGTACCAACCTGAGTATCTAGTGGACTACTAAAAGAACAAAACCTATCAGTTTTCCTTTCTGCTGTGAACTGATTTTCTGGCCGTTCTTTTCTTTCCAGCCTGGTACATTCCTCCGCCCTAGCCTGAATAAGTTTATAAACAATTTATAATATCCTCAATACCCATAATTATCAAATACGTGGATGTATATCAAACACGCTAACTGTTCAGGTGAAGATACACGGCCTACTTACCTGCTTCTGCGCCAACTGTTGTCGTAAAACATGGTTGTTGTATTCTTTTTCAAGCCTAATACACTCATCTGCCCTAGCCTGAAAACCGCAGCCAAAATAAACACACACCATAATTAAAAGAATGAACTGTAAAAACAAAACAACATATTAAAAATAAGCAAACACGTTAATGTATATATGAAAAACTCGTGATTAGATAACGTGCGAACCTGAGCATCTAATGGATCATTGATATGGTCACCCCCTGTTGTTCTATTGCTTTCCCAAACCCTTCACTGCGAATATTTAATAATCCTTTTCATTCTTTTTCACGCTCTTGTTCCTTTTCGTTCAAACGACGCCGGTTTTGACCCTCCACTTTCCTAGCCTGAGAACCACAGCCAAGATACAATCAACTTTTAAACACAAATCATACATTCACCGATACACACGTTAATTAAAAGAAAGAAACCTCACCTTTGTCCTTTCTATTATGAACTGATTTTTAGGTCGTGCATTAAACTGTAAATACAAAATAATGTACTCCCTCAGTTCCATTTTAGATGATGTTTTAGGTTTATTTTCTTGTTCCACGATATTTAAAAGTTTTCATATTCTTCCACCAAACTACCAATAATACCCTAACACTTTGTCTTGGAAGTATAAGTTTATTTTAAAATGCACTAATAGCAATTAATTTTTGAAGACTTTTCTTATGGGTATAGTTGGAAAATCTTCATATCTCTCTCCATTTCTTAATCTACGTGAAAACTCCTAAAATGTCATCTAAAGTGGAACGGAGAGAGTATTATAAATAATCAAACACATTAACGTATCCAAAAAAAATAATTCGACAATAATAATATTGTTCCTCACCTGCTCCGGCGCTAACTTTGCTTTTAAAACACGCTTGTTGTATTCCCGTTGTTCTCTTTGTCGCCTAATATTCTCCGATGTTCTAGCCTGCAATGAGTAAGTTTATAAACAATTAACAGTAATGTAAATACAAATCAAATCTCTGTTGAATGTTGATGACAACCATTCTATATTTGTAAAGTACTTGTCGTTCAATTTCAAGTTGTTCAAACTTCAACTTTGCTTCGCGCTCCTGCTGCTCCTTTTTTTCCCTGTTACTCTGCCTTTGCTTCTCCCACCTTAACTTCGCAGCCACAGACCTTGCCTGCAATACGCATAAGATGCAAATTAATCAAATTCATTGTTATGACAAACAATGTAAACAATAATACAGACTTTGCCTGCAATACACATCAGATTTAAATTAATCAAATTAATTGCTATGACAAACGATGTAAACAATCATATTTTGGAACGTACATTAATGGTTTGTTGTCTATCCTCGCCAGCCTGCGATGATGTTTTCTTCTGCCGCTTTGAAGAACTGATACATAAATATATTCATTAAACATACTGGTCAATAAAAACGTTAGAATTCAATGCTACATAATCAAAGACACACCTCATGGTGTTTCAAATCAGTTAGATAACGTCTATAAACGTTTGCTAGACCACAAACTCTGAATTGACAATGAAGTTATTCTTCTGTTGTGATGCTGTACGAATTTCACATATATGATGACTGTTAAGCACTCGTATATAGACATCAATCAACTTATATTAAGAAACCTAGTTGTGTATGTACTTCGGAAATTTCCAGGTTTAGGAAACTGAATTTCGATAGGGAACTGCTTTCTGTGCATCACGAATTGGAATTTTCCAGGTTTAGGAAACTGAATTTCGATAGGAAACTGCTTTATGTGCATCACGAACTGCAACGACTCACAATATGTGTAGAGTGTTTGTTTTTCTATGTAAACAATTTCACCAGTTCCACGTAATTTCTTTCCTGCGATGTAGTTATTGGTCAGTTTCATAACAGGAAGAATGTCTCCTATCTTGGCTATCGGTTCATCCGATAAAAATATGTATGAACCTATAGCCTGGTTCATGATTATTCTGGACCCAATATGTAGTTTGATTTTGTGCTGTGGGCCTGTAAATTTCTGGACATCTAAGAATTCAGCTGGAAATCCTACAACCAGTAATCTGTGAGGATGTTTTAGCTTCAGTATATCTTCGCCAAAGTATGTTAGTTCCTTTAATTCTTCGAAACCATCCCTTCCAAACATGTGTTCCCAATAAAATATTGAATCGTCCCAAGTCTCCATAAGATCCTTTATAGTTGGTGGCAAGTTTTTCTGGCAAGGAAGATACACATCAAATACAATAGTAAAGTTGGTTTCAAACAAAGAAACACTTTCTAAAAGTTGTATGAGAATTTTAAAATTCTAAAAACCCTACCTCGTTGTAAGTAAGGTTGTCCTCTATCCAGAAAAACTCAGAAACTTTTTTCAGAGTATTATTGTTGGCAAACCAAGATTGTTTAGCTTTTTAGGGTTGTAAGGATGTTTCTTCAGCTCTTTAGGATCGGATGCTTTGTTTTTGTCTATTTTAGTTATCAACAAATCTATATCTCCTCCTGATTCGTATGCTGCTATATGAAACCAAACATCCATGCCTATGTTCATCTGTTATGATCAATATGAAACCAAACAAATAGCATGATAATATGCTTAAATATACCAAAGAAAGAGCCTGATAATGAAAGCCTAGCTATAACTAATCATAGTTATAGTTTTGATAGATTTTTTACTAATTGGCAGAAGGTATCCAACTCATATTAAAGGGTTTGATACATAACCATCCATTCCCCATTTCAGGCATTTCTCATGTGTTGCCTGGAATACATCAGTTTTCATGGCTAGTACTGGTGTGTGCCAGTTTGGAACATTCCCAAACATCTCTTATCAATAATATTCTATATTGGACCTTCGGTAACCATAGAGCTCTTACCAATAATATTCTGTATTGGACCTTCAGTAACCATAGAGGACTGAATCTGGTGTGAATCGAACACACAATCTTATGACTTGGTGTCAGACGCACTACCATTGTGCCACAGACTCATATTCATTAATGTACGGTTTGAACCATGGAAGTCTGTTAAATTAATTTACAGTGGATGTGTTTGTAATGTTAAATTAAGATTCTGTTTGGTAGTACTCACCTATAGATGTCTTGATTACAGAATACCAATACCAATATGCAGAACCACATTGACACTGTCATCCTACATAACACCATACACAAAAGATAACTGATTCATGTTAGTTTTTTCACCTATAGGGAATACTGGTAACTGTTAAAGTGCACAATATGGTTAGCATTGAGATGGGATTTTGGAAAACTGGGTACCTATTTCAATGATTTTTAATCCCAATTGAAAAATTGGGACATGCATATTTATAAACGGTAGATATAATACCCAAAAATTGGGCCATTGTAACAATATTTAACTCCAATTGAATTCCAACTCGCAACATAATTTATAACCTGAAATCACAGAAGCAAATCGAATATGTAACGATAAAAAGAAGAACCATGAAAGAATATGCGACATTTTTTTTACGTGTGGGATTTTGCTTCAATAACAGTAGTCCCCAGGAAAATTATGCTTTTCTGGAGTTTTCCTTCACATACAAACCAATTAACATGTAATTATAGTGAAGTTCACTACATTTGAAAAGAAACAGTAGAGGAACAATAATCTTTACTTGTGGCAACCCAAGTCGGTGCAATCACATGAGATAGCCGGTAGAAGGCAAACACAATTGAACATCTCATAGCCTCAATTTAAACAAAACTCATCACAGCAGCGACTCTCAGAAATCCACAGGAGAGACAAATATGCTAGTTCCGAAGGGTCATGCAAATTAATGCAGCTAATGTCATCAACATGCACCATCACCTGTCATTCATTGTTGCTACCATGGCAGACAATCATCGCCATCAACTGATTTCTCGCCTAAACCCTAATCAAGATCAGTGAATACTACCCAATTTTCAAATCCATATTCACTTCAAATTCTTCTTCTAACTCTTTATAAACAACCAACGAATCCATGGTAGCAACCCAGTGGAACCAAACTTACCAGTTCAGGCTTTCAATCGATTGTCCTGGTTTTGTCTTTATGGCTTGATTAGTTGCTCCAAATCGATTTTCCTGGAAAGAACTCAAATACAAAGCACACCCAGTCGATACAAAGTAAACCCAGTCGATACAATTAACAAAAACCGTAACTTAAGATTTCAATTTCCAAAAGAAACTAAAAGTCTAAAATTGAACCCTATAGAATTCTCTATTATTCAATTAAGAACAAACCCATCACTAATTACTGGGTTCTATTTTGTGGGCTTTTGTTACAGCTTATATTGAACAACTCACCAATTTCAAGTGATGTCTGTCTCGGGAATCATATATCCTGAAAATCAAACCTGCAAAACCCAAAATTAAAAATCATAGGTCAACACCAAAATTGAAAAACTGAAAAACAGAGAAGTAAAGAAAAAAGTGATATACCTTAAAAGTCATTGAAAAAGCGGGCATCCAACAACACCACCCAATAATTCGATTAGCAATCTGTATGGACTAACTCCGAAATACTTTGCTAGAGAATCAACTAGACAGTCAGAATCAATCCAGATAAAAAGTATCTCAAGGAGTTAATGTATCAATCTCTCGATTTGATCTTTCCTCAAGCAAATCAAAATCTGCGAGTCTTTATCAAAGAGAGATAACTTGGACGGTACCAAAGACCAATGTCCAAGGATCAATCAATATCAATCAACAACCAGAGGTTGGATTTCCAATTGATGATCTTAACGCACAACCTGTATTATTTCTATTATATAAAAATATAATGCGGAAAAGAAATAACACAGACACCAAAAGTTTTGTTAACGAGGAAACCGCAAATACAGAAAAACCCCGGGACCTAGTTCAGATTGAATACACAATGTATTAATCCGCTACAGACACTATCCTACTACAATATAACTTCGGACTGAACTATAGTTGAACCCCAATCAGTGTCCCACCGATCTAAGGTACAATTGCACTCATACGCCTCTGATCCCAACAAGATACTGCGTACTTGATATCCTTAGCTGATGTCACCCACAACTAAGAGTTGCTGCAACCCAAAATCGCAGACTTGATAATAAACAAATCTGTCTCACATAGAAAAGTCTATCGAAGGATAAATCTGTCTCTCACAGAAAAACCCTAGGTTTGGTTCCGTCTTTTGATATGAAATCAAGGTGAATAGGAACCAATTGATAATACGGTCTTATTTTCCCGAAGAACGGCCTACATTAACAATCACCTCTCTGCAAGCCTTCCAGACTACACAGGCGGATTTTCAAGGAAGCACAAACAGTGAGACGAAGATGTTTGTGACTTTTTTATCTTTCCTATCGGAGAACTCTCACGATCTCAAGTCGATCAAAGATTGTACTCGTACAATAGAAGATGCAAGATCAGATCACAAAACTTCGATAAAAGTAGTATCGGTCTGTCTTCACAATCCTAATGAAGTTTTTAAGTCGTTAACCTGGTTTAGAGAAGAAAACAAAAGGTTAAAGGAGAATCGACTCTAGCGAGCGCACTAGTATCACACAGACGTGTGGGGATTAGTTTTGATCAAAGTTAGATGTCTCCTTTATATAGCATTCAAATCAGGGTTTTGCCTTAGTTACAAAGCAATCCATATTCACCGTTAGATGAAAACCTGATTTAGTTTCAAGCTAATATTTCTCAACTGTTAGATCGAAAACTTATCTTGTCACACACACTTGAGTATACGTTTTACTGGGTTCGTGAAAACCTTGCCAAACGTGTACGTGTATGTTGGTTCAACATAGTAACCAAAAAGGTCAACCATATGAGCATTTCATATTAACCTTGTTCTTCTTCACCATATCTATTTCAATTGACTCAAATGAACTAGTTAGAGAGTTGTTCAATTTCTATGAGATCTTATGTAACACACAAGACACAATTGAAACAAATATGATTCGATTCGATTGAATCGTATCATGAACTTCTAGCCACGGTTTGTATAAAGCATCCCTTAGTAATTTAAGATTCATGTTTAAAGCACATCTTTAGATCATAACAACTTAAGCTCACAAACAAATCCGCGTACTTAAGATAACCGGTAGAGTTTTCCAAACTCGGCAGAAAATCTCGGCAAAGAGACTTCCGCCAGTTTGCGGACTGGGTTCGCGGACTTAACTGCAAACGAGTTTTTAGAAATCCCAACAGAATTTCTTGGGAAGAGAAAGTTCGTCAGTTTGCGGACTTGTACTCACGCAAACTATTTTCCGGTTTCTCTTTATCAACAAATTTCGCAAACTTTGGTTCAAGAAATAGGTCTTAAGCATATATGTGTTTCCACAACAATAATTATATCCATCATTGGTTATATGACCTAAACTCTCAATCCAATCATTGAAACATTCCCAGAGGACGTTATTCAGTCATTATTCATGGACCTTTCTCGTCAGAGCAATTTCCAAAGTAATTGAAAATTTTCATGACTTTCGTCACTATGTGAAGATAAACTTGATCAAAGCTAAACGCTTCACCAACACACGATTTCGAGAAAAAGATAAGTAGTGAGTACTCATCTCAAAATTTCAAATGTGTACGATCCAGTCTATATAGCATACGACTTTTGTCTCATAAGAAGTAAGAGATAGAATATATAGACTTTTGAGTGATAGATAAGTTCAAGTCTCCACATACCTGTTTGTTGATGAAGTTCCAAGTTTCCTTGAGTATATCTTCGTCGTTGTATGATGAATCACTATGAAGTTCTTGAGCTCAACTACACTTTTCTATCCTAGTCTGATACTTAGCTATAATAGACTACAAATCAAGACTCATAGTTTTGATCACTAACATTGACAAACATGCTTGATATAGCAACGTATGCGAGGTCGACCGAGCTATGCTCTAACAGACATATCTTCAATGAAGCAACACACCAATGACCTATGATTGAAAAACAAAGAAACAACCGAAAATTTCTCATATTGTATCACCAAAATAAAATCAGGGATTAAAAGTTGAATAAAATAAATTAGTTTTTTTTAAACCTACCCCAAAAACGACAATCGGAGAGTTTATCAGGGATTGTTCAAATTTCGTTTCAAAGACCTGGCGAAGAGATTACAGTCGAACCAAAAAAAAATCAGTGTTTTCTACTTATATGTGGCAACTCAATTAACACACATATACAGAATCGGACGACTCCGAATTATCCTCGCCCATCTGTGCGGCCACAAATTACTCCCTCCTACGTTTTTTTTCCAGGCCACATGATCGTCGATCCTACGGGTAAAAATGACTCGGACACAAGGACAACAAAATAAAATCATGGATTAAAAGTTGGATAAGTAATAACCCCTCATTAGGAGTTATTACTTCTTTGGTACCTCAACACATGTATTCTTTACCCGCGTATGCATTCATAGCACAAGAATTTACTACTCAATCTGCGTTATATACTCATCACCAATACATCGCAGGGTTTATAATGACAGGGGCGTTTTCTCATGGAGCAATATTCTTCATTAGAGATTACAACCCAGAGCAGAATGAAGATAATGTATTGGCAAGAATGTTAGACCATAAAAAAGCTATCAAATAACTTGTACAAATCTTTCCATTTTCCAATTCGATTCGATCCATTTGTTCGTAAAGCTATTTACTCGATCCCAGACATTTCTGGAACACCTCTAAAAGAGGGACAAAATAATCAATTTTGAAAGAACTTATTGACAACCTCTTTCAGAATGAATTTCTCTGATTCAGAAGGGAAGAACTTGCATCATTATCTCAATTTGAACTCAAACATGGGTTTGATTCACACACCATATTCTGATAAATATTTACCATCCAAAAAGATGAAAAAACGGAGTCTTTGTCTAAAGAAATGCGTTGAGAAATGGCAGATGTATAGAACACAGTTCGGACCGAAAATGATACGATGACATTAATGTCATCATATCATCTCAATTGGTGTTTCAGCCTTTCAAGTATTAGATTTCTTTTTCATTCTTCATCTTTTATATTTAACAACCAAGAATATTTATTTTATGGCATTCAATGGTTCTGCCCTCTCTCCTAAAAAGAAAGCGATTCTCATCTGAAAAACTCAGCCTCTTAATCGTCTCTTTCCATGTGATGGATTTAGTTTAAGAATGTGCTAATTGAATTTCTCCGTTGTCAAAGGACGGATCTTTGATCCTTCCCCTTTGGGCCGAGATCTATTGATTAGTAGAGTTCTTTCTTTTCACTTTTATTTTCTTTATGGCTTCAGCAACTTTTGAATCAAAATCTTACGATTCATCTTGGATTTCAAGAGGTGGATCAAAGGAGTTGAAAATCAGAGAAATATACAAGAGACGTCAAAGATGGATTTTCATCCCTCAGGAGGCTGTTAATTGGATTCAGTCTTGCACCTTACAAGCGACTAATTTCTTGGGGAAGAAGGCACAAAAATGGACACACAGATTTAATCAAATAGTTCTACTAATTGAGATGTGTTCGAACGATAAAGGAGATTATCTCAAATTCTCAAGATTTGAAACGGAGTCGCGCTTCAACTTCATCTGTATACCTAGTGGTAAAAATGGGTTGATTTGGAGATCTTTCTGGACATTTTTGTCTCCTAAGAAAAATCCTAAGAGTGATTTCGCAGTGAGAGATAATGATTTTCCTTGTCTAGTTTCTCACAAATATGATTATTCACATCCCCTTGGCATTGCGGTCGAAGCTACAGGCACTCATTTTGGATGGAATCATGTAGCAAAGGCTTTGAAGAAACATTTCCATTGGTCAGACAGTTTGAATCTCAGAAGTATCAATTCTCATCTAGCTTTTTTCGAGGCAAAAAATTCGTTAACACATGATCTTTTCGGAGAAGAACTTGTTTTATCTCTTGGAAAAGCCAAAATATCCATTAGGAAATGGAAATATGAGGAGTTGATAAAATACTCAGATTGCGGAAATCACTGGATTGGTATTTGAGGTTTATCGTTTATTCATTGGGATATTAAAAATCTAGAAGCCATCTGCGCTCCTTGGGAAGGGTTTTAGAGATTCATAAAACTCCTAGTGACTTCATGAAAATCAACAGTTGTAAGATTAAGATCCATGCGGAACTCTTTAAAATCCCTGCTGCTATTTTATTCAATGGTAGTTGGTTGAGTATCGAATGGATATACGACTGTAATGATAACTTTCAAAAGCAGCAGCATATTAGCGTGCCAAAAATCAAATCAAAAATTGTGGTTCCTGAGTAACGATCTGATCATGATCTTGATCAATCAAAGAAGATTTCCTCAATGCATGAAGATCCTACATCCAAGCGGTCAACTGGGAACTATCATTCTATTCGGAAATTCATTCGTGCATGCTGAATATATGCCGAGGAATAAGTCCCAGAATAATTCCAATTCAAATTCAAAATCTTCTAACTCACCGTTAAAAAGGTTAGAAAAAGTTTGGAGAAGGGTATCTCGTCTCCAGTTAAGGGGTACCCATTGTGAAAATTTTGGGCCTTCTGTTGCTGTTGGGCCTTCTAATGATGACACAACACACTCCTCTGGTGAAGAAGTGAATATCCCATGGATCACAGTCAGAAGAAAAAAGCGGGTCGAAATATGAGCCAGATGGCGGGAGCATTATCTCCGGGTCTGGTTACAGATCCGAATCTCGGCTCTAGATTTTTGAGTCTTACTCCTGCTCATGACTCGCGGATCCATGGATCTTTGGATCAAAATATGGGCATGATGGGTGTTACTAACAGATCGGATTGATTCGAGTCTCGGCCCTAAATTTTTGAATTTAACTCGTGCCGATGATTCATTGGATTCGGATTTGAATTCGGATAAGATTATTTCTCCAACTAATTCTAACCTGCTTGATGATTCATCGAGTGCTGAATTAAGAGATGTATATATCCATCATCTAACATCAACTGCTTCTCCATTTTCAAATGAGACTGAGCCGTTGCAATTGGAATCTTATCAATCCACTACAGTTTCTGCCTCAGTCAAAGTGAGGGGATTGAACATTCAGACATAGAAACCAGAGTATCTCAGCATATGGCTTTCAACTCAAATATCGGTATCTCCTGTGATTTACCAAATATGAGAGAAATATGTCGAGATTTAATTTTAAAAAATGATGATTTTATGTGTCATAATGAAGTTCTTCAGGAAGTGGACGATGATGGATTGGGAGATTTCGATTCAGACTACGAAGAAGATGATCTAATAGAAGCTGTAAGGACAGATGCTGAGAAGGAATATCTAGAGGTGTATATGTTCAATCCTCTTGATGTTTCTAGGGTTGCAGACTCTCTTAATAGATCACAGAATAATGATATGGAACATTAGGGGTTTTGGACAAGATAAGAAAATTATTGCAATCAAAAACGCAATTAGAAAAAACAATGTCTCAATTTGTTCAATTCAGGAGTCCAAGAAATCAATTGTGAATGAATCCTTAATAATAGCTTTATGGGGTAGTAATGGTTGTAATTACCTTCACCTTCCATATGAAGGAGCATCTGGGGGTATTATAGTTATGTGGACAGAGGAAGTGGTGATTATGGAAGATTATCTAGTGGGTGCTTTCTCTCTTTCTATCAAATTTAGAAATGTTTCTGACTACTTTGTGTGGCTTTTCACCTCAGTACATGGTGCTTCAGATTATGGGGATTATTCTCAATACTGGCAGGAATTGAGTGATATCACAATTCTCTTTAATGAACCTTGGGTTTTAGATGGAGATTTCAATGCCACTCTTTCTCAATCTGACAGAAATTGTGCTGGTGGTTGCACTGTAAGTAGAAACTTATTTACAAGCTTTGTTAATAGACATGAATTGATTGACTTTCCATTATCTTTTGGCAAGTATACTTGGACCAATTCACAACACCCACCAATTTTGATTAGACTAGACAGATTTCTAGTTTCAGATTATTGGTTTTCTCATTGTTCATCACCTCTTCAATCAAGAATGAAAAGACCAATTTCAAACCACACACCCATTCTTCTTTCTTGTAATTCTAATTTGAAGTTCAAAGCTCCTTTCAGATTGGATAATTATCTTTTATTGCATCCCTATTTTATTCCAAAATTAAGAATTTGGGAATCTAACCTTTTTGGAAAGCCTAGTTACATTTTTTGTAAGAGGTTCCAATCACTAAAAATTTTCATTAAGCAATGGAAGAGGTAAGTGGGAGATATGCAATTACAAGTGGATCAATTAGAAAAGCTGATAAATTCTTGGGATATTAATGAAGATGATTTATTGCTTTCTAGTGTTAAATATGACAGCATAAATGAGGCTAAAGCTAAACATTCTTCTTTATCTAAGAATATTGTAAGGAAATGGGGTCATAGAGCTAAAGAAAGATGGGAAAAATATGCTGAGATGAACTCAAGATATCTTCACCAACTTGCTTCATTCAAATACAACTGCAACAACATTAACTGTTTAACAATTGAAGGTGTTCTTTGTTATGACAAAGTGAAGATAGCAGAGGAAGCAGCTAATTTCTATACTGCTTTATTCAAAGAAGATTTTCCTATAAGACCAAGGTTTGATAACATTGTTCCTCCTTCTTTATCTACTCAGGATAGCATCAATCTTGAAAAACCATTTTCAGAGGAAGAGGTGAAAAATATTATTTGGCACTTTGGATTGAACAAGGCTCCAGGGACAGATGGTTTCACAATGGAATTCCTTAAGGCTGCTTGGGAGGTAATAAAAGTTGATTTGATGTTGGTTATTAAGGAATTTGAAATAAGAGGAGATGTAGAATGGAGAGTTAACTGCACCAATCTTAAATTAATTCCTAAAACTAATGGTGAAGTTTCTCTAAATCATTTCAGACCAATCGGTTTGATAGGAGGAATTTACAAGATAGTCTCAAAGCTTTTAGCTGAAAGACTAAAAACTGTTCTTCCTTCTCTTATTACAAATTTTCAAGGGGCTTTCATTCATGAGAGATAAATCAGTGATGGTATCTTAATTGCTGCTGAACTTATTGACTTTAGAATGAGAGAAAACAAGACTGGATTAGTATGCAAAGTAGACTTTGAAAAAACCTTTGATAACATTAATTGGAATTGTGATGCAAAAATTTGGTTTTGGTAATGTTTGGAGAGGATGGATAAAATGGTTTATTTCCCAAGTTACAAAGATGTTTAGAAATCAAATGGGTATTAGACAGGGTGATCCCATTTCTCCCTTCATTTTTATTATGGTGGCTGAACTGTTAACTAAAATGATTGGTCAAGCTGCTACTGATGGCCTCATATCTGGATTTCAAGTAGCTACTAATGGAACTGTTGTTAATCACCTGCAATTTGCAGATGATTTAATTGTTTTTCTTGATGACTCTGAGGACCAAATTACTTCACTGAAGAATATTTTATTTACCTTTCAACTAGTGACTGGTTTAAGAGTCAATTTCAGAAAAAGTTCAGTTATAGGAATTGGTGATGAAAATAATACTGCTCATTGTGCTTCTATTTTGGTTGTCAACTTGCTGAATTTCCAATAAATTATCTAGGGATTCCATTAGGCAGTAAATCAAAAAGAAAGGCAGTATGGGATATTTTGATTGCTAAAATTCATCAAAAATTAAGTACTTTGAGAAGGAGGTATCTTTCTAAAGGTCAAAGACTGTTATTGATTAACAGTGTGCTAGCTAGTATGCCCATCTATTTTCTATCCATATTCCAGATGCCTGTTTCTATTGTGAAGATTTTAGAAAAGATCATGAAAAGATATTTATGGGGTTCTACAAATAACTCTAAGAAGAGAAGCTGGGTGGCTTGGTCTAAAGCTAATATTGATAAAGCAAATGGAGGCGTTGGTATTAAGAAGCTGAAGCTTGTGAACAAAGCACTACATTGTAAATGGATATGGAGATATGACAAAGAGAAAGATGCACCGTGGAGAAAAATTATCTGGGAGAAATTTAGAGGTAATCAGAATTCCTTTTTTTCTAATGCAAATTCTAAGAAAGTGAAGCATAGTCTGTGGGCTGGAATTATAAAAGCTAGAGAGTATGTGGCTCAAAACACTTCTCTTATTATTTAGAATGGGAAAAGTATTCAATTTTGGATGGATAATTGGATTGGTGGAACTATATATTCTCATGGACAGTTTTCCTGCCATTTTTAAAATCTCAAGTAATAGAATGGCTTATGTCAATGATATGCTCAACTCACAGGGTTCATGGAGTTTTGAGTTTAAGAGAGATCTTAAGGAGAAGGAACTTGGAGAAATTGCTCATCTGCTTCAACTTCTTGATGGTTTTACTCATAACATACATAACTGCATTGCTGAAGACACAAGAAAGTGAAAATTCAGAGCTGAGTTCACTGTTGCTAATTGTTACTCCTCTCTTGATGTGACGGTTTTCTTTATTTTCCTCACAGGAAGATTTGGAACCCTAAAATTCCCTTAAAAGTGTCCTTCCTGGTTTGGACTCTCTGTCACAATGGGGATCCAACTTCGGATGTTCTTTATAGAGCTGGCCTTATTGCTAACAGTCAATGCCTTTTTTGTTCTTCCATTGAGGAATCTCAAAATCATCTCTTCCTTCCCTGTGATGAAACTAGAAAATTATGGAATTATTTTCTGGAAAGATTTGGGAATGGAAAAACAAAAAGACCAATGCTATGGTGAAGAAATTATGGAGTATTCTTCCATTTGCAATTTGGTGGAATGTTTTGAAGGAGAGGAACTGCAGACTTTACAACAAGAGAAGAGGAGATTAGAGCATCTCATTGTTTCTGTCAAGTGCACTATGTTTAATTTGTCTGTGCACACCAAATTTTTTGAGGGTTTTTCTGTTAGTATTCTTATCTGTAATTGGAATGCTGTTACAGGTAACATCTAATTGTACTTTCCTTCATTCATCTCTTTGATGAGTGAAGTCTTTCTTAATATATTGCCCTTTTACTTTCAAAAAAAAAAAAAAATCTTTTATATTTAACAATGCAGACACTTTGTTCGGGTACTAATATATTTTGACCCATAAGGCCTACATGGCATCAGATTCAACTATAAAAATATATAAAAAATGAACTGGTAGATGGTTTACGATTTGTATTACATAATGTAGTTCAAATAAGTTACACCAATAACACCAAGCCTCCCAGATGTGCGCCTCTGATGCTTAATGGGAAAAGTTTGAGAGCCAACTTGAGTAAACAAGCAGCTGATGATGATGCTCAAGGATGGAGAGTGTACTGTTGGTGTTGGAGATCGAGGAAAAGCAGGAACTGATGCTGCTGTATCCAGGTGGAAGAGAATTGGTGTAGTGAGACGGTGGTCGTTGGTGAGAAATAGCTGGTAAAGGAGGTTGTAAGCATAGTGGTGGTGGGGAAGGTGAGGGGGAAATGGTGGTTGCTGATGTTAGATGGCAAGAACCGGTGGGCATGGATTGAATGCATGTAATTATATATGACCGGCAGCGATTGGATGATAGATGTATATATATTTTATTTTTATTTTTATGTTTTTTTCTCTTTCTTTTTTTTGATATGATAGATGTATAAACCATGTAAGCTGATCGCTATACCCCCGTCTAAACTTCATTACGCAAAGTTATTAGGCTACTCCAATATCTCTACTGGATTAATTTATTTATCGATTAAAAAAAATCTCTACTGGGTTTGGTGATTTTTTTTTCTAGGAGAAAAGGCAATAAGTTGTTTGAATTCTCTGAGTATTGCCTAACTGGGTTGTGTATGAAGAACTGACCTGAAATTTTTATTTTGTCTAATCGGAAGATATTTCTCGATGCATATCGGTTTCCGCAAGGTACTCGTGAATTAGATAACCGTAAAATACGACATAACACAAAAACGTTGAGACCTGGCCGTAGGCCGGAATGATACCTAGTAAGCAATATATAGTTGCACGTCAAGCCGTCTAGGAAAGATCACGACAACAAAACTATCTTTTATATGGTCTCTACACGAATAACATGGCTTGTCGGCCCATAATTCCATGACAGTTTTTCTTTTTCTTTGATTATTATGGCAGAAAGAATTTGGTGCTGGCTTTGATTCCCACGACTTTTTTTTTTAAATTCAATAGAGAATTTGGTACTGGTTTTTATTTTTATGACCATTGTTTTTTCTTAACCGGCAAAGAATTTGGTGCGAGAGTTTTGGTAACTGTATATGGGACTTGTTAATACAATTTGGAGGGTAAGGAATTCCAGATGTTTTGAAGCTCATTACGTGTATAAAACTGATGATGACTTGATTCAAGAAGCTAAGTCATTCGTCTTAGCTTGAGAAGCACCTGCAGGTCACCATGTCCACTTGAACTTCTCGAGTTCGGTGCTTTCCACTTGAGACTCTATTTTTATGTAATTATCAGTTCCCTTGTTTGTTTTCTTTTTCTCAGTTTTTTTTTTCATCATCATCTACTTACGGTAGAATTGATGTACATCCTTCATCTTTTAATACATCTTATTTTGTGATAAAAAAAAAAAAAATTTGGTGCGGGGGTTTTGAACTCAGATCACTAATATCCATTGATATATTACAATGACACCGGTGTACGTCATCTTTTAGCCGTAATTACTTAATTTCATAGGCTCAGATTTGCTCTGATGCAAGTGGAAACTAAGTTTATATTGCGTCATGTGATGTCCCCTGCTGGGGTAAGGCAAGGAAAAATTGAAGTGAGAGTGTTAATCTTAGCAAGCCAACGTTAACTTGGGTTTAGAAAATTCAGGCATTTGCCTCACGAAAATACTGTACATTACACAATAACCCAAATAATTTACTGGGTAATTCAGTTCTGCGGAAAATACCACTAACACACTGGATATTCAGATTTCCTTCTCAGTTTGGCTCATATTAATCGGTAATTCACATTAATGTCTTCACTCAGGTTGAGAACCTATTTATGAAGGTATTAAAAATTTGAGCATCCGTAATCCAGTGACATATCAGCTTCTGCAGAGAACAATTCCAGTGCTAGCCAGTAAGGAGTACATATGGCAGTTCTTAATTGGAAATCCTAAAGGAACTATAGGTTTCAATGATCACCATTGGTATTTGATAATCCGATTCTTCACTATAACTACAGATGACATGCAAAAACGGTGATATCAACTTAACTATCCACCTAACCTAACTAATGTTGCCTAGCTAATTAATCTTCTCTCTTTCTTTAATTTCCTGGCTAATAAGGAAATGAGATTAGATGCAAAAACCTCATTGCTGCAAGCTGGACATGCACCAAATAGTAACAGAGAGCCCCACTCCACCAAACCTTATTAAGACACCTAGCTCTCTTTTCTTTCTTTCGCAACTCCAATACAATTCTGTCTATAAATACCCATGTTTGTAGTCCAATCTTCTCTTCATTTCGATTAAATCCTGTCACTTTTTCTTTTTGCACCACAAATTACAAAAGTAAGATCTCATGATTGATCATAAACAATACCGGTTCTTGATGGCGGAGAATGATTCGTCCAGTAATAAATCAGCATGTACGTTCTTTTGTTATCATCATCGTAATATTTTTTGTTTGGTGTCTGCTGTTCGAATTACTTACTAGCTCAACATATACAACTATACTACGTACTGTGTAACTAATTTAATTCTAATGTTTGATTCATGGCAGGGAAACTAAATCCCAGCACGATGGTATCTCCTCCTCGTGTAAATTTAAAGACTATCGATTTTCACCATCACGGGGTTCCTAGTGGGACAATTTGGTGCTAGTTAACCATATGGTCTGCGCTGATGCGGCGGCCCGACATCAAACCTTAAGTTTTCACCCAAGCTAGGTCGCCGCGCGACATAGATATAAGATCTAAAGGGAGCACCATGGGAGGGGATAAGATATACGTCTCTTTCTTTTGCGTCGAATTTCTTCTTCACTTCACTATTTTAATAGCTTTAGGGAAGAATGGGTCGTAGGTTTTGAGATCATTTACTTTGGTGTTTTAATTTATGTTGCTCTTTATAAAAAGCAGGAGAACGTCTTAATATAGTATATGCTTTTGATCGATCATAAAAAAATGTAACTAGAACAAGCTTTTAATTAAGAATACTATACAGATACTAGAAATCCTTGTAACCCGAAGCTAAAAATCGTTTACAATATAAATGAATTTTTTAAGGGTACGTAGCAGCAACAAATGACTATTTGGAAAGAAAAAAAAAGACTATAACAAATGTGGTGAAACAACAAATGATCGGAAGAGCTTAAAAGTTAAAATTCAACACAGCGACCAGATTGACCATCCTACTATCCAAAGAACAAAAAAAAGACTAAAAATCGTTTACCATAGGAATCAACTGAACACCAACTCCACTTTCTATTATAATTACAATATTTGAATGGGAATTGACTCTCAAACTTTTTACGAACAATAAATGGGAACCCTACACAGATTGACCATCCTACTATAGTAGTAGTTAAACATACTGTACGTAGTACTAGTGTGTGTAATTCTGGAAGAAAAGGAGTGAGTATCAAACTTACAACAGTTTCATTCACAATTCAGCGATTGAGAATTTTTGAACGGTCATGTTCATGGCTCTGTATTTATTTTTCAACAAACTACGCGCGTACACATTAGGGGGAAGTCTAAAGTAATAAATTTTGTTAAGATTTTAGTGTCGACATTGGACCCCCACAAACAAAGATAAGATGGAATCACGTACCCTCAACAACAGGACATTTCCCACAGCTGACTTTGGCGTTTGATTTCCTACATAAATTGACTTCTGTTTGACAACATCGAGCCCCACTGGAGATTGGGTTAGAGCTGTCTTGATTCCTCCTAATCAGTGAAAATAGCATTTAGAGGTTGGGAGTTTTTCATAAAGAACACAACAAGTTATAAATAGCACACCCCTCTTTGAAGACTTGATTCATCTTGCAACTCTCTTGCAATTTCTAAAAATGTCATTACAAGTGGTATTGGCGTTGTTTTTGGTTTCGTTGCATCATGTTGTTGTTTTTTCTTATGATTCATCGTCTTCTTTAATTCATAGAAAACAGTTACCTGCAGTAAGAGAAGAAGTAGAGTCTCTTTTGATTTGGAAATCAACCCTTAAGAACCAAACTCACTCTTTGCTCCGTTCTTGGAAGAGAAGTTCCAATAGCAATACAACAAGTCCATGCAAGTGGGACGGAATCACTTGTAACAGCAAGGGAAGTGTAACTGAATTAAATTTAACAAGTTCAAATTTACAAGGTACACTTTATAGTTTCAACTTCTCATCTTTCACCAACTTTGTTAGCATTGACTTGAGCAACAATAAACTCTTCGGATTCATTCCCTTTCAAATTGGCAATCTTTCAAAACTATCCTATCTAAATCTTTTTATTAATACATTTTCCGGACATCTTCCGGTAGAAATAGGATTTCTTACAAATATGACTTTTTTAGATATTTCTCAAAATCAAATTAGTGGTCGGATCCCTACTTCTATATATAATTTAAGCAACCTAGACACTTTATATCTTGATCAAAACCAACTCTCCGGTACCATCCCTCCACATATCGGAATGCTAAAGTCCCTTACTCGCCTAACATTGTCCACCAACAATCTCACGGGTCCGATCCCTACATCTTTATGTAACCTCAACAACCTAAATATTATATACCTTCATGAAAATAAACTTTCAGGTTATATTCCTCAAGAAATAGGAAAGCTAAGCTCACTTATTGAGTTGACACTGTCCACAAACGATCTCGTCGGTCCAATCCCTACTTCCATTACTAAACTCAGCAAGCTAGACACTCTATACTTGTATGAAAATAAACTTTCTGGTACCATTCCTCAAGATATCGGAAGGCTAACGTCACTTACAGACCTTGAGTTGTCTACAAACAATTTCACTGGTCCGATTCCTGCTTCTATATGTAACCTTAGCGGCCTAAATACTCTATACTTATTTCAAAATAAACTGTCTGGTTACATTCCACAAGACATTGGAAACCTAGGGTCTCTTGTTGACTTAGAGTTAAACATGAACAATCTCAATGGTCCAATCCCTAGTTCTATATGTAATTTGAGCAACTTGGACATCCTACTACTTCATCAAAATCAACTTTCTGGTCAAATTCCTCAAGAAATTGGAAGGCTTGGGTCTCTTACTAACTTGATGTTGTCCTCAAACAATCTAACCGGTTCCATTCCAGGTTCTTTATGTAATATCAGCAACCTAAACATGTTATACCTTTTTAATAATCAACTTTCTGGAACCATCCCCGAAGAAATTGGAAAACTAAGTCTCGTTACTGACGTTGGATTGTGGAAAAATTATCTCACTGGTCCAATCCCTTCTTCTTTAAGCAATCTTACCAACTTAATCAAACTTAACATATATGAAAATCAGTTTTCTGGTACCATTCCTCAAGATATTGGAAGGCTGAGATCTCTTACCTACTTTGCTCTGTCTACAAACAATTTCGTTGGTCGGATTCCTGCTTCTTTATGTAATTTAACAGTTGGGATGTTGCCTAACTTGCAACGTCTCTATCTATATAATAATCAGCTTACCGGACCGATTCCCAAACAACTTGGAGGATGTTCAAATTTACTTGAATTGGATTTGAGTAGAAACCGTTTGAACGGAAGCATTCCACATCAGATTGGAAGCTTGATTTCATTACAAATCAGATTGGATCTCAGTCAAAATGAGTTGAGTGGAGAAATACCATCTGAGTTTGGGAAACTAAACAAACTAGAAAGATTAAATTTGTCACACAACAAGCTTTCCGGTTCAATTCCCTCTTCATTTGATGAAATGCTTAGCTTGACCACTGCCGATGTTTCGTACAATGAATTAACTGGTCCTATTCCAAACATGAAGGCATTTAATGATGCTCCATTTGATGCATTGAAGAACAACAGTGGTTTATGTGGTAATCACTCCGGAGGTTTTCAACTATGTGATTCCTCGGTTATGAATGCAAGAAAAAAGGCGAAACCAAGACTTGTGTTGATAATTTTAGTTTCACTGTTTGGTTCATTGTTTCTTTTGTTCATATTTCTTGTTATCTTTTTTCGCCTGCGAAAAAGACAAGTAGGAAATCTCGAGCAGGTGGATCAACCTACAGATACAAAACCAAAAAGAAACATATTTTCGGTACAGAACTATGATGGGAAACTTGTGTTTGAAGAAATTATTGCAGCAACAGAAAATTTTGATACTAAATATTGCATTGGGGCGGGAGGATATGGGAGTGTCTACAAGGTAGATTTGTCGACAGGCCAGGTTGTTGCTGTGAAGAAGCTTCACTCGTCAGATGAAGATTCTGAAATAGTTGATCTTAAATCTTTCGAAAATGAAGTTCATGCATTGACTGAAATCCGGCATAAGAACATCGTAAAACTCTTTGGTTTCTGCTCTAGTGTAGAGCGAAGAATCTCATTTTTGGTTTATGAGTTTGTAGAGAGAGGGAGTTTGAAAAAGATTTTATGCGATGGGGAACAAGCGGCAGAGTTCGATTGGACAAAGAGGATAAGATTCATCAGGGGAACAGCTAATGCAATTACATACATGCACCATGATTGCATTCCGGCAATAGTTCATAGGGACATATCTAGCAACAATGTCTTGTTGGATTTCGAATATGAAGCTCGTGTTTCGGATTTTGGTACTGCAAGGATTTTGAAGCCAGATTCGTTTAATTGGACATCACTTGCAGGAACATACGGATATGTTGCTCCAGGTACGTAAAACTTTAATGTGAAATTATATACTTAGTGATGTCTATCAACATTTTGAATGCAACAAAGTCTCACATCCATTTTTCTTAATGAATATTTTTACAGAACTTGCTTATACAATGAAGGTAACAGAGAAGTGCGATGTTTATAGCTTTGGAGTACTCGTGCTAGAAGTACTACATGGGAGGCACCCATCCGAGATAATCACATCACTCTTTCCCGAGCTCTTTCCATCGTTGTCATCATCCATGGCTACGAATCTTACGGGAAAAAATTTAATGTTGAAGGAAATCTTGGACCAGTGCGTTGGAGCACCAACGGATGTCGTGAAGAAAGAGATAATGTACTTTATGAAGGTTGGTCTCTCATGCTTACGTGGGGATCCACGTACTCGGCCAGCAATGCAACAAGTATCTGCAGAGCTATCGCTACCAGCTGAGAGAAGACCGTTCTTTGGGAAGCCCTTTGAAAATGTTACATTGGGAGACCTACTGATGGGGGATTCGCAAAAATGATGTGCAACTATATCGTCTGCGCATATTCATTCAATTGTTTCTTCTCTTATTATTCATTTAAGAATATTGTTCTTCTTTCAATATCAATCAAAATAAACTACTTTGTTCTTGTTTCCAATGATTTTGAAAGAAGTCAATAGTTCATATGTAAGGACTGTTCGGAGAAAAGAAGTATCACATTCGACAACTCATTTTCTTATTCACTCGGGAGAGCCTACTGATTGACTCGTAATAATGCTGGTGTAACTAACTTTTATTCTTAATCTTAATTATGTCATTTTAAGAATTTGTCTTTCAAGGTCCGTATCTCCCCACTGCATTTATTAAGTTCTTTTTGCATTCATCTTTACCCTCCAAATATGCTGGTAAGTTTTACGCTATACCATGATCAAAATGACCCAGTCATAACACTAGCAGGTGTCACAGTAGTGGCTTTGGATTCCCCATAAGCAGCTTCAGCGTGAAGCTCAATAGTTGAGCTAGAACCAAGTTTGGTCAAATTTGGTGCATCTCGTTCACCACCATTTATGGCATGTCTGTTTCCAGAACTGAACTGATCATCTCGGCGATGTTTTTCAAAATCTGAAATTTATTACAAGCAGCCCAATTTAGGTTTCACAAGTCTACACACATAATCAAAGAATCAGTAACTATAAAAGAAAACAGAACAACTTCATTCTAAAACAAGAAATGGACATAAATCATGCAAGATTTTGTTCCAATTTTCAGCTAAACAAATACTTTTGTGTTAACAGTTCGGCAATAGCAATCCAATTGAAACTTAACTCAGTATAAACCCTTAAAACAACCGAAGTGTTTGCAATTTATTCACTGCAGTTTACAATCTACATTACCTGGAATAGTATAAAATGTAGAAGATGAAGAACGACAGCTTGAACCGAACCAAATTATCATAGGGCTTTACAAGCAAAGTCCCCGCACCTCCCAATTTTTAGGTGTCTTTTCAACTAACAACGACAAGATTTCAAGTAAATCAGATATACCCAATTTGGTAAACAATGAAAAAAAAGCCAATGTTTTGATTATTGTTTGTATAAAATGCTTAAAACCTAAACAAAAGAATCGTCCAACAGCTTTAGATGATTCATAGTCCAAACACTAAATATAAGGATTCAAATTTCAGAAGAATAATACCCGATGAATGAGAAATGATGATATCCGATTCCAAAATGATTCCACAAAGTCTTCTTTTGAACTGAATCCGAAGAAGAGAACATAATATCATAATCTGATAAGAAGTTGTAACTCTTGGAAATTGAAATAAGAAATTGAAAGTATTTAGTGAAGGTTAATACTTGAAGTGTCACCAACATCATAATCCCGTAGAAATAGCATCGTTACACCAAAGAAAATATTAACCGAAGGTTAATATCCATAAACCAATTGAAGTACTTATCAGGGATTGATATTCCCTCGGATGGCTACCAGCGCTTCAATCGAATCTAACGGTAGTTATTTGCGCAATCGAATATATCAAAAGACAAACCACAAAACATTTACATAGACAAAAACTACACACATAGCAAAAAATTTGATTCATAAAATTCAGATTTCTATTTACATAGTTACATCCGATAAAACTAAATATTTCCTATATATACATTTGCATGAGAGTCTTTGAAAGCACAATTGCAAACGAGACATTCTTGTGCACAACTGCAAAAGAATCTACATGTTATCATGTTAAGCACATGTACAAAAGTGTGGACATAAGCAAAAAAAAAAAGGTAAAAGCCATATATGTTAGTCATTCAAAACGCGATTGATGATGGCTGAGATATTAAGAGTTTCATAGCATATCTCCAAAAAATTAGATCGACCAGCTAATCAAATTTGAAGCACATCCTTGGATGCACCTCAAATCCTCCAATTCCAACATCTCTGAAAATTTTGGCAAGCCTGTTAATTATCTTTTATGGTCTTCTCAAATGGCATGAGAATGCCATCCAGCAACACTTGGCAAGATGATGCGTCCAATACGGGTGAGCCATGAGCCATATCCCCTAATTCATCTGTACAAAGTTTACCAACAGCAACGATTTCACCATCCATATTCAACAATGAACACTTCTGCATGTCAACACCTACTGCTGATCACGCTAGTGATATGGGATGAGCAGGTGAAGGTGCTTGGCCTTGTTAACTTATATTAGCAACAGAAGCAGCTCTAGCAGCTGAACTGTCCATGATTTTCGAGCTAACTAATTATGGTGGAATTGTAGATTGGATATCAATGTGGCACAACGTTCCAAAGCCTTCGAGCAGAAGCCCCATTTTGCCACTTAGATCCTCCACCTGATGTTTAATATACCTCAATCCTTAGACTTAATTTCTTGAACTTTAGCACGTGCAAGACCATAAATAAATAATTTTTTTATGAGAAACAGGACCAACAACATGAACCCGTCCCCTAGAATCCTTTCCAAAATATGCAGTCAATCCATCTAGTTCTCCTACATAAATACCCGCAGCTTGTTTCTCCTTGAATTCTTGCTCCTTATGAAGATCCTCCTGCAACGTCGAGCATAACACTGAGTAAAATATAAAGATTATTGGTAGATAATTTAAAAAGACATGATATACTCCCTTCGTCCCTAATTAGATGACCTATACCATAAATAGATGTAGTGATAGATTAATATTATTATAAGAAATATGTAAAATTTGATAGCCATATTTATATTCATTAAATAGGTGTTTTAAAATGCTTTTCGATGATACAAAATTTACGAAAATCCGTTGTATACTTTCAGAGATAAATCATTTCTAAATTTACTAGTAAATTTTAACTAGGTCATCTAATTAGGGACGGAGGTAGTATATGAAATGTAATCTGACTCACAAAGTATCGCTGCGCACTAGGTAGAATTTTCCCACCCTCTTGAGTATGAACTAAAATCCACACATCAGAGGTAGTGACTTCCACTCCGGGATACTCGTGCTTCTAAGTTTTCAAATACGACGAGTCGATTAACATTGAACAATATACAGAAGTACGAGAGTAATCACATTGTCCATAAGTATTGAGATTCATAATTGAGAGAACATATGAAATAATTATACATACCAGTTCAGCTCTAACCAAAAAATGAGATTTACGACCAGAGGTATGAGATTAATCATACTATTGCCTTTTCTCTTGTTTTCAGCTCTAAGTTTTGTTTTGTTTTTCTTCTTCCTCTTGATTCCTGCAAATTGTAGTCCTTTACTGTTCTTTCAACAAATGATATGAAATCTCAGTAAGTGTCTCAAATCCTTTACTGTTCTTACAGGAACCACAAGGGCATGAGAATAACACATGATGATCTTAACCATCGAAATATACATTAACACATATAAAAGGAGATAAAGTGCAGAAATGTAAAGGGAGACAGATCTTTTTACGTGGTTCGGTCAATTGTGACCTACATCCACGGATTTCACTATGTTGTGAGGTGTTTACATAATCTCCATTAGAGAGGTTCTCAAGGAACTCTAAGGAAGAAGAAGAAGAAGACCTCAGGAGAGAAGGGTCTAGCCTTAGCTAGAGTACCCCTCTAAATATCGACCCCCCTAACCCTATTTCTCTTTCTCTTATAAAGGTAGGAGGTTACATTAATTACAAACACGCCCCTAAGGCTGACTAGACAATATAAGACTAAGTAATTGGGTGTACATAGTGTATTTGGTAGTAATGTAGTAGGATGCTACGGCTTCTAATCTTGTGCCACGCAGCGAGCTGATATTTTGCCCTCACACTGTCGCTAAACAAATCAATATGTAGAGTTTATTTGTATAAACGTCATTTTGCCGTAACGCTTTTTTTTCTATTATAATGGAGGTCAGAAGTAGGAGCTTCTTAACTAACCAACGCTTATTAAGGGTTTGTAATCGGTATATCTACATTCGCATCTAGTTTTTGGCAACTTAAACTCTAACTGCTATTTCATTTCCATAGAGGTTTAGCCTCTATTTTAGTAGAGGTAGTGGAAAAAACAAACACCTACAAAAATGGGGACCACCTCTACATAAAGGAAGGTAGTGGTTGGCCTCCACATAGAGGAAAAAACCAACATATTGTAAGTCATTTCCAATAATCACTGGAGCAAGTATCCAAAAATGTAATTCTTCAATTTAGTGATTTTTCAATGGTCACCTTCATGCATGTCTTTTTCAATCAAACGTAAAAACCGGGAAAGGAGGAAAGTCTTGAAAGTTTTGTTGAGATTTTTGTATGCTAATCACTATGTAAATATCCTGCTTGTGGACAAGCGTCAGTTATGATAAGATCCTAGTTACACTCAGCCACAAGACATAGTAATTGTAGTATTGTTGATAGAAATTTGAAGTAGACTCCAAATGGACTCTTTCACAAAGCAACAATAATGTTACTGTATATGAGAAAACCCCTTGGCGCATGTCGACAGTGGTGGGGAGCAAAGGTTTTTGGTTGGTGGGGAACTGTATGATGAAAAAACTGGCACCGACCATCTAGTGTTCATTCAGTGATTGAGAATTTCTGGACGGTCATGTACTCATCATGCTCATGCCTTAATTTTACAGTAAACGATGTACAAATTGAGACAGTCCTAGTAAGATTTTCTAAAGATTTTTCTAATATCATCAAGACATTTGTGTGTGTGGACAACATTTTCTCTGATGTTTGATTATTTTTGTCGTTTCTCCTGTTGGGCAGAGAAACTTCATCTCTTGATACTTTTTTTTTTCCTGAGGTGAATTTCTGTGAAACAGCAAGACGGACAAAGTTGACTCCAAATGAAATCTTTCATGAAAGAAAAAACAACAACAATGTTATTATATATAATACACCCCATATGAAGATTTGGTTCATCTTGCAACTGTCTTTCAATTTCCAAAAATGCTGTTACAAGTAATATTTGCGTTGTCTTTGGTTTCAACGTACAATGCTGGTGTTTTTTCTTTTGAATCATCGTCTCCTTCTTTAAATCACAGAAAACAGTTACATTCAGTAGAAGAAGAAGTAGAGTCGCTCTTGAAATGGAAATCAACCCTAGGTAACCAACCCCATTCTTACCTCCACTCCTGGAAAAGAAGTTCAGTTGCAAATACAACGAGTCCATGCAAGTGGTTCGGAATCACTTGCAACAACGAGGGAAGCGTCACTGAATTGAATTTAACTAATTCAAATTTACAAGGTACACTTCAAAGTTTTAACTTCTCATCTTTTGCGAACTGTGTCAGTCTTGACTTGAGCAACAATAAACTCTCTGGATCCATTCCCTCTCAAATCGGTAGTCTTTCAAAACTTACCCACTTTGATCTATCCATGAATAAGTTTTCCGGACATATTCCACTAGAAATTGAATTTCTCACAAATATGAGTTTGTTAGACCTTTCTCAAAATCAGATAACTGGTTCAATTCCTGCTTCTATATGCAATCTGAACGACCTAACCTCTCTATATCTTGATGGAAATAAATTGTCTGGTTACATTCCTCAAGATATCGGAAAGCTAATGTCTCTTACTGATGTTGCATTTTCCATAAACTATCTCATTGGTCAAATCCCTACTTCTATTTGTAACCTTAGCAACCTAAATACTTTATACCTTCATACAAATAAGTTGTATGGTTATATTCCTCTAGAAATCGGAAAGCTAAAGTCTCTCATTGACTTGGCTTTGAGCACAAACAATCTCAACGGTCCGATCCCCGCATCAATATGTAACCTTAGCAACCTAAATATTTTGTACCTTTATGAAAATAAGTTGTCTGGTTTTATTCCTCTAGAAATCGGAAAGCTAAAGTCTCTCATTGATTTGGAGTTGAGCGGAAACAATCTCAACGGTCCGATCCCCGCATCAATATGTAACCTTAGCAACCTAAATACTTTATACCTTCATACAAATAAGTTGTCTGGTTTTATTCCTCTAGAAATCGGAAAACTAAAGTCTCTCATTGACTTGGAGTTAGGCATAAACAATCTCAACGGTCCGATCCCCGCATCAATATGTAACCTTAGCAACCTAAATACTTTGTACCTTTATGAAAATAAGTTGTCTGGTTTTATTCCTCTAGAAATCGGAAAGCTAAAGTCTCTCATTGATTTGGAGTTGAGCAGAAACAATCTCAACGGTCCGATCCCCGCATCTATATGTAACCTTACCAACCTAAATATTTTGTACCTTCAAGAAAATAAGTTGTCTGGTTTAATTCCTCTAGAAATAGGAAAGCTAAAGTCTCTTGTTGACTTGGCTTTGAGCACAAACAATCTCAGTGGTCTGATCCCCGCATCTATATGTAACCTTAGCAACCTAAATACTTTATACCTTCATAAGAATAAGTTGTCTTGTTTTATTCCTCTAGAAATCGGAAAGCTAAATTCTCTCATGGAAATTAAATTGTCGACAAACTATCTGACTGGTCCAATCCCTTCTTCTATATGCAATCTTAGCAAACTTAACAGATTGTACTTTCACAAGAATCAGTTATCTGGCACCATTCCTCTTGACATTGCAAGGCTAAGCTCTCTTTCTGAATTTGGAATACACAAAAACAATCTCATTGGTCAAATCCCTGCTTATTTCTGTAATTCGACAGTCGGAATGCTACAGCATCTGTATCTATCTGAGAATCAGCTTACTGGACCAATACCCAAACAACTTGGAGAATGTCCAGACTTACTCGAACTGGATTTGAGTATAAACAGTTTGAACGGAAGCATTCCACTTGAGATTGGAGGCTTGATTTCAATACAGATCCTATTGGATCTCAGTCAAAATGAGTTGAGTGGAGAAATACCGTCAGATTTTGGAAAATTAAACAAACTGGAGAAATTAAATCTGTCCCACAACAAACTTTCGGGTTCAATCCCACCTTCATTTGTTGAAATGCTTAGCTTGACTACTGTCGATATTTCATACAATCAACTGAGCGGTCCTATTCCGGACATCAAGGCCTTTAAGGATGCTCCTTTTGACGCATTGAAGAACAACAGTGGTTTATGTGGTGGTAATCACTCTGGAGGTATTAAGCCATGTAACTCGTCAGTTATCATCGGAAGAAAGAAAGCCAAACCAAGACTTGCTGTGATAATTTTAGTTCCACTGTTTGGTTCCTTGTTTCTTTTGTTCACATTTTTTGCCATCTATTTTTGCTTGCGAAAAAGACTATTCGTAAGAAATATCGAGCAGGCAGATCAACCAACAACTATAAACACAAGAAGAAACGTATTCTCGGTAGAGAAATATGACGGGAAGCTGGTGTTTGAAGAAATAATGGAAGCAACGGAAAACTTTGATACCAAATATTGCAAGAACTATTCCATATTGTCTGCGCATATACATTTCACTTGTTTTTTCTTTAATTATTCAGTTACGATACTGTTAAGAATATCCATGAAGTTCTTGGTTCAAATGTTGTGCAAGAACTATTCCGAGCCAAAGTTTTGATGATGTAGCCTATGGTAATCAAAATTTTTGATGTTTAAACAACCGGATCCCATTTGAATATAAAATCTGATGCCGTCAAAATAATCTTTGCAGATATTCATGGCAGACTCGTACAGAAAACGGAAAATGGATCATTTGTCCAAATATATTTAAATCATGGTTCAAATGGATGAAACTAGATTCATCCTGACTTAAAATTAAAAAATAGCAAGGATGAAACTGGATGCATCCTGATGTAAATTAAAAATAAGAAAAAATATTTGAAAATGGGTAGGATGAAACTGTTTACATTCTGACTATTTTTAAATTTTTGTCCATTTAAACAGTATCAAAATCTAAATGTCATTTTCACCCGGGAAGTCCAAAATTCAAAGACTTAAAGGCCTAGACAAATAAAGCTCCCACGTTGAATGATGTGGAAACCCTCACTTTCTACTGGCCGAAATAGACCTTTTTTGAGTTTTGTGAAACAAAAGTTTTGGTGAGGACACTTGGCAATGTATGATTGGTTTAAAAAGAATAGGAAAAGATAAAAAAAGGAAATCAAATTCAAATTGGAATTCGCGATGAAACTTGGAAACATATGACTGGTTTAAAAAGAATAGAAAAAGATAAAAAAAAGAAACCAAATTCAATTTGGAATTCGTAAGGACACTTGGCAACGTATGATTGGTTTAAAAATTACAAATTAAAAAGGAAAATTAAACCTACCGTGTTTGGAATTTCGGCTATTTTGCGTTTCCTCCTCTCCCAAGATCGCTAATTAGCGTTTCCTCCCCAAATAGATTGAAATTAGTGTTTTCTCCCGTCGTTAGCTTTTCCATTCATTGCTCGGTTAGCTGAGTCAGCACCTATGCACGCGTGGCAGAACAAAAACACTTTTTTAGTAAACTACCGAAAATAACCTCACACCTAAAACAACGCTTATCCACATGGACTGCTCACGAACCAATAGATTGATACCAACGGTGACTTTTAGTCTTCTTCTTCTTTTCCTATCTAATCCATCATTTCCCACGTTCGATTGTGGGCAGCCGAACTAATTTTACAATCAACCGCAAAATAACGATCACCCTGACATTTAATTTAGGTTATGGGAAGAGACTACCGTGAATTTTAAAGATCTTAGAGCGATTGTCTATGAGTACAAACAATCAGATGGTGACCCAATTACATAACAAATCCATCTGATCGGTGTTCTATGTAACCGTCATGAACTACTTCACATCCAGATCTTCAATTATCTCTCCACCGTGGCAGCTACTGTTGCATAAACACCCAATCACCTAAAATTTCATATAAACAAACCCAAATCAACAAAAATTAGAACTAATTGCCAACCCATTCAACCGCAGCAAACCAAAATTTTGATATCCGAAATCAAAATTAAAATGATGAAAAATAGTTTGGTGATACTTGGGATCAAGTTCAGGTACATGTTCTTCGATCTGCTTCTGTTTTTGTTCAATCGTTTCAAAAGATTTCATTTAGCCCCAACCATTTTAAATATACAACAGAAGAAAGAGGAAACCCAATAACCACCTAAGACCAGTGAAGAAGAGATTAGTTTACCAAAGAGTCCTGGTTTGTAAGATATGAATGGGTTGTGTATCAATTTAATTTTGCAGGGAAGGACATTTACCAAAGAAGTAGACGAATTCCAACGGAGTTCTCTCCATTACCATATGTGGAATGCATATCTATTGTTCGAGAGAAGGCCTAAGTGACTGTGTTACTCTAGTTTGTTATATTTTAAAAATGAATTAGGATGGACACATATTTCGCACAAATCTAAGAGGGTATTTTGGGTAGATTTTAAATAATAATATTAAGTTGGCCACGTGTGCGCAATTGCTGACTCAGCTAACCGAGTAATGGATGAAAAAACTAACTGTGGGAGGAAACACTAATTTCAATCTATTTGGGAAGAAAACGCTAATTAGCGATCTTGGGAGGGGAGGAAATGCAAAATAATCCTTGGAATTTTTTGGAATTCCAAATTCGTATCTACCGTATAAGGACTCTTTTTTCTAAATTAATACTATCTAAAAGGAAAAAAGAATCCACATATTTTCTGAAAATAAAATTAATATCTAAAGGGGAAAAAATCCACGTAGTTTCTGCGAAAATAAAATGAAAAAATAAATAAAATATACACATATTCTCCACCTATTGAATGTGTTTGCTCGCCACGCCAAATCAAAAATACATCGCCACGGGCGGGGCGAAGTCCCGCACACACCAAATCAAAAATGCATCGCCACGGGACGGGGAGAAGCCCCAAGCACACCAAATCAAGAATGCATCCCCACGGGGCGTGGTGAAGCCCCGCATACACCAAATCAAAAATGCGTCTTCGCCCCCCACACACCAAATCAAAAATGCATCTCCACAAAGAAAAGGAAATCAAATTCAATTTGGAATTCGCCAGGACACTTGGGAACATATGATTGGTTTAAAAAATACAAACTCAAAAGGAAAACCAAACCTACTATGTTTGGAATTTTATGGAAATCCAAATTTAATTTGGAAATCAAGTATCTACCATATAAAGACTGTTTTTTCTAAATTAATATCTAAAAGGGAAAATAATCCACATATTTTCTGCGATAATAAAATGAATATCTAAAGGGGAAAAAATTCACATATTTTCTGCAAAAATAAAATGAAAAAGTAAATAAAATATGCACATATTCTCCACCTATTTAATGTGTTTGCCTGCCACACCAAATCAAAAATACATCGCAACGAGGCGGGACGAAGCCGTACGCACACCAAATCAAAAATGCATAGCCATGGGACAGGACGAAGTCCCGGGCACACCAAATCAAAAATGCATCCCCACGAGGCGGGGCGAAGCCCCACATACACCAAATCAAAAATGCATCATCACGGGGCGGGGCGAAGCACCGCGCACCCCAAATCAGAAATGCATCCCGCGCGGCTGGGCAGACGAAACCCCATGCACACCAAATGAAAAAAATAAAATGCTCGGTGCGTAGCACGGGCACAAATCTAGTGTTCATGACATGCAGAGATATGCACGACACTTCCCATCTTTAAAATGAAACAAAAAAGTTTATTGCCTAAACTTCTTTGTAATCCTAAAACTACAATCAAATTTCAGGCAGAAGATAGTTGTCTGAGGCATTTTGTCAAATAGGAATTGACCAAACCAATATTTTTTGAAGAATTAGTTCCATGACAATTTGAACATGGGAATAAAAATTATAAATGTATTACCTAATTCTGTACATACAAACTACAATTTATCACTTTGCATCACACTAGAATCAGCAAGGAGTAGTTAAAACCCCCATATCTTTCGATTTCCTTAGTTTTAGTTCATTTTCTCTGTAATTGTAAGTGGTTGCAAGTCAAAAAGTTTTGAGGTACCTGAAACCGCTTTTAGCTTTGGAAGAATTTCAGTGGGAATTTGCAATCTAAAAAGTTTTCATGGTGTAGGGGTACAGTACCCGGGTACTCATAATGTTTGTGTGTGGAATTAGGACGGGTTGTTAATATGGGTTCGGATGCGGGACCCCGACCCCGAAGATCATCTTCACCCGAAAATCTGAAACTTCTCTGTTGGCCATGTTTTGGGAAGCCCTTTGAAACTGTTGTACATTTGGAGACCTACTGATGGGTGATTCGTAAAAATGATATGTAACTAAATCATCTACATACATTCATTTCACTTGTTTCTTTTTTGATTTAAATCTGATGCCCTAAAAAAAAAAAATCTTAGCCGAAAAGCGTCTTTGGTGAACTTCTCTACAGTCCACCTACCTTCCAAAGCGATACTTCTTTGCTCAGGCCAAATTACTACAAGGAATTGAGCTTTCATAGGAACTTCTCGCTCTTTCAAACTTTGGTTTTGCAGACCTACTGCTGGTATAAACAAATCATCTCCATATTTCTGTCATGTTAAAAATTATCATTTGAGCTCTGAATGGAAGTAGGTTATATCATGTACAAAATACTAATTACTTTCTTTTTGAAAGTTAAAAACCAACTAAAAACAGGAGGAATGTTTACAAAAAGAGTTTTCCAGCTACGAAACTAGGAGGCTAAGGTTTGCAGCATTGAGTTACAGTATTACTACCATATTTAGCACACTTATCTGCCTTACAGTTTTGAGTACCATTAACATCCTACATCCCGAAAATAAAAACATAGAAAGCAAAAGTTGGAAAATCAGAGATCAGATTCTTGGATTGCCATTCAACCCCTTCTGCCATACCATACTAATCACTGAATATAATGGATGTGTTAGTTGTTAATTAATGGAAAAGATGTTCTAAGCCAGAGGAGAGCTGGTTAAAAATATTGGCAACAAACCAGTACATATTTAGGCCAAAATGCAGAATGCTGTCAGGTAGCTTCCATACTTGTGATGAATCCTCTCTGCTGCGAACCAAACAAAAATAAGAAGAAGATTAAAGGTGTTAGAGCTTATCTTACTTGTGTTTGAAGCACAAGAGCTAATTGCTCTAGTACACGAGCTACTCTTTCGTTCAGTTTCTGAAGTTCAGCTTCCACCCTCAATCTAGCCTTTCTTTCCTCACGTATGCTTAGCCGCACAGTATGGAAGTAAGATCCTTGTGAAACAAACTTGCCCATGGCTCTAACATTTCCAGAAGGTTCAGCAGTCCCTAAAGAAAGTGTTAGGATATCATGGCTACCGCTTGTGACTAGGGAACCTTCTTTCACCTGTTTGGCCAACTTGTCCTACAAATTAAGATAGAAAGAAGACAAGGCATGAAAAAGTGATTCTTAAGATGATATAGGATCATTTAGTGGACACAAATGCAATAGTGTAGTCATCTTCCCCTAACTAACTTTACTATCAAAACCATGATTGTTACCGTATACTGATAATAATTTAATACGACACCCAGGAAGCAGTGGTACAGAGTCTACAAAGAATGACATATTTAGATGGATAATATGAATAAAGTCAAGGAAAATTACCAGCGCACAGTTAGGATCCTTTGTAATACATGAGCAAGTAAATGAATCAAATAAAGAATGTAACTCAATTTGTTTTTAACTTACAATAGTCTTGGCTCTTTCTCTGGTAGCATCATGTGGAATGACCCCGCTTTTATCTTCTCTAGCTTTCTTCCATAAGATGCTCCTGTCCAGCTCATCGAAAGAAAGCCCTTCCTTTTGTTTCTGTTAGCAACTAACATACATTAGATTATGAATACATGATGTCAGAATATGAGAAATAATATGTTACATACCAATTGCTCCACAAGTCCTGCGTATCCTTTTCGGCTTAACATATGAGGATATATATTTTTCTTCCGCTTTGTTGATAGGATTTCGCGAAAAACCTTTTAAGACATTGGGTACAACAAATGCAAGATTAGTCCAACTACATCTTGTAACTACTACAAAAATGGGAAAATACTAGACTATCAATATATACCTGGAAATTTGTACTCAATCTCGACTTCACAAAAGCCTCCCAATGCCTCTGTTTGATAAACTTGTACATTGCTGGTGGATGAACAAGGACATCTGCCTGGTCTTTGTATGGCAATATGTATTTCCTTGTCAGCCTGCCTCTGTTTGATAAACTTGTACATTGCTGGTGGATAAACAAGGACATCTGCCTCTGTTTGATAAATTTTTTTTTGCATAATAATACATTAGTAGATCACTCCCTAGCAGCTCAAATTTGTAGTTGGCTGAGGGCCTTCACCTAGTGAACATCAACGACCGGCTAATGTTGGTTGAATTCTTTACCAACGTCGCTCCTTAGCCAGCCAACTATCTGCTGTTATAACCCCTCTACCAGCAAAGATCTTGTTGATAAAACTCTTGACCGTCAAAACATTCGGTGATAAAATTGCCTGACCAACGATATCAAACACCTCCACCAACTGAAAAATCAGTAAGTTCAAATCTTTAGAAGCTTACAATATTTATAACTTCCCACCTCTACCAACGATGTATTAGTCTTCAACAACAAAATATTTTGCGGGTGAAATGTTTCAGCAACAAAAGTTCATGCTTCTACCAACGATAGTTAATAGTCTTCGAAAAATTGTGTCGACTAAAACTTTCGTCGTTTCACTTAGCTGAAAGATAACTCTTCCAGCAGCATGGTTGGTCTAGGTCTTTAGCAAAGCAGCCTTTAGTCACCGAGCGTATCTGTTGCCATGTTGGTTGCTGCAGAGCTCCACCCACAAAAAAAGACCATGTACCAACTGAATCAAGGTAGTCGCTAAATCCTAATTTTCTTGTAGTGCGAGTTTTATTCTGCAGCAAACACTAAGTAGTGGTGGGACAGCAATTGCTATCAAGGCATGTGGATAGAATTTAGAAGCAGTTCTACGATTGCATTTCCTTTCTACTCAGCATATTCATTTTCTTCAAATTAAAGTACCACTGACAATTATGTCTTACTTGCATACAGAGAAGCTAAGACTGCCCTAACTTTGTGTAGGTACTATCCTACAAGTTCGACGTTGGTCGCTTTCCTGATCTGGCAGATTTAGTAACTACAACTATTTACATGTCAGATAGTGGAAGCACGCTCACTATCCCCGGCTCTGAAAGAATGCTGGAAGCATGCTCATAGTAGATTATATGTTTACTTTGCAGTGAAAAAGGCAGAGAAGTTCTTTAAAAGTTCGTAAGGCGAGTGTTTAGTTATTTTGCCTCGGTGGCATCTCTGTCGATACACAGATATATGATAGTTTTATTAGATGGGTGTTCCTAACCGTCATCCTTTAGACAGAGAAAAGATCAGTTTGTTGGTTTTTTGCTTGATACGGTTTACAACTAAAGTTTTAGTTTCCTCCTTTTATCATCTTCTTTACAAAATCTATTATATTTTCGTAGGGAAAAATAATCTATTATATTGTAAGTGGTTTGTTTCCAGGTTGGATGTGATTTATGGGGATAGTACGTTCGAGTAATTTGTGGTATGGTATCCAAATTTATTTATTTTCTAGACGATATGTCAATCATTTTCTTTTTTCGGCATAATGGTCTATTCGTGTATGGAAGTGACATTATGTTAAGTTCATGTCTCTGTTATGGATGGTGTAAGGCACAGACGTGTGCAAGATGAATGATTTTCTGCTATATTGTAATACCAAATATGTATTTTTGTTTGAGCTGTAAGTCTTTCAATATCATGATTTCCTCTGTGTGATATTACCCAATCATTACGTAGAGTGGCTTAAATATATGTGTGCAGCTGTCAAAAAGGACGACATACATGGTCGTTTTTTCGATGTTTCATTCATATAGATGTTGTGAACATGTGTATATTTTATAGATGGTTTACCTTGCTTTACGTCTGAAATGTTGCTGAATTAGATTTACATGTTACATTCTTCCTCGATCAGAATATTGGTTTCCATATCTATTACCGTCCAGCAAATGAAAATGCCCAATACGAAAAAAGAGTAGGTTGGCCTGGGAGTATTCTATCTATATGTATAAATAAGTAGATGTTGGATGGGGAGATAAAAAAAAAACTGACGTCATCAGTTTCTTGTTATAAATCTGTTTTTGCATATGTGAAACTCCCAAAAAGGGTTTTGAAGACTGAGTCTCCTGTTATCTTAAGGTACATCCCACTGTGTGTATTTCTTATGGAAATTCACATAAGTTTTAAGCATTGTACTATTTTGGTGATCGCAGATTGAGTAACCTAAAATTGAAGTCCTTGAGAATCCACGAGATCGTTTTATGTCAATCTTTTGTGCAGGTAATTTTCTGCATCTCCTTATATTGTTTTGGCTATTTTGTTGATGCAGAACATACCATTTTTTTTTCATTCAATGGTGAAGTATTTGTTATTCATTTACTATGGGTTCTGACTTCTACTGAAAGTAGAACATTTAAGTAGACGAATTCTAGGTTTGTCAAAGCCATTTGGCCCATTACGGATGTTGAACTTCAAGAGTTCACCAATTTTCGATACTGTAAACTTTGGAAGTGGACTACAAGAAGCTTGGACCATGGCTCTAGCTTATCGATTACTTATGTCCTCTTAGGAGGCTCAAAGTCTGTGATCTTTAGTAGAATAGCCTCATTAATCAACATTTTTAGATATTTAATCTTATGGATTAAGCGCAAGGAAAATAGTTTCCATGTGATTCATCACTTTTTACAGTGTGTTCGGATACTCAAGTAGCCTAATGTGGATTTATACGATTTTCCGAATGCGGTTGTATTCAATACAGTGATATATCAATATTTTTTGGAATAGTTTCAACACCATTGCATTCACATTGTACTTATGCAGAGGGAGTACTACAGTTACTACGTTTGATTTGATGGGTGCATTGCTATGCCGGAAATTGGTGAGTACTCCATTAATATTGGGTGCATTATTATTTTAGTGCACTGGGGGCATACTATGGTACGGAAATCTTGAGTCTAAGCAAAAAAAAAAAAAGAAAAAAAGCATTTTTTCGGAAACTCCGTATTATAATAAAACTGTAAGTTGTTTAGTTACATAGATGTTTTTGACTACACACTGCACCCCGTCGAGGAATGTCATAAAATCAGTAAAAATGATAATATTATCAGTTTAAAGAGTTCCCGAGATACTCTAAACCTTCATAGGTTGTGAAGTAAGTGAGCTCCAACACTTCCATAGAATATTGTGCCTGCTAATGTTCTTATATGGATTATATGCAGAAATAAGCCTGTTTTGGACCCTCACTTTCGTTTCTAGGCCTGTTTTTTTATTTATTGCAAAACTAGGCAAGTTAAACGGATTCCATCCACTTTTGTTATCTCGGTCAATTTATCGCGTTGACTCGTCAATTTATCCTCAATTTCTCATGCAGCGATATCTTATGGATGTGGTAAGATTACTGAAATGTCCTTCACACGTGTGTGTCAGTCACATTAGATAAGATGTCCACGTGTCTCTATCTGGAAGCCTAATCTAACTAACACGACATCTCGAAGATTATTAAACGACCATGATAGTACTTCATTTTTATTATCGACAACGCGGGAAGGTTTAAGGAATAAGAGAAGACAGAGAGATAGATCGATTCATTTAGTTTCTTCTTCTCTCTTGTTCTTCAGAGAGGTTTCTTTAGAGAGGGTTTTTAGTAGAGAGATAAATCAATGAAACAGTGTTTTCTTAGTTGAGATTCGAAGAACAAATTGAAGATTTCCTGTTGGTGAAGATGCCGAGACGGAAGAAGCATTATACAGAGAGGTAAGAAAAAACCCTAATATGTTTTTAACGTTTCAGTGATGAACATATTATGGGTTTTGTTTGTAAGGTCGATTTATTAAGGTTTTTTACATGGGTTTGTCGGTGTTTAGATTTCCAGGGTTTTCTCTGTTTATAGATTTTCTGTTGATTAATGTTCGAATTTGTCTGTTGATTAATGTTCGAATTTGTTCTGCTGATAATTTTCTAGGGTTTCTTAATTTCAAAAATGGGTTCTTCTAATAATGATTAGTTGAAATTGATTTCTAGGGTTTTTTATGGTTTGTGTGATAATTGATTTCTAGGGTTTTTATGGTACTAGAATTTGTCTGAGATTGGATTTCCATAATTTGTCTGATATATATTTTGTTGTTCTTAATTGTAGAAAGCAAGTGGTTCAAGAGGTTATAAATGAGGTTCAACAGGACAGATTTCCAACCAGAGATATTAAGGTGAATGACATAATCAACACTGCTATGTGTTTTGAGTTTAAGGGTTTGTCCAGAAAAGATATGGGTATAAATCAGTTAAAGTCTAGGATTAGTCCTATGTTGAGATTAACCAGTAAGGAGACATTAGACCTTCTATGGTTTGTTGATCCATGCCTACCATCAAACATCATTAATGATGAAGAGTTTTGGTTTTTCTGGGAAAATGCAATTCAAGATGAACATGGTTGGATTATATTGTATTTGGAAGTGATGCCACTAGATGAGAATGTTGAGATAGATGTATCTCAGGTTACTGCAGATTCACAGCATCCTCCACCACAGATGACACCCAAAAAGAATCTGACACCAAAGAATCCAGTCTCTAAGACTCCACCTAAACCATTTGATTCTAGTAGTTCATCACCCAAGACAGTAACAAAGAGATTTAGGGATGGCAAGACAGTAAGAATAAGTCAAAGAATACCTAGGATGAAGAAGAAGAATACTACTAAAGTATACATTGATTTAGTTGATGATGAAGATGTTTCTTATGAAGATGTTTATATTCCACAGTTTAGTCAACAAACACAAGCTAGTGTAGCTGAGAATAATCCTGTTTTGGAATCTAGTGTAGTTGAACCTGAAGAATTGACTCAACACAGTAATGCTGGTGGAGCTGAACAAGTTAATGAGACACCTGAATTTGAGGAATATTTCAATCATGACTTTTGTTCAAGCTACGGCACATGCAGAAGTGGTGGAAGATTTGTTTGCAATTGCCCAAGAGTACAAGAAAAGTGATGAGTATGTCCTGCACTTGAAGAATGTAGAAGAAGATGAATGTAATCCTGATGATGAGTATGTCCTGAACAATATATCAAACAAAGAAAGTGAAGAGAAAGATATCAAGAGTTACAATAAGTTTCTACAAAAAGTTGAGAATGGGTATCTTTCAAATGGTATTGCAAGTGAAAGAAGTGATGATGGTGCAAGTGATGATAAGGATGCTGCAAGTGATGGTGATGATGCTGAGAGTGATGGTGGTGATCCAAACTTTGGGGAGGTGGAGGTTGATAATGACAAGGAAGGTAATTCATTTCTTTTGTATTTTTTAAAACTTTGTTGGGTTTGATTTTAGATTTCTTTAGTACTAATTCCCTTGTCTCTGTGGTTTTGTAGAGGACCATTATGGGACTTGATCTCTAACAGAGTAAAAGAAGGTAAATTGTCATTTGTTTTGTAGTCTTTTGTTTTTCTTATTTTTTGTTTGTTTGTTATGTTTGTTTGAACTCTAACTAAATCATTTGTTTTTGGGAATTTGTATCATAAATCAAAAATAATAATGGGCTTGAACTTATAGTATCAGAAAGAAACAAGACTGATGGGCCTAAATGTTCAAAGCCTCATGATAACACACAGTTTGAGGAAGACCATGCACAAGATTTTAAGGAGGAGGAAGCTGAAGAGATGTTCCCTGAGGGAGTTACTTTTCAACAAGTGGATCCTTATAGCCTAGTGAAGGGAAAAAGGTTTTTCAGCAAGAAAGCATTCCAGAAGCATTTGAGAGCCTACTGTGTAAAGCATAAACATCAGGTTAAGTTTAGTGATTCAAAAAACTACAAGATTAAGGTGAATTGCATTCATAATCAGAATACCAAGTGTCCTATGTTCATTTATGGAAGAGTTATGAAGAGTGAAGGAACTACATTTAATCTGGGAAGTTGGAATCTGAAGCACACATGCAACATAAATGTTAAAGGGGAGAACATATGTGCAAATCCAGCATTTTTAGCTGATTGTTACATGGAATGGTTGGAGACTCTTGGCAATAATAACAACATCCTTGATCCTGAGTCATTGTCAAATGAGTTCAACAAAACAATGAAGGTGGACATTAAGTACCATACAGCCTGGAGACAAAGAAATATTGTGTTGCAGAATCTTTATGGCAGCTATGAGGAGCAGTACAAGAAAATTCCTGCATTCTGCGAAATGGTGAAGGTAACATTGTTTTATTGTTTCTTTTTTAATATTTGTCTTTAGTTAGAGAAACATGACTTAATATTACAAATTATATGGCATTAAGATTACTTTGTTGTAATTGCAGGAAAAAATGTCTGGCAGTGTAGCTAGTTTCTCGTATGGAAGCACAGACAACACATTGTTGTCAATGACACTCTGCTTCAAGCCTGATATAGAAGGATTCTTGGTTGAATGTAGGAAAATTATTGGATTGGATGCTTGCCATTTGCATGGGGAGTATGATGGTGTGTTAATGGTTGCAACAGGTCTAGATGGTCAGAATGGTTTAGTTCCTCTTGGTATAATGGTGTGTAGGAATGAAACCATTGAGAACTAGAAGATATTTCTCAAAGACTTGAAAGTTATACTGGGTGAAGACTTGGATTTCACCATTATATCAGACAAGCAGAAGGGGATTAGTTAATCTTGTGACAAATACTTCTGCTTGGATGAGCACAGATTATGCTTCAGGTAATGTTATACTATTATTAATCTATTTCCTTTTTTAATATTTCCTAATAATATCAGTTCAGTGACTAACTATTACTTGGTTACTTGGAAGACATTTGATGAAGAATTTCAAGTCATTCAGCTTAGACACTCATTTTTGGAATGCTGCCAAATGTTACAAGAAGAGACACTATCAGGTATGCTCATTTCTCAAAACAATATAATGTAATTGCAATTACAAGTATTACAAACATGAGTTTGATACTATTTATGTTTGTTTTTAGCAACACATGGATAAATTATTTTCTGAGGATGAAAAAGTTGTACTGTATCTCCTAGATCAAAAACTTGAATGCTGGTCTAGGTCTCATTTCTCAAATGATAGCAAGTGTGAGCAAATTAACAATAATTTCTAAGAATCTTTCAAAAACATGGCCAATCCCTTCAGGGATAAGCCTATCATTACACTTGGACAAATCTATGCTAAACTGGTGATGGGTCTTTTCTTCCATAGGAGGAATGAATGTGAAAACTAGCAGGATGGTCTGATAGTTCCAAAGGAAATGAAGCTGATTACAAAGATGCAGGACTTAAATCATCTGTTTGAGTTAATTGGAGATGTAAGGGGAAAGGTGTATGAGAGGTCAGGAGTGTTCATGATGCTACGTTTATTGTGGATCTTCCCAAAAAGACATGTAGTTGTTTGCAGTGGCAGCTGAAGGTATTTCCCTGTCAACATGTTGTATGTGCTTTAACACCTTTGAGAAAAAACTGGGCTGAGTAAGTCACACTCTCTTTTCATTCCAGAGCTTCATTCCTATGTTTTGATTTGTTATGTTTCCTTTATTTTTCCTTTCTCAATCTTGTAAACTGATAATTTGTGGATCTGCTTTTCTGATTTCATGTTGTAGCTACTATCACCCTGCGTACAGTGTGGAATATTAGAAAAAGACATATGCTCTAGAGTTTGAACCACTGTCAGCGGAAATTGACTCGGTAACAACATAGTTTTATTAAAAATAAAGATACTGATTATTGTGCAATAAATATTTAATAATAACAAAGATTCTTTTAGGGTTTCATACATGCTTTATATAGTACACAACCTTTAAGGGTTTCACATCTTAACCAATATCTTCTCTTTCTTTCTTTCTTTGTGTAGAATATACTAGTAGAGTTCATTAATCTTCCTGTTATCATAAGGAAAACTGGAAGGCCAAGGAAGAAGAGGATTCCTTCTTATGATGAAGCTGGAAGTGTGAAGAAAATTAGAAAGTGTAAGAAGTGTGGAATTTATGGTCACTATGCAGTAACTTGTGGTGGTGGAGAGGTTATAAATAATCCAAAGGGAAACAAGCCTAGAACCTGTGTTGATGGCTCAACATCAACACCTTATGTCCCTGAACCATCAAAGACAAAGTACAACAGAAAGAAACCAGTTGCTAATGCTTCTGCAGGTGCATCTACCACTGCTAAGGATGGAATGAAGAACACCAACAATTCCAAAACATGTGGTGGTGAACCTTCTAAACAAGGTGCTGCAAAATCAGGCCAAGGGAGTAAGAGAAGGGCTTTTTCTCAACCTGCTTTCAATCAGACTAACAAACATGTTGGATCTGTCAACAAAAAAGTCACCTTCGCAGTTGCAGATCTAAAGGGAAAGAAGAAACCAAAGAAGTACATGAAAATATGATTTTATGTTTGTGTTGGTCTCTTTTGTTTTTGTTTTGTGACTGGATCTGAACAATATGGTTGATTTTGTGTTTCAATTTGCCTATGGTCTTTTGTGAATGGATGAATGGATGCTTTTGTAAGACAATGCAAGTTCTGAAATTAAAATAAATTTATTATAAAATTGTTGCAGGCTACATTTTCAGATTTTTCTTAAATTCCTTGCATATTTCGTACACTTTACCCTTCATTGTTTCTTTGCTTTCAATGATAAGAGCATCTGAAGCCCATCTGAATGCATCACATGATTTCTTCTTGCACACAAGGTATGCAATGTTGAAATTATGTTGATTTTTGCATATTTTTAGTTCTAACTGAGAGTTGCAGTTGTCCTTAAAGCATTTTTGAAGCTTCAGTGGACAGTTTGTAACACTGTGATTGTCTTCTCCACAAGAAATACAACCATGAGCTGATGGAAGCTTGATTGGAAGTGCTGAAGAATGGGAAGAAGCTTGAGAAAACCACTCAAAGTAGTTGCAGGTAGGATTCAAGCATTTCAAGAACAACTTTCCATTACTTACATCTGTTTTAGACCTCAACAAAGCTCTTACTCCATTACAAGGTACATGTTTGCACCTTGAATAAACCCATGAACATGCCTTTGTTTCATGATCTTCTTCCATTTCGCACATTAAACACACTATCATACTACTTGAAGTACTTGCTTTATCATTCATACTACCACCCATTTTTTCAAATATGAAAATGAAGAGAAGCAGATTTATGTGGTTGTGGAGATGTTCATTTATGGACAAGATTTATGGAGAAGAAGATAAGAGTGTCACGTACGCAATTCCACGTACGCACTATCTGGTGACGTATATAGAGTCAACACACAACTGGTTGGATCACAATAACCAATTCAAAGGACTTTTAGGTCTTTTTAGTTACATCTAACGGCGCTAACTTTCCATCCATCACTTTTGGTCAAAACTTGCCTATTTTTGCAATAAGTAAAAAAACAGGCCTAGTTTTGCAAACCATAAAAAAAACAGGCCTATTTCTGTAAATTGCCCTTCTTATATCTTCTGTGTTTACTTGACTTCTTTGAATTTTTGAATTTTTAAATCCTATAAAACGTTTCTCCTGATTTGCACCTTTATCCGAGATGTTGGTGTTGTTTGAATTTCGAACCCATTTCGTAACAAAAAAAAAGGTAATATTTTCACATGGCATTGATTCCATATCTGGTGTGGCATATTGTTTACACGGCATTTAAGAAAAATATACGAATCTTCATATTTATGTAAATAAATTCAGTTGAAAAAGGAATTTTACTCGTGGAGATAATTAAGCTAATTATTGCCTTAGTATCTCTCATCCCTTTTTCTTGATTTTCAAAGGCTTTTTTGATATTGGGAAAGTCACTCTCTTTTTTTCCTGGGAGAATCTGTTTGGGGTGTTAAACAATCATTCTTTTATAGGTTGGTAATAATCGATAAAATGTCTGAGCGGAAATGTTGCAGAGGTGTGGTTGCCATGTCTGATTTTGAAAAGGTATCATTTTTATCATAATTTCCGACCATTATAGATGTTAATTTTAACTATTTTGATTTTCTTTGTTGATTTTTTTTGTAGTTTTTTGTCGTAGGAAACTGGAAATTAGACCTGGGAGACTTTGAAATTTAGTATCAGTAGATGCCAACTTGCTTTTTTGGTGGCTTTGATTAGTGGGATGAACAAAGGTTTGTGATAGTATTTTTTTCCCACTAATCTAAATTGTCTTCTATAACATTAATGGAATCGGTATGTTATGTTTGTGTACAAAAACAAAGATAAAGAGGTGGTTTGCAAGAAGAAGAGGATCTGACGATGTGCCAAATCAGAGTTTTTGTTCCCTCTCTAGGAAAATCATTCCACCTTAATTCATTTAATTTGTTTTGATGCAGTCTATTGTGATATCATTTTTCCTTGGTTTTAAGTAATGGTGCGTATAGAAATTAGAATTAATGTGCTTATGAATTAAGTTAGATGAACCATTTTACATCCTTTTGACTATACCGACAATGATTTAAGCTAATTTGTCATTTGATTATTTTGGAAAGATGAGAAAATGGAACCTGTAATTGTAGTTCGTGTATGCTGTTATAATGCAACATGTACGAGCTCATGGGGATTTTTTTAAATGCTTCCTATGTATCCTTCTCTGCACCTATCCAAACAAAGAGCTCTATTTCTTCTTGCAGAAATGGGAACCAATGTAAAACATTTTCTTTAGGATTTCATTTTTGTCTCTTTTCACTCTCATTCCATGAAGCTTTCTTCCTATTTTGTACTCATTAAATACATATGTATACACAAGTGTCACTGTTCTCCTCAAATTTGTTGCCTTTTGAGCTGTTTTTATAGAACAAAGGTGGGATTTTTCTCTGGGTTTCATAATGTGAGCTAATTCATTTGTCTTTCCATGCTTAGTAACGATGTCATGGTTTTAATTTTGGATGAATGATGTGGGTTTTCCCATTTTTGATTTTTTAAAGCAGATTGAATAATAGTTTCACCTGCACAATATTCACTTCAAGGTTTGAAGTGTTAAGTGGTTTGTCCGATGGCTTCTTCTAACAAAATTTTTCATTGCTTACTTTCTTGTCTGCCATTTCTTGAATTCAAACACGAATGAATTCAAGGAATGTGTATCTTTTAAAGATTGCTAGAATTATTTGTATTTTTATATCTGGTTTGCAAGAAAAACGAAATTGTTGAGCACAATAATCTCTAAACATGTTAGCAAAATCTGTAGGGATTCTATTTATTTGGTTTATTGGTTATATGAACATGTTAAAATTCACCTCCGAACGCAATAAGAAATCAGAAGTGATCAACATAATTAAGAAGTTAAAGTAATAAATACTAGAGTGTTGGTGTTGTGTTGCTTTTAGTTGTTCAATGATTTATTCGTGTCATTTTTATATTATTTTTATTATACTGCAGGCTTTAGATATACTAAGTTATTAAAGTGGTCAAATGGGAAGCAAATTTCTGGTGGCTTCTAAAAAAATCCAGCAAAAGAACAAAAATTGGCTCACGGTTTGCGCAATTCTGCTTTAACAGTAAAAGAAAAGCTTATTTATTTCATGCGCAGAGTTGAACCTTTTGTTTGTTGCTGTACTATATTCAGGTGAGACTATATTTTTGTTAGGTGAACTAATCGCGAGTTAACTGAAAATCAGTAAAAAATGGTGCTAAGTATTGATTTCATGGCTAGGTAGGATTTCAAATTTTATATGATTGTTTTTATGGCTTTGCAAAACATGCTTGGTTGAGAATTTGTGGATAACATTATAAAGGAAAACAATTAATAGCTGAAGAGTTAGAAGAGATGTATGCAATGTCGAAGGTAATATCGTATATTTTGTTTGATTTGGTTTATTATGGATATAGTACTTTATCCCTGGTGTTTTATCATGTGGCATTGCACTTATCGATACATATTGTCTTCTTCTTCTACTAAGTCTTTAGTCCCAAACAAGTTTGGGTAGACTAGAACGAGAGCGCCCGCAGCTGCATTTTGATATACAGGAATCGGTTGTAACCTCAAATATAGAAAAAATAAATTTCCCACACTGGAGGCATACGAAAATATTAACATAAGTCTATGGAAGAATGTCCCAATCTCCCAAAATTTAACTGCCCAACCACTTGCCCATTTTCTTACGTTTTTGTTTTTTTTTTACTCAACTTTGGCACAAATGTTTTGTTGTTAACAATCAAACACTTCTTTCTTTGGATAACTTGAGTCTTGCATTGCGTAAACCTCTTTGTGTCTGTATCTAATAGTTGATTTGAGACTATATGGTAGTAGCCCGTCGGTCTTTGTGCCTGCTGCAAGTTAATGGGATGGGATGCGTGGTTGAATATTTATCTATTTAATAATATGTTGTCTCCATGGACTTATGTGATTAGACATATATATCCTAACCCAATTCATTTATATAACCCATCATGGTGGCGGTAGCAGCGGAATTTGGAGTTTTCATAACCTTCCATAATTGAGTAATCACAAAGTTTGTTATTTCCACGACAGTTTTGGTCACTGTTTCAATGTAATCTTTAGATTTCATCGGGTAAATTTGTATTCCGAGTTATTGTTTTTTTATACGTTAATCAGTTAGATTTTCCTTCACTTTTGTTTGTTTTTATGCTAAATTTTTCTTAAGAATCAAATGACCACATATCAAATACTTGGATAGGTCATATGATACTCTATGTAATATACGAGAGAAGAAAACAAACAAAATTATGGAAGATGAGATTAACATAATATTAGTGTTGATCGTAATGTTGTTACTCTCATTGATGTATATCAAATTTTATTGAACAATCTATGATGTCTTTGTGAATCTAGGCTCAATATGACTTACTGAACAAACTTGACTTTTGCATTAATTGCATTAACTCTCTGCTCATTTCTGTTACGGTGTTAACTGGTGGTGGCGTTTTAACATTTAGATTAACATTTGTGTTGTAGTGTTATATATAACTGGTGGTAGCGCAGTAGTATTTGGATTCAGATATAGCATTGAAATTTGTTGGTACTGAGAATGATTTAGTTCATTCGGATGATTCTTCTGCTTATACGGAGAATGATTTGATTCTTTCGACTGATTCTTATGCTTTTAATTTGATTAAGGATATTGCTAATAGATGTGGTGTTATTGATTTTAATGAATTTTATTAAGTTAGGGATATTGCAACGTATAATTAGTATACTTCGAATGTGCTTCTGATTGCTTTGATAAGAGAAAGAAATCTGAGGAGACTACCAGCTTTTTTTAACATGCTTTGTATGTACACCTTTCATCATCCACCACGTGTACAGAAAGAGACACGTGGAAGACATGCAAAACAAGATATCAAAACATGATAGAAAGCATCTCATCAGAATATGCCACCGGTCAGCAGATCCGACGGTCAGGGACAGAGGGTTACAGAGATATGATGACTCAGAAGAGCACCAGATAATACCCCTTGGGTATTACACATCCAATCCCGAGGAAGATCCCAGATCAACGGCCGAGAGGAAGTTCGGCTGACACAGATGTGACCAGAAAAAGAGACACTTGTCTGACACGAGTAGACATCCATCTACCCGCATTAAATACCAAAGAGATATACGCGTGTCAATCAGCTCGTGGAAGAGGCGAGGATAACCCTTCGTATTCAAGCTCAGGCCGCAGCATACGCCGAAGACCTCTGCGTAATGGGAACAAAGCACAAGAAGATAAGAATACAACGGCACCTCAGAAGTAGGACCCACGTTCCAACCCTATAAATACCACTAAGATAGAAGGGATCGATCAATTCAGGGCAATTAGAGGAGAATATAGGAGAGAGAAATAGGAAGAGTGAGTAATCCCCCTACGTTCGCAGACCTATGGATATTCTAAAGTCATTCGACTATCTTTGTAACCATTCAATACATAGTGAAACATCAGCCCCGTGGATGTAGGCCTTAGCGCCGAACCACGTAAATCTGTCTTACTTACATTTCAGTACCTTACATTCAGCGTTAAACTTCATATGCTTAACATTTATACTTGATTCTTGATTTATTCCTTTATTCGAACATTATTTACGATAATACTCGACTAGACAATGACAAGCCCAAAGGCTTCGAGTCGATGAATCGATATAATCATCCCCTTTATGCATACGACGTACAATTCTAGAATTAGGATGTATGCGAATATTGTTTGTGAACATGTGGATGGCTTCATGATTTATGTGTTCACATTTTGGCGCTAGAAACAGGGATCTTGTCCCGGTAAAAGATTTATCTTATCCTGTGATTTCGCCTTAAACACGTGTTATGGTTGTAATCCTTTTCTGGGTTCAGCGTGCTTTCAAAACCTTTTTCATTCTGGGTTCATGATCTTCATTTTCACACACCATTTCAAAGCAGACAAATCCACGGCTATCTATCACATATTTGCACGTGAGGCGTTTTTCTTTTAAAACTAAGACTTAGTAATCCAGATTCATGAGTTCTCATTACGGATCTTCCTTTTCAAGAGTTTTCCTTTTCAAAAGTAGTCTGAAAACAAGGTCCATGATTGTTTATTAGAGGACTTGAATTGCGAAAACTAGACCGACGGAGCCTTTATGTTTCTATTTTATTAAGACCCTTTGGCAGCTCATTTCCTTTTATTCCGCAAATTCTGCGATGCGAATGGCACTAACCCGATCCTCGTGGATATCTTTGGTTCTCTTTAATTATTCCCCTATGAAGAAAAAGGACTAAAAATGGAAAAGATACCAGGGGCATGAAAAACCAAAGCCTCATCAAAGGAGACACCGAGGGTTACCCCGGTCCTGACCAGAAGCAAGCAGAAAGGAGACAAAGCTAAGACAGCTACTCAGAGGAAGGAAGCTGCGGAAATCACTTCACCTATGAACGCTGACTCCATTGCAGTCGCGGCTCTCAAAGCAGCAGCCACAAAAAACAACGCAACTGTTGCGGCCCTCCAGGCTACAAAAGCTAACAAGAATTTGGTTTTAAGCCAAATCCAAAAAACAAAGAGAAGGGATGGCAGAATCTATGACACATCAGCCCGCACATCCACCAATATTCGGAATGTCGTAAACCAATGATCAGAATCAAGCCATACCAGTGATTTTAGTACCGCGGGTGGAAGCTCAACCGAGGGGACCAAGCATGGAGATACCAACAATTTAAGCTGATCCTCTACCACCCTTAATACACACAGTAGACGAAGGGGAAACTATGGCGTAGGTACAAGCCGGAACTCCCAATCAGGGATCAAACCAGTCCCACCGACTGATGGTAGAGCTCGAAGAATTGAAAAAGAGCCAGCAGGTCTACGCAGATGCCTAGCTTTTGGCCAGGGAGAACCAAGACTTGAAAGATAGGATTGCCCAAAGCACGAAGACTAGCCAACAACTGGACGAAGCAAATTCTAAGGCACCAGAGCCTAATCGAGACCGAAGAATTCCTAGCAAACGCCGCTAGGGGAAGCAGTGCATCGATCCGAATATGCCGCCGAAGACTTAGACTATTATGACAGTGAAGTTCGAAGAAAAAACGCTCAACTGAGCATGAGAACGTGGGACATTACCAATGGAAGAGCTGCGTGATGAGATGATGGCTGAGATCAGGCAGTTAAAAGCCAGACAAGGCGGAGGAAGGCTTGAAGAGGTGATGAAAGAAGCTAACTCCACGCCCCTAACTCATCGCCTGGCAAATACCCCCATTCCGTTAAAGTGCCCTGTCCCAACTTTTGAATGCTATGACGGATCCAGTGATCCCGCGGCACATATCCGGTATTATAATCGTATCTTAGCCCGATGGAGTCAAAACGACGCCGTCCTCTGTAGGTATTTCCCATCAAGTCTGAAGGGACCGGCTTTGTCTTGGTTTGACAACCTTCCACCTGATTCCATCAACTCCTACGATCAACTCGCAGAGAAATTATTGAGGACCTACATGTACAACAAAGCCGTCAACACCGGAATGGATAAACTTTTTTCTCTGGCAATTGGTTACAAGGAGAACACGAGGGAATACACCAACAGATGGCACAAGATCTGCCAAGCCATAGGGAGTGTGGATCCCGTGGTAAGCATCAACTGTTACAAATGGGGATTAGACCGAATGAGTCTACTATTTGTCGAGATCCACGGGAGCGTACCTAAGAAAGAAGGAGATCTTCGAATAATTATTGAGAAATACGCTCGTCTTGAAGAAATCCAGCGTGAGAACCCGAGGGCGCAAACGCAGAGGTCTCACCGTACCAATTCCGCAGAACAAACCAGCGAGGCCAAAAGAAATAGCTCAGTGGAACGAGCGCACGAATATAGGAAGGAACGAAGAGATGAACGACGAAAAGACGATCGAAAATTCGAAGATCAGGTTTACACGAAGCTCAATGCTAACTACGCTCGGATCTTGCGAGAGATCAAAGGCAGGGAAAACTTGGAGTGGTCGTGGTCTAAGGGAAAACAAACCCTAAGGACCGAGAAGTCTAAAGATTACTGTGAGTATCATTGCTTCAATGGAAACCAAACCGATAAATGCAAGAACCTCAAAATAATGATCCAAAAATTGATTGATGCTGGCGAACTCAAGCAATACATACGAAAGGAAGTCACCGAGGACAGATCCAAACGAACCAGGCAAGTCCAACTTCCATAGGGAAACCGCACAATCAACACCATGTCATGTTCCGAAGCCGCAGGGCCCTCACTCACAGTGCAGATAGGAAAGAGACTACGAAAGCAATTCGAAGACCACTGCGAATTATACAAGATCGATGGCGTAGAGGTGGAAGAGCACGAAGAGTGGATGGATGCACCTATCATCTTCGATACTGAAGATTTCGAAGAAGATATGGAAGACTATAACGATCCCTTGGTCCTCACACTACCAGTGGCCGGATGTAACCTAAAAAAGATCCTCATCGACGGGGGGAACTCAGTGAACGTTCTATTCTACGACGCTTTAAAATGGATGAAGCTCCATAATGAACAGCTGATGACCTCTTATTACACCATCTACGGGTTCAATGGAGCGCCCACAAAGACATTGGGAGACATCATGTTGCAGGTGAACGGCGGGCCCATGAAGGTAGAAACACGATTCAGCGTGGTAGACGCCCCATCCCCCTATAACGCCATTATTGGACGAAAGTGGGTACATAAACTCAAGGGAGTGGCATCAACTTACTACCAATATATATCTCAGGTTCCCTACACCCGAGGGAGTAATGGAAATCAAGGGAGATCGGGTCTCTTCAAAAGAGTGCCAGGCCATTCAGGATCATATCAACAACGAACAGGAAGAACAACGGAAAACCCGAAGGATCAAAAATAAAGAAGCTGCGAAAGAAAAGGCCATAGACTTGTTCCTCAAGGAAACCACAAGGAAGGGCTTGACAAAGGATGATAATGTCCTTAACACGGAGGCAAGTGCTTTAGCAACCAACGAAGGACAGAAACATACCAAATAACAATTAAAGAGCGTCCCAGTCCTTGTGGCCCCGAAGCCGGTGTTCACACCAGTGGAGCCTGTAAAAGAAATCAACATAGGAACGGAAGAAAACCCAAAGATGATCAAAGTAGGGACCATAATGGACGAAAAAAGAGAAGAATCCTTAACCAAATTACTTAAAGAATACGCGGATGTATTCGCCTGGAAGTTAGGAGACATGCCGGGGATTGATCCGAAAATAATCCAACACGAGCTGCACATCAAACCAGGCACGCCACCTTTCAGGCAGAAAATAAGAAAAGTTGCACCAGAGTATCACAAGGCAGTAGAAAAAGAACTTCGGAAACTACTAGAAGCAGGCTTCATCAAGGAAGTCAAATACCCTACATGGATCTCCAACATGGTCGTCGTCCCTAAGAAAAATGGAGGGGTTCGGATATGCATCGACTTTACTAACCTCAACAAGGCATGTCCAAAGGACAGCTATCCCCTGCCGAGCATAGATCAACTGGTTGAAGCGGTGGAAGGATACGAAGAGCTGTCGTTTATGGAAGGATATTCTGGTTACAACCAAGTAGCCCTGGCAGAAGAAGATCAACTACACACAGCATTCTACACCCCGCATGGCCTTTATTGCTAAACTAGAATGCCCTTTGGACTTCGGAACGCAGGGGAAACGCACCAAAGAATGGTCAACGCTATCTTCAGGCCATGGATTGGTAGTACCCTAGAAGTCTACGTTGATGACATGCTCGTCAAAAGTAGGTTGCAAAGATCACCACCGGGACCTGAGAGATATTTTCGAAGCAATGAGGAAACATCGCATGAAAGTAAACCCAGAAAAATGCACTTTCGGTGTCACCTCAGGGAAATTTCTCGGATATCTGGTAACAAAAAGGGGCATTGAGGTAGACCCCGCGAAGATTCAGGCCATAGTGGAAATGCCATATCCGAAGAATTTAAAAGAAGTGCAAAAGCTCAATGGGTCCTTAGCAGCCTTGGGCAGGTTTATTGCCCGATCCAATGCAAACATTTTTTCAATATCCTCAAAAAAGGGAGTAAGTTTGAATGGACCGCAGAATGCGGAAAAGCTTTCCAAAGAATCAAGGAACACCTGGCTTCAATTCCAATCCTGCAGAAGCCTGATCCTGATGAGGTATTGGCATTGTACATAGCAGCGACAGAAGACGCAGTTAGCGCAGTGTTTGTCAAAACCAATACGAATATAGAACAACCTATCTATTATGTCACTAAGACCCTCAATTCAGCGGAATGGAATTACACGAAGATCTAACAACTCATCCTGGCATTGATATGGGCTACTCAAAAGCTGTGAACCTATTTCTTAACTGCGTCCCATGCAAAGCACCACTGGAAGCAGTCCACAAAAGCGCCGGAAAAGTAGGAAAAATAGCCAAAAGTGGAACACCCACCTGGACCAATTCAACATCATTCATGAAATTCAACATTCCCAAAAATCCCAAGTTTTGGCGGATTTCTTAGCAGACCTCCCTCTGGACAACGATGAAGAGATTAGGGGAATACCAGAAGCCGACGAAGAAAGCAAGGATCCAGTTGATGTCCTCGAACCCGCAAGTCAAAGATAATGGGAAGTCTTCGTTGATGGTTCCAAAAATAAAGAAGGGGCGGGAATAGGCATTGTCATCACCACCCCAACTGGAGAAAGGATCGTACAGACACTCAGGTGAGAATTCAAAGAGCATACTAACAACATCGTCGAATACGAGGCAGTCGTACATGCCCTCCGCTTGATAATAGAGATGGGGGTAACTGATGTAAGACTGACAAGTGATTCGCAGCTTGTTATACGGCAAATAGGGCTCGAATACAATGTGTACGACGACACCCTCTCAGCATGTCCTTGGTCCAAACATTGGCATCACAAATTCCGAACATCAAGTCCCGGCACTTATGCAGAAGGGATCTTAGGCACGCGGATGCCCTAGCATATATATCATCCATGCTGAAGGACAAGAGTATCGAAGCTATCAAAATAACAAGGGTATACGAGCCTTCGATTGCATCACAATTTTCCTTTGCTACAAATCAAGATACAGTGGAAGAAAATATCGAAGATCAGGTGGGAGAAGACATCCTCGACGATTTTGACGAAGAAGATATCTTGTCAAGAGCAAACCAAGACGAAGATTTCAACAACGAAGATGATTAGAGAATGATGATCCATGCGTTTCTCAAAGATGGAACCTTACCCGCGGATCACAAACAAACCAGGAAAATACTCTCCAAAGTAGGAAGATATGATCTTCGGGATGGGATCCTGTACAATAAATCTTTCCTCGGAACGTTACTACGTTGCTTATCCAGGAAAGAGGGGCATCTAATTCTAAACGATATCCATTATGGTGACGTAGGGAATCATAGCGGCATGAGATCACTAGCCGACAAAGCAAAAATGCAAGGATATTACTGGCCCACAATGATACAAGATGCTGCAAGAATGTCCCGACGATGTGAAGAATGTCAGCGTTTCGCCAAAAAGATACACGCACCAGCAACAACGTTGAATTATGTGGATAGTCCGTGGGCATTTGCAAAATGGGGCATAGATATCGTTGGGCCTTTCATCGAAGGATCAGGGAAAAGACGATTTTTGATAGTAGCCACGGACTACTTCAGTAAATGGGTGGAAGCCAAAGCCTTAGCCAGGATCAGAGACGTGGACGTGTTTACTTTCATATTCCAAAACATTATTTGCAGGTTCGGCATACCAGCGGAAATCGTGTCCGATAATGGTAAACAATTACAGGGGAAAAACATAGACATGCTCTTCGACACTTTCAAAATAAGGAAAAACAAGTCCACCCCCATATACCCTCAAAGCAACGGACAAGCGGAAGCTACTAACAAGACCCTCGCCCTTATCCTCAAAAAGCAATTAGACGAACACAAGGGGCGATGGTGTGAACAGCTACACAATGTATTATGGGCATACAGGACAACACGAAGATCTGCCACTGGGGAGTCCCCATTTCTCCTCACTTATGGAGCTGAAGCAGTCATCCCAACAGAGATCCTCATGCCAACCACAAAGACCGAAGCATGGGAGAAAAATCTCACAACAGACATGATGTTAGAGAGACTGGACGACCTGGAAGAAGGAGGGAAGCAGCATTGCAAAAGATGGAAAATTATCAACGGAGACTAGCGAGAGAGTACAACAAAAAGGTTAAGCTTCGAAATTTTGTAGAAGGGCAGTATGTGCTAAGAACAATCCCGCAGTATCAACGAGAGAAGAAATGGGGAAAGTTAGCACCTACATGGGGAGGACCTTTTATAATACACGACATTGCGGGAAACGGTTCCTACTATCTTCGCAATCTGAAAGGCGAGGTCCTCCGGCACCCTTGGAATGCTAAATGGCTCAAACCGTACTACCCATAGGAGCAGCGCAGCTTTGCATCTGCGTGAAGAATACCAGAAGAAGAAGGCAGCGTAACCGCTTTACATGTTTCTATCTCTGGACGAGGAGTAGCAGGCCTCAACCTATAAATCAAACAAACTTTTTGGGAAATCTTCAAGCAAACGAAATGGTCAAAAGGCCCGCTGGGTGAACGCATGTACACTACATAATAAATTAACAATATTGGGGAAAGTAGTTAATCTACAATCTCTCAGGGCTCCCCTATCAGTGTCTATGAGTGTAAGACCAGGGGGAAGGCACCCAGCAGAAAGAGATACCCAACCAATTTTAAGGCAGCGGGTCGACGGAATGGGTGCGTGTAAATATTTCAAATAAGCATTCCATATCCTAGAACGCTGCCTCGGCCCCCACCGTTTGGGAATCCTCTGGCCCAGGATTCGCCAGCGGGGTGACAGGTCTCAAGACGATCACGAAGGTATTTACCTTCGGTGTCGCACCCAAACACTCTCAACTTTTTAACAAAGAAAATTATTTTAACACTTCACAATACTCAAAATAAAAATGAATTGATAACGCAGGTATGCCAAAAGGATGATCCATTTCATAAAAAGTTGATTACAAGATTCAGCAAATAAGATAAAGCAGTAAACACATCAAAAAATGATCCGAAAGCATATAATCAACAAGGATCAACTTTCTATGACTAATAAAAGAAATCTACTTGGACGATACAGCTCCATCAACAGGGTTGTCTTGCGAGATGAAGGTACGCTACCACCTGAAGAAGGCCCAGAAGAACCAGGCAAGGGCGCGGGAAGGGGACGACGCGGATAATTCTTGACAAGACCATGTTCGACTTTAAGATCAAGTTCAATCTTATCTAGGACTTTGTTGGTCTCTCAGCCAACTGACATCGAGCTTTATAAGTGATAACAGCGGTCCGCTGGTTGGCCTGAGACAGCAATGCAGATAGGCGTTCCGCCTCTTTGGAGGCAATCTCCGCTGCTTCCTCACGAGACGCGGCCAACCCTTTGAAATAGTTGGCTTGTCCTTCCTGCTGCACTAAGGCAGATTGAGTTTTTTAAGCTCATTTGCTGCGTGAAGCTGTCCCTCGAGTGCTGAAAACAAGAAATACCAAGGGGTTAAAACGAAGAAATAACAGAATCACACTCGATAAAACGAGGTTATACCTTCGACATTAGCCGAAGCCTCTTCATACTCATTAACAACTGCGTCCCGAGCCTCATCAAGAAAGTCATATTCGTCGGATAGTTTCTTATAATCCGTTTGAAGGTTCGTAAGAGCAAATTGACTCGCGTCTAAGTCTACCTGCTTCATTGAATCCAAGTGACGAAGATGGTTGACTTCGTCATTCATCTCCCCCATCCTTTTATGGAGTCGATACACATTCACTTCAAGATCTCTTTCAGATTCCACTTGGCGAGCAACATCAGCTCGAGACGCTGCTAGGGCTTTACTAAGAGCACCAACCTCAGCCCTAGCATTATCTCTTTCCTCGGAAAATACGCAGCATACTATCCCTAACCCCGGGGCCTAAGAAAGAACGAGCCTGTTGTAACTCTCCTTCCAAAAAGCGCACTCTAGCCTCTAAGTCCGAAGCATGTCTCGAGCATCACGCAGGTTGTCACGCGTCCATAGCAGCGTACCATTAAAACAACGTCATGATTGTACTTATTTTGCATATCAACCATCAGTGTTCGCTTTTCACGCCACTCAGCTGTTAAGGCGTTGTGCTCATCAGCACGAGCATTCCACTTTACGGCTTCGCTTTTCAACTTACCCACCAACTCTGCAATACGGGATTTCTGTCGTTCCCTTTCTTTCCGAAGCCATAAGCTCGGGGACTCCACCCACTGAAGATAGGGTGGGGAGACTCAGACAGAACACCAAAATACAGATAGGGAATCACGAGGAGTGAAAGATCCGTAAAATACGAACCTGTGAAGGACGAGACATTTCTACGAGTCTGCTCCAATTCGTTGCGGACTATAGCAAGTTCTGAACGAAGACTCTCCTCAGCGTTACCCACTCTTTTTCCTTCAGAGCCCCTCAGTTCATTATTTCCACTTCAGCCGCAGACAGTTCCTCTTCTCTATGACGAAGCTTGGCCTCCAACTTTAAAGACTTTGCTTTGAAGAATTGGTATAGAACATGGTTACAATGTTCGCTCCTCATCATCTATGTCACAAAAACAAACATTATTATACCAAAGGGATCATATCACGAAGAATACAATTTCGGATATCATGAAAGTACAAGGATTTACCTCTAAGACACGCTGCTGGGGAAAACCGTATTGGTACCCATCAGCTATCCATCATATCAGCAACAGAGGAGGGAGGGTCAACCACTAGGTTAGCTTCCGAAGCTCTCAGATTCTTCTCCCACATCTCAGCAACGCGGGCTTCAGAAGACAATTGCATCATCCGACGAGTATAAGCGTCGGAATTCTTCTCACCAGTGACCACTGGGGCAGGGTTAGGGACGAACATCAGGTTCTTCTTCTTAAGCCAAGCCAAAATGGCATCTTCACCTTCAGGCATTAGCGAGTAAGGGAAATCCTCTGAAGGAGACTCAACCGCAGACTTCCCCTTGGCGGTTATCTCCTCACCCGCGCAAGTCTCGACATTACCACCCTCAGCATGACCACCTGCGTTCTCAGCTTGCTGATCAGTGGTACCTTCTTTGCCAAGATTCCCAAGCACATCCCAATCATCATTTGGGGAAAGCAATGAGAAGTCTTCGGCAAGACCCATGGCAGCATTCACATCAAAGGATTCCCCCGCGGAATATATCCTACCGAAAAAAATTCAGGGAAATAACGGGCAGAGTACCCACACCAACAATATCATCGCCAACAGGGGCAGATCCCCCCCGCCAGTACCACCAACGGTAATATTACCCTCAGACTCACCATCCCACCCGCGCAACTTCTTCTTCACCATTACCACCTTCGTCATCAGGGTGAGAAGTGTCGGTACGCTCTTCTCCATGGACATTTCTTCATCCTCACCATACCCTTCGTTTACGGGACTCGTAACCTCCTCATAAACCTCAGCCTCACCGGTAACCGCAGTAGAAGATTGTTTGGGTCCAAGTTTCTTCTTCTTCGACACCTACAAACCAGTATACATCCCACAAAGGCTCATTTTTTCCCTCACTTCAAAAATGAAAATTATTTCAAGCAAGGAAAAAGGGGCAAATAGAATAGAGAATATAAGAAGAAACTATACCTTGGCAGCAGCAGCAGCACTCTTCGTTGGATGGGTAGCACCAGAACCCTCCTCCTCATCTCCATCAACGACATCAAGAGCATAAGGAAAATTCATGCCCGCGAAATTCGGACGCCAAGGACAGAAATCTCCATAACGAGCAGGAGGAGTTTCACGAGGCTTGCTATTTTCAGAAGGACGCCAACGCGTGGACCCGGAATCCATCCATAAGCCCAAGGACCAACTACCTCAATAACAGTAGCATGCCATTCATAATCATGGTCACGCTTAATCCTTTCATGAGCAGGAAAGAGTTTCCGTTTAGAAGATACCTCAATACCAAGAACATACTTCAACTTGGCATCACTCACCTCACTCAAAAGACGAATTTCACCACGGGGAGCAGCAATATTGCGAAGACTAACACTCCACGGCTTACGGTTTCTGCTATTGACATAATCCCCAAAAGAACTGTTAAAATTCTGAGGAGTGTACCACTCTCTCTCAGCAGGATTCGGAACATAGCAGGTCATCATAATCTCTCCCTTGCTTCGCAGGTAACATTCCTTCAGTGAACGAAAATAATTCCCAGATAGTTGTGACACGGAACGATTATGAGTGTTCGTGGAAGAGGCTTCGCGACTAGCCAACACGTCATAATAAAAGGAGTCACCCGACTTATATAGGGGCAAACATGAGACCCGCCTCGAAGGCTCTAACAGTAGTCAACAGATGAAACTCGTCAAAATGATACTTAGCAAGGAGCTGGTAGACACATTTTTGTGTCTAATTTGTCCTCAATGTCTGTATTGTTGGAACTCTATTGTACTAATATTGTGTTTTTATGTATTTTTAGGAAATAAACATTTTTGGAAAATTCGGCTCGAAAAGTTGATTTTGGCACCCGGAGGACAAGTGTTATTCAGACTCTCGCTTTTGGATAAGGGGTAACCCAATTACTAAGGGGCCCTCAGTTGGGCATTTGCTATTTACACTCCACAGACGGTTAGGGGGACACCCTTCTTCAAGATTTGAAAATTCAAAATGGCAGGAAAGTTCATGCAGTTCACAGAAGAAATTTGGGTTCGATCTTGTGTGGGCTTTGAGCGAGATTCAATCACTGGATTTTGTTTTGATTGACCTGTTTGGGCTAAACAGGGATTGTATGGTTAATGGATTCGATCCAGTTGTGCTAGAACATCGAGTCTTGGTTAAACAGGGAAGAGAGATTATCACGGGATATTGGATGATACGTAACTGCATGGGAGAATATTTTCTTCTTTATTTCAACAAGATTCGACCAATCAAGCCAGGATAAACAAGGAAATCCAGCTCAGAATAAACGTGTGAGAAGAGAACAGGAAAGTAGCTAACAGAAGACGCGTAAAAGGTGAACAAGGAAAGAAAATATTCCCGTGAAAATAAAAATCATTAAGGGAGAATTATTTGCATTTAACTCGGATTATCTCGGTGCTTTTGAGTATAAATATGTCTATGGGGTTGAATAGAATGACTGTCGAGAGTTTGGGGAAGATTTGGAGGCTACAGAGTGAAGAAAAATCGAGTTGCAGAGCCACCATTTCTGCTGCTGCAACTCAAGAACACGAAGAACATTACACAACCAGAGACAGTCGTTCATACTACAGTAACAACGACTGTCACTTGAGGGTCGTAGTATTCTGTATACTACAACACTTTTCATTTATCGTTTTTTGTAACGGTGTTTGCAACAATTATAAATGTTGCAAACACCCGATTTTCATTATTATCTCCATTTCATCATCTGTACACCTCTTTTGAGCAATGAAAAATTCCTTTGAGCGTGTTTCCAATATGCGGAGTTAGAACCCATCACTGGGACGACGGAGGAGGCCGAGCTTCATACATGGGTAATTTTGTTAATTCTTTTTAAGACTTTTGCATTAATTTTAATTGAAATTATGATTTAAATTAATTAGTTGTGTTGTGATTTGATGGGTCATGCTTAGCTTAGATGATTTGATGTCCCATGCTTAACATTTACACCTAATATTTTGAGAATCAATCTTGGCAATAAATTAGAGTCGATATATTTAATATATTTTTCGAGCTATTATTGATAAAAGAATTATTATTTGAACCTTAAGAAATGAAATTGGCGGAATCCTAGTCCCAGTACCTCTCGCCCATTGTGACAAATATTGTGTATATATTTTTATTTTTAAATCTTTACAAGTCCGAGCAACGAACCTTTACTACCATTGTTAATATTTTATGGTATATATTTATTTATTTTTTATTAAGTCTAAAAAAAATTATCCTTCACAAATCCGAGAGTTTGAACCTTCATTACTACAACCACAAAAAATATTTAATCAGGAGCTCGTAAGTGATATCATCGTCAGGGGCATAGAAGAGAACCTCAAAAGCTTGAAGTTCATGTTTTTCCTTAAACATCTCAAGATCAATATGCTTGAAAGTGACCTTCTTCTTACCAACTGGAAGGCTGCGTATCACGGGGACAGTTTCTTCTTCCTCTGCGGAATCAGAAGTAGGACTCAATTCCGAAACTTTTCTTTTAGAAGGAAGACGTTTAGACGGATCAGCCCTCGACATAGTACCCTTGGAGTACTTCCCTTTGAAAGAAACCGCGGGAGGAGGCGGTAAAGAGTTCTGCGGAGGCACTGAAGGAGGAGCCATTGAACGAAGGGGCGGAACATCCACGAGGACGAGAATGGGCACGATTAACAACATACCTAGATCCAGAAGGACCCTTCGGCACATCCCCTTTCTTAGTAGGCACAACCTTCGCACCGCAGGAAGATGAAATCCTATGACCCCGAGGATCCGATTGCGAAAACTTGTAAGGACCTTCCCCAAGTGGAGATCTGTCAGAATCTCGACGCGGAGGGGATCTTGGCGGACTAGACGGCGGGGTTTGGTAAGGAGACCGCGGACGATCAGACATATCTACAAGGAAACACAAAAATAGTTTAGAGAAAAATACGAGGAGGTCACTAAAGATCAAAAAACCCATAATTGATGGTTCATCCGGATAAACATTAAAAACCCTAAGAACTAAAAAATACCCCATCCAACTCCAGGGATAATACTTAGATACGGACTCACAGACGTAGTAACAAAGAACAGGGGCAAGCATATATGCTTCGACATGTATGTGCTTCATCACAAAACCAAGAATACAGCAGCAGGAGACAAACGGGTAGATACATAGATAAATCAATGATGAACAGCTAATGAAAAACCCCATACCTGTATAGAAGAGGACGACAAGCACCAACCACAGTCGAAGAAAAGAGGATCGGAGATATCAAAAGATACAGGGGCAACAACGATCGAGAGCGAAAGAAACAAAAAATTGAATGTTGTTATCTTCCTCACAAGAATGATGATAATAAATGACTAAAGAACAAGAATAGAAAACAAGAAGAGGATGAACACTGACAAGAAGAGGATAAAAGTTTTTTTTCACATTATCTTTCCTATTTATGAAGCTAGAGAAGATAATAACTGCTCCTCTTACCAAGGAGCAGTTACGGGGAAAGTTAATGCAAAGTGGGAAACGTGTAGGAAGACCTTTCTTCTTCAGAATTGCAAAATACTCCCAAGTCAGAAGAAGAGGAGAAAATTGTATGTACACCTTTCATCATCCACCACGTGTACAGAAAGAAACACGTGGAAGGCATGCAAAACAAGATATCAAAACATGATAGCAAGCATCTCATCAGAAGATGCCACCGGTCAGCAGATACGACGGTCAGGGACAGAGGGTCACAGAGATATGATGGCCCAGAGGAGCACCAAATAATACCCCTTGGGTGTTATCACATCCAATCCCGAGGAAGATCCCAGATCAACGGCCGAGAGGAAGTTCGGCTGACACAGATGTGACCAGACAAAGAGACACTTGTCTGACACGAGCAAACATCCATCTACCCGCATTAAATACCAAAGAGATATACACGTGTCAATCAGCTCGTGGAAGAGGCGAGGATAACCCTTCGTATTCAAGCTCAGGACGCAGCATACGCCGAAGACCTCTGCGTAATGGGCACAAAGCACAAGAAGATAAGAATACAACGGCACCTCAGAAGTAGGACCCACGTTCCAACCCTATAAATACCCCTCTACACTAAGAAAGAAGGGATCGATCAATTCAGGGAAATTAGAGGAGAATATAGGAGAGAGAAATAGGAAGAGTGAGTAATCCCCCTACTTCCGCAGACCTATGGATATTTTAAAGTCATTCGACTATTTTTCTAACCATTCAATACATAGTGAAACATCATCCCCATGGATGTAAGCCTTAGCGCCGAACCACGTAAATCTGTCTTACTTATATTTCAGCACCTTACATTCAGCGGTAAACTTCATATGCTTAACATTTATACTTGATTCTTGGTTTATTCCTTTATTCGAACATTATTTACGATAATACTCGACTAGACAATGACAAACCCGAAGGCTTCGAGTCGATGAATCGATATAATATTACCCTTTATGCATACGACGTACAATTATAGAATTAGGATGTATGCGAATATTGTTTGTGAACATGTGGATGGCTTCGTGATTTATGTGTTCACATGCTTGAACATTGTACTGTTCCTGTTATGAATGTTAATCTCGGTTGTGACTGAGATGAATAAATTCCAAGTAAGTTTTCCGGTTGGTTTTGCTTCTTCCTGGATTTAGTTTGAAAATAACTTACACAAAAGATTTTGAGATTTTTTTATTGTTGAATGTACGGAAAAAAAATCCACCGAGATCCTGACTACTCAGGGTACAACACTGACGTCGAAGTTAACTTTCGGTACAACATGTGGTTAAGTGTGATTAAGTTTGGAATTTTATTTAATAAATGGTTTAGAGAAATGATAAATAGCTCAAGAAAAAACATGTCTCAATTTGTTAATGTGATGTTTTTGGGATATAAGTAATTTCAAATCCCACAGACAACGCCCACAGATATGGGAAAGTGGCCGTCGACAAGTATGACTTTCCAAGAAGCCGTCCATCTTGGTATTGTTCCTCCCTTTATGATGGTTTTTCAAATTGGTTGTAGTTGTAGTGGTAAAAAGGTTCTTTTCAGACTTGTGAAGGTAACAAAATTTCTAGATTTAAATAAAATTTAGGAAAATAGCAAACTGACGTAAAATTTTATTGAGAAATAGGGGTTAAGATGCCACCATTCAACAATACTTATGTGATCTAATACTTTTTTACTATGAAATTTAAATAATTGGGTTTATTCTAAATATTGCCAAAAGCAGATTTTCCAAAATATCAAATGTTAATCACAAGTATAATGCATCAAGAGTCTAAAACTAAGCATGCATTATCAAGGGAAAACACAGTTAATTAATAAAAACCATTTAAATCATTTTTATCAATGCAATCAATCATATAAAAATATTGCATAAATTAATAAAATAGAGATTACCACATAATTATTGTGAGAATGGCTTCCTCTGTCACCCCTGGGTTTGGGTTTAGCTCCTCATCCCAAAAACACACTCACAAGATAAATTCATGGCTAAATAGATGTTTTTATTGATGATATGGTGTTTAACAGAATTTTTGCAACGCTGTATAAATGTTACAGCGTGACTGCTACAATGTTCGAAAAAAGACTGCCTGTAAACGATACTTATGAACTGCAGCAAACTAACGACACAGTTTTGCTGCTGTAGGTACTATTGAAGAACGACGCTCCAGGAGCGTCTGTTCTTCGTTCTCCCTCTTCCTCCTTGAACAGCAGCAGCAGCAGCAACAATCAATGGTACCTTCCTCGTTTCGGCTCTGAACTCTCTCCTATTTCCCTCTAAACTTTTCTAACCCCTCTAAGACTCGAAGCAATGCTTTATATAGCCAACAGGACCAAAATTCTCGTGCAAATCCGAGAGTATTTCTCTTTTTTTCTTCTCGAGCAGTTGAGAGAATAATCTCTTTTCTGTTGCTTTGTACGCGTCCTATGGCCAGTTATTACGCTCCAAAATTCTCTTAAGACTTGAACAAGACTAGGTGCATAGTTATCTAGCGTAAAAGTCTTCCACAAATCTCTCACAAATATTTGAAAGTGAACAGCACGGCACTGTCCTTTTTGGACTTTGATCCATTCTCCCGGTCATTCCAGCCCAATTGGTTGGGTTAAATTGCTTATACTGACCTTTTTATAGTCTAGGAAGTCCATCCCAGTGAAAATCTGATGTTGAATCTCCTTAAAACTCGCTCAAATTCGAACCCCTAAAACTGTTCCTCTGCAGAGTTATTTTCCCGCCAAAATCCAGTTTTGAAACTTTGAAGATGACCTCCCCCTATCCAGTTCCGGTGTCCCTTTAGTACATGCCCTGAAATGGGGTGCCCTTTATCCAAATTAGGGGTGCCTTTAGCAATTCTTCTGGGATATTTTCCGCACTTTTTCGGGGTTCCTTCGGGGTATTTATGGGGTACTTCCGGTACACTTCTGGGGAGCTTCCGGTATGCTATCTACGGAGGTCCAAATGCCATATTTTTAGCCAATGTCACCGCAAAACCTTATTTTTCCAAAAACACCTACAAATAAATAAAATAACCAAATGAGTACAAAATCGAGCACTAACACTATATACAATTGAGATATATTAGACACATAAACGCGTCTATCAAATACCCCCAAACTTATTATTTGCTAGTCCTCGAGCAAATCAAATAGAAAATAAAATGACTATACTTAGCACGTGCAGTAAGCCGTTAAACCACTAGGTGTCCCTAGTGGCGGAGTGTTGTCTCCGGAGGGTTTACCAGAGGTGTACCCACAAAACCTTTACTCCTAATTGGTCACAAGTAACCAAAGAGCTATGAGGACATACATATTCTCAACCTATCTCCAAGTAACTAGAATGCCAGAGAAATTAAAGGTGTCAGCTCTAAAGCTAACTGAAGAAAAGGGGAGACACATCCACACGACTGCTAGATAAAGAGATATCCTCTATACAGCTAGATAAACATTGTAAGATGCGTCCGCTGCTTTACAGCTGGATAAGATTAGGAGAGAGATAAAAATGAGAGGGACATCTGCTACACAGCTGGACTAATTACGTGTGATGAGTTAAACCAGTGCTAGAAAGATCTTCTGTCAGATTGAAAGCAGACTAACAAAGTAACCAAAATGCATCTTTCTTCGACTCTCTCACAGTGCCTAGTAGAAACAACGCCTTCTTCGGTATTCAACTATTGATGATAAACTCTCGAACGTCTTAGAACCTTGACAATTAACTCTTCTCTTCGATTTCTTGCTTGACTTATAAATTTCTTCTTCCCTATGGCCTTATTGAACAAAAAGAACGTAATGATGTTTCATTTTTATTATTTTTTTTTTCATTTCATTTTTTTTTCATTCTTTTTTTTCATTCTTTTTTTTTTCATGGCTAAAATAAAAAAAATTACAAGACAAAAATTTACATGGCCATGAGAGAAGGACTTTCGAAACTTGGATCTTCGCAACTTGTGATGTCTTGGTATCATGGATTCTAACAACTTATATCATTTTCTCTTATAACTTCAACTTTGATTTTTGAATTATTCTCTTCTATTGTTGCTTCTAAACCTAAAACGTCTTCACTTTCTTCATAGATTTTGATGTTGATGAGTGCCAAATATTGTATATATTTATCCCTTTTTGTTGGCATTTAACTCATCTTTTGTGCATTAATTCTACATTTTATCCCATATTCTGTATTTTCATTGTTTTCAAGAATAAATATTTTTATTAATTAATTTTGCATTTCTAGGTAATAAATAAAGATTGGATGAGTTGCGAAGCGAAAAGAGCAGAAAAGTAGTGAAAAGCCGGGAGAAATTACGCAAGGAAGCCGCGAAGAATGGTGCGCACAACCTCATTTTCTACACACAAAAGCGCCTCCGTTCTCAGCCATCAGATCAGTTCTCAGAAGCATCCGACGGTCGCTCCTTCATAGAGCATCAAAATCTGAAGTCTCTGCCGAGCACCACAGCGCTGAAATTCCAAGCCTTCAGATTAGATGGTAGTTGAATCCAACGGTCGCTCCCTTGCTGTTCATCAAAGTTTGATATCTCCGACTAACACTACAACACCTAACCCCATCTAGAGCCGTTAACTTCGTTGTATCAAAAAATCTGACGGTCGCTACAAGCTTCACTTCACATCACCATCCGATCCACTACCAGCTTCGCATCTCGCGGCCCATCTCACGAAACATCATCTCTTGATGGAGCCGCCTAACACCCTAGCAACCGAACCCTACCACCTAACCAGACACCCACCGTCTCTCCCAAACCATCGAGCCCCTCTTCCATCACCTCCCCTCCACAGCAGAGACACCATGTCCTGCCACCACCAAACACCATCTCCTGCCTCCACCGTACCAGCCTTCACTTCACCCCCATCTCCACTGCCAAACCACCCACTTCCCCGACATCACAGACGCCACCATCTCTCCTAACTGTCAAGTTAGTTCATCCATTTCACGCCTCTCACTGATGGCATGTGAACTCGAGGAACTAGGTTGATAGCTAGAAATTGACGCAATTGAAGGCATGGAGAGGTAGAGAAGGACAAATAGAGTTATGGGTCGACAACAATTTCAGAGAATTAGGTGAGATTTCTCCAATTTCTAAAAGCCCTAATTTCTCAAATTTGGGGATTTTTATTGAAAACCCTAATTGTCTGTGGGTATAAATATGGGTGTGGGTGTGTTGTAAAAACTATGCTTGGAGTAGCCAACATCCAGGACTTTCATGTCCTGTTAATTTTCAGTTTCAGCTCAGTTCATGTTTCAGTTCAATTTCAGTTAAATGTGTATGTTTTAATTTCTTGCTTTGTCACTGTTAAATGTGCTTATGTTATGTTCTGTTAATGTTATGTGCTTGTTTAATTTCATGTTTGATTTCCAATTCATTCCTGTTACATTAGTCCTGTTAACATGTGTTGTTGTTCACTGCCATGTAATGTTTGTGTAATGTCATGTTTAATTCACTGTCATTTGAAGGAATGCTAGGCTAGATACTTTTGAAGCATTGAACTAATTGTGCAATGGAAGAAATCAGTGCTTATAGCAAGCTGATTATCTTGCCATTCTTGTTGTATGCTTAGGTTGTAGTGTTGATTGTGCATTGGGAGAAACTAGTGCTTATAGCAAGCTAGTTCTCTTCCCATTCTTTTAGTTTACCTCCTGAATGTTTTCTGCCTAGCCTTGCTTCATTTCAGTTTCTTCACCACAACCCTGCCCTTGGCCTTAGGCCTTGGTTCATCTTGTTTTGTTTTGCTTTTGTTTTGTTTTTGCTGTTTAGTTTTTCCATTGTTTTTGCCCTGTATTGCTTTTGTTCACTGTTTTGTTGCTGTTTAGTTTTTAATCTGTTTAGTTTTTGCTGTTCCTGCAACTCTGTTGCCTCTCTGGTTTGCTTCCATCTTTGGCCTTTGGCCACTGTTTTGCTTTCCTTCCCCCACTGCTGCTGTTGCTGTTGCTTTTGCCCTGCAGCTGTCTCTCTTGCATTTGCCCTGCTGCATTGCACTGCTGCATTGCATTGTTTTCTTCCTCTTGCCTTGTTTTGCCCTGCTGTTACTGCATTCATTGCTTATGCTGCTGCTGCTACTTGCACTGCTTGTGCAGCTGCTGTGCAGTCTTGCTACTGCTGCTGCCCTTCTGCTGCTGCTGTTGCTGTTGTCTGCTGCTGCACCACTGCTGCATTGCTTTCTTTGCTCTGCTGCTGCTGCTTCCTCCCCAAGCCCACAGTTCACTAAGTCCAGCCACAGTTCACTAAGCCCAAAGGCCTAGCTAAACCAAGCCAACTGAATCCAAAGCCCAGTTCACATCAAAAGACACTGAGCCCAATTCACAAGTGAACTGTTGAGCCCAAGTTCAGTTCCCTGTAAGGCCAAAGCCCATTTGCATTTCAAAGACCAACTGAGCCCAAGCTCAGTTCCTTTTATTGTTATCAAACCCAATAGTACTCAAAGCCCAATTTAAGCCAAAAGGCTTCATAAGCCAATAGCAATTTAGGAACCCAATTAGCTAAAACACTCCAAACACACCCGATCTCTGTGGATCGACCCGTACTTGCACGAGCTACAACCGACGACCGTGCACTTGCGGTATTACTGTAGGCCCCCGTTTTTCTGCGCTTCATTTATATACCCTCCTCGAGGCCTGCCAAGTTTTTGGCGCCGTTGCCGGGGATTGGTGCTGTGTTTTATCTGTGTTTTTCTTAGCTATTTTTGCATTTCACTGCATAGCATTTGCATCTGCATCTGCTTCACTTCATTTGCTGTTGGACCTGCTGTTCTGAACCTGTTTTTCCTCTGCTGGGACGCCACCAAGGAAAAGAACCAAAACCCAACTGGGTTTTTGCAACAATATCAGAGCAGCTGGGCTGTGCTAAAAAGGTAAGCCTAAACCCATTCCATTGAGAGAACCCAACCTGTGGGCTTCCAATTTTTTAATTGTGGGCTGTAATATTAAAGCCAATTTTTTGGGCTTTTTATTTCTCTATTTTGGGTTTGTAATAATTTATTTGTGGGCTTGTTTATTTTGTGTGGGCTTGTTTAAATTCTTCCATTGGACTTGTAATTTGGACTCTGGGTTTAAACCCAGCTGAGCGTATAACTGATTGTGGGCTTGTTTCCACTCAAGAGTGGACCTCGAAACCAAAGTTTTAAAACAAACGTCGGGCCTTAACCAACTGGGCCAAATTAAACTTTCAAAATTAAAACTTAGTGTTTCGTAGGCCGCAACCTTCATTGGAGGACCAACAGTGGGCTTGCTCCCATACAAAAAACCAAATTTTATTTTATTTTTAAAAAAAAAAAAAAAAAAAAAAAAAAAAAAAATTATTTTGCTCCCATTCAAAAACCAAATTTTATCTTCTTTTTCAAAAAAAAAAAAAAAAAAAAAAAAAAAAAAAAAAAAAAAAAAAAAAAAAAAAACCTTTTGTTCCTTTTGTATATATTTTGCTAATCCAATATGATCTCGGCTGAAATATGTTGGATTTTTGCCTTGAATAACGGAGTTTTAATTCTGCTTTCGCCGAAATCGGGTATTCTCTCTCCTTTTACTCTACTCAGCATGTCCCTTTCCATATGTTGCATTTTAATTCTTTCCATATTTTGAAACATTGAGGACAATGTTTAGTTTAGGTTTGGGGGTATAGAGTAGATGCCACGATAATATGCTATAATTGAAAACGAACTCCTTCTTCTTTTTGAAAAAAATTGAAAAATTCCAAAAAAAATTAAAAAATGAAAAATCATAAAAATGGAGCTCATTTACCTTGAAATGTTGACTCTTGTGCAAATATGTATTTTATTAGGAGTCTTAGTCTAGATATTTAGGCACCCTGATTCTAGCACAATTCACATAGTGATAAGAAATTTGCACGCGCACGATCTACCAATACATGTATGGCCTCGATCTTCAAGGTGTTTGATAGGAAGTTACGATTGCCAATCACTTTAGAATACTGAACGAAACTTGACTAGCTTGTTCTTTGGTTGGTTGGGATAGAAGGTGGAGGTTACATTAAGAAAGACAACCATCGAATTTAACTGGGTGCATCAAAAAGGGCTACCTCTTGCAAAGTGTCATGTAATGTTTTTGTTTCTTTTTGTATATGTATCAAAAGTGTTTCCTTGTTAAAAAAAAAAAAAAAAAAAAAAAAAAAAAAAAAAAAAAAGAAAATATGAAAAAAAAAAAAAAAAAAAAATATCAGAAAAATACCAAAAAAATCAAGTATTTATCAATTCCATTCTCTCTTGTTCCAAAAATAAAAAGAGAGTAGTCAATGTAAATAAGAGTCATGTAAAGAGTTATTTTGTGTTTTTGTAATAAGCAAGGAAGGGTGTATGCCATTGATGAACAACGCGAGTAATTGTGAAATACCTCCAACTCATTCACAATTCTCGTAAAGTCCGGACAGCTAGCTAGATTTCGACCTCAGTTCTTAGCCTGAGAAACTATCTCTTGGTGATTAGTAGTCATGACTTCAGATCTTTCTTTACACATGTGTAGATACACTTTACACTCTTATCACATGTCCTTTTTTGTTATCAGTGCTAGGATTGTGCCTTCGATAGCTAGATTGACATCTCCATTTTGCTGTGAGCTTAACTGTTTTGCACATGTCACGTTTGATGGAATCTGAGCTTATATTTTGTCCTTAGGTTTTGTAGGCACACCTCTGGTAAACCTTCACGAGACTTCAACTCGTCCACTAGGGACACTTAGTGGTTTAAAAGGCTTAGTGCATACGCTAAATGCATTCGAGAGACCAGCGACAGTGGTATAGTTAGGATTTCCTTAGTTTTGTTTTACTTGAGGACAAGTAAAATTCAGGTTTGGGGGTAGATGTCGCTCCGCTTGTTGATGATGATTAGTTTCTACTGAGAGAGAGTCGCAATCCAGTAACTAAGACTACATTGTGAGGTTGTTTTGTCTTTCTGGCATTTCCTGACCTACTTGCCTTTCCATCATGTATGGTTAGGTCCATCACGGTTACCCTCTAAAAAGAACAAGTTCTCTCCTGAATTTCAAGGATCTCAATGTCTTTTTCTCTAATGTCTCAATAAGTTGTTATCTCTAATATTCCAATTTATATCTTTTCGGTGAGAAACAGTATGTAAACTTAGCTAACCGGATACCATGTGATGCTAGAAGTTTCAAAAGTGCAACTAAAAATTTTCTCCCATACCCCCAAACTTAAATCTAACATTGTCTTCGATGTTTTAAAGATGAAAAAAAGCATGAACAAGGAGAAACTGTTACCATTTGAAGCAAAAGAGATAAGGAAAGATATTACCGTGTCGCATGAATATTGGGTTACCTCCCAAGAAGTGCTAAGTTTAAAGTCTTCAGCCAGACTAAGCAAGGATTATTCAACTCGAACCGTATAACAGTAGCCGGAATAACTGTGGGTCTTTAAAACCAAAAAGATCTGACAAAAGGAAACTGCAGTGAACCAAGAAAATGTACAAGACTAGCATGCCCTTACCTAGTTTCTGGATAACTATCGCTAATTGCGGTTCAGGTTCTATGAAGGGGTCTAAATAGACTATTTTCCTCGGATGCATTTCCTCATAGGTAGGATCCAAATTATTAGGTCCTAGAGTCTGGAAAAACTCAGATAAGAACCTGGAATCACAAAATAACCTAAATAATTTAGGATCCTCTAAGTCAATTAGGTATGACTTACATAGTTGACCACAGTCAGAGTAGTGGTCATTCTGAAGCAAATGTGTCGATTCTAATTTCCTAAAGTACTTAGGCTTAGTCTCAGAACTTAATAAGTGACACATTTGAAATCTATACGTTCCCACAATTGGAAGAAAACTATTTGGTGGGAAAACAAAGTCAATCTTGGTATCATAGCCTTGGCAAACCACATCAACCAGAGGATGGGTTTCTAACGACTGAACTTGTTTCAGGACATCATTAGGTTCGGGAAACCTAGTATGAAGATAATCTTGTAAGATGGTTGAGGCATGGATATTAAGTCCTATGTGAGGGGACTTTCTGACAGTTAAAGGTAAAGCACTAGGAAAGTGATAATCACTCCCAAACTTAGAGTTTTCAGTGTCTCTAGATAGACTAGTCACAATCTCCCTAATTTCTAGATCATCAGATTCTTGGAAGTGGTCAATTGATTCTACTAAGTTTTTATCAGGTAGTGCATCTTTACTCATCTCTACGGGTCTATGTTCTTCATTCAAGATTATTGTTTCTAAGTCGCTAGACTCTAAAACAACATTTTCAGAATAAACCCGTTCCTCTAACCACTATCGGCTTCGTAATCAAAAGGAAATACTACATCGTCTAAAACGGTGGTATTCCTAATCAAATCCTCGTCCTCTTGAATAGGTGAATAATCATAAAAATTATTTGGATTTGAAGTAGAAATAATATAATCACTATAAAGCTCAATTGGATTACTAGATTCCTGATCACTATGCCTACATATTTCAGATTCTTCATCACTACTATCCTCATCATCATAATAGTACTAAGATGATTGAACCTTATCTAAATAAGTAGTGTTACCAATTATAACCTCGTTCTCTTGATTATGTAAACAACTATCTTCATTCTCAAGGGTATTATTGGATACACTATATTGGCAATTCAAGTAATTTCGAGCAATTCTTTCGTTCGTCTCAGCTATCCGCTTGAGGTAGTATTCTAAATAAGGTTCACTCATTATTGTAGTTGTTTCGTCTATAATTATACTATTCATATCAGCTAACTTATGCGTCGACTCAGCTAACTTACGTGTTGACTCAAGTAAAGAGGAATTATCAGAAGGATCATAAAAAGGACTACTTTTCAATAGTTTGATTGTATCCTCTAGAGACGAAGAACTAGTAATATAATCTTCTTGCTCGTAAGACTGATGCATGTGTGGATAGTAATTGGGCTCACCATGGTATGAACCATAACCTTGAAAAGGTTGGCGTCCCCAGCCACTATTCTCACTATGGTCAAAATACTGATGATGTCCATATTCAAATTCAGGTCGATATTCATTGTATTGGCTTCTATCATACCAGTTCGACATTCTTAATTGCAATGGAATTCTACACAATCACAAACAAGGCTGACTCGACCAAATCAAACCCTATAGAATCTAGCAAACAAAAAGCATGATGGCTCCACTTAAATTGTTTTCTAGACCATCTTCTATTCCTTCGAAAAGGAATTCGTTTAAATTTGAGCACACCCCTATGGAATCAATCCGAGCTAATGTAAGTTGAATCGAGGCGAGGGAAGCTCAGTGGAGCTTTGATACCCAAGGCCTCACCGCTATCACAAGGCGGCGCAGTCACACATTCAACTCACAGAAACCATCATGAACTTTGAAGTGTGCTTAAAGAGAAACCAATATTTTTCGAACGAGTTTACTATTAAGCTCGTTACCCTCTTGGTCTCGTTCTATTCAAAATTTTAGGTTTAGGTTCGCGTTTGGTTTTGTTTTCCTTAGGCGGGCAAGAAGGAAACGGTGATGAAATCCGAGTCCTTATGTTGATTTGGCCAGGCCTTTCCCTTTACTAGGAAATTAAAAACAGTCCAAATTCGTCCTCAATCAATGAATCACTTTAAGGAATACAGTAACTCGCTTACAGGAGATTCGCGAGTGTTTCGATGGACTTACCTCCCGTACCAGACGGGGGATGAACCGTTGAAGTCGACTCGGACCACGACTCCTATGTCAGTGTGCGAACCCGAGGGGCCGAGACGATATTGTAATCGTCGTCCTTCCCTGCAAACAGTTTGTATTTAACGATCCCTTCCATAGGGTATAAAAATAAAAATAAAAATGTCCAAAGTTTAAAGTCCACAGTCCACAAAAATAAAGTGCAAAAGACAAAGTAAATTACAAAATATTCCCTAATACAATTCTAACAAAAAAAAAATAATAATAAAAAAAAAAAATAATAATAATAATAAAACTAAATCCTAAAACAAAAATTGTCTTCTTTTTCTTCTCTTTTAGCTTCAAGCTTTGTTCCAAGTCCTTAGTATCCAACTTCAAACCTGCAAATCAAAGACACACCCAAAGAAACGTAAAGAGGAACAAATAAAAATAATAAATAAAATAAATAAATAAAAAATAAATAAATAAATCTAAAAAAAACAATGCTACCTAAACACAAATCCGCGTCGGCGGCGCCAAAAATTTGATGGTTTTTCAAATTGGTTGTAGTTGTAGTGGTAAAAAGGTTCTTTTCAGACTTGTGAAAGTAACAAAATTTCTAGATTTAAATAAAATTTAGGAAAATAGCAAACTGACGTAAAATTTTATTGAGAAATAGGGGTTAAGATTCCACCATTCAACAATACTTATGTGATCTAATATTTTTTTACTACGCAATTTAAATAATTGGGTTGATTCTAAATATTGCCAAAAGCAGATTTTCCAAAATATCAAATGTTAATCACAAGTATAATGCATCAAGAGTCTAAAACTAAGCATGCATTATCAAGGGAAAACACAGTTAATTAATAAAAACCATTTAAATCATTTTTATCAATGCAATCAATCATATAAAAATATTGCATAAATTAATAAAATAGAGATTACCACATAATTATTGTGAGAATGGCTTCCTCTGTCACCCCTGGGTTTGGGTTTAGCTCCTCATCCCAAAAACACACTCACAAGATAAATTCATGGCTAAATAGATGTTTTTATTGATGATATGGTGTTTAACAGAATTTTTGCAACGCTGTATAAATGTTACAGCGTGACTGTTACAATGTTCGAAAAAAGACTGCCTGTAAACGATACTTCTGAACTGCAGCAAACTAACGACACAGTTTTGCTGCTGTAGGTACTATTGAAGAACGACGCTCCAGGAGCGTCTGTTCTTCGTTCTTCGTCTTCCTCCTTGAACAGCAGCAGCAGCAACAATCAATGGTATCTTCCTCGTTTCGGCTCTGAACTCTCTCCTATTTCTTTCTAAACTTTTCTAACCCCTCTAAGACTCGAAGCAATGCTTTATATAGCCAACATGACCAAAATTCTCGTGCAAATCCGAGAGTATTTCTCTTTTTTTCTTCTCGAGCAGTTGAGAGAATAATCTCTTTTCTGTTGCTTTGTACGCGTCCTGTGGCCGGTTATTACGCTCCAAAATTCTCTTAAGACTTGAACAAGACTAGGTGCATAGTTATCTAGCGTAAAAGTCTTCCACAAATATTTGAAAGTGAACAGCACGGCACTGTCCTGTTTGGACTTTGATCCATTCTCCCGGTCATTCCAGACCAATTGGTTGGGTTAAATTGCTTATACTGATCTTTTTATAGTCTAGGAAGTCCAGCCCAGTGAAAATCCGATGTTGAATCTCCTTAAAACTCGCTCAAATTCGAACCCCTAAAACTGTTCTTCTGCAGAGTTCTTTTCCCGCCAAAATCCAGTTTTGAAACTTTGAAGATGACCTCCCCCTATCCAGTTCCGGTGTCCCTTTAGTACATGCCCTGAAATGGGGTGCCCCTTATCCAAATTAGGGGTGTCTTTAGCAATTCTTCTGGAATATTTTCCGCACTTTTTCGGGGTTCCTTCGGGGTATTTATGGGGTACTTCCGATACACTTCTGGGGAGCTTCCGGTATGCTATCTACGGAGGTCCAAATGCCATATTTTTAGCCAATGTCACCGCAAAACCTTATTTTTCCAAAAACACCTACAAATAAATAAAATAACCAAATAAGTACAAAATCGAGCACTAACACTATATACAATTGAGATATATTAGACACATAAACGCGTCTATCACTTTCCTAAAGAAATGGCTGGTTTTCATCCGAACAAAGGTTCACGAGGACTTCCAAGCGATAACCCCTCTTACTACTGGTAGATGTATTCCATGACGTTCACGATTTCAGGCAATGAGAGTGTCTCAGTAATCAGCCAATGAGGATCAAACTGTTTACCAGCTCTACAACAGTTGGCAAGTTCAAAAATGATTCTCCCGTAATACTGTGATATACTTGATGACATACAAGCAACCATGTATTTTTTCCTCAACTTTAGAAAGCATCTAAATATAATATCCTGTTCAATGTACATCTTATTTACTTCGTGTTTTCTGGTATATACGTACACCTGTAATGGCTTGCGGGGCCCTAGGTGATGGCAAGTAATGTCCGGTATGTGGTGAAATTAAGTTTTCCTCGGTACGTTTGGGTCAAAATATTCCTGGAAACACATTTCCTACTTTTTCAGCAAATCTTCTATATGAACCCCCTAAAGAATATTTTCTAGGAAACTTATCAAAAGATTTATGGATCCATAAATTTATAATTGAAAAACAGTTGGACAAAAGAAAAAAAACATGTAATTATGTTCAATTGCAAATAATTATAGGCATATAAAAGTTGTATTGAGAATAAGACAAATAAAAAAAGCTAAAAAACATGAAAATTTATAAAAATCAAGAAATTTCTTAATTTAACAGTCTTCATCTTCTCCGCCTATATATTAGGGACGGGGAGAGTACATGAATTTAGGCTTACCATCTCAAATTTAATCATTAGATACCTAAACGTTATCAGAGTTCCTTATCCCTTTAAAAAACCAAACTAATCATAAACTAATTCAGGTGAACTTGCTTAGCAGCACTTATATTATGTTTGTTTATTTTGTGTGTCACATGATTTATTTGCTGAATGACAAGTAGTTTTGTTGTATCTATAGCTCATGGAATATTTAGAAACAAAGTTAAATGGAAAAGGTTTCGCTATACACCGCACAATACAAAAAAAAATTGTTTTATAGATAAACCCAATGCATTAAACGAGGGGGAGTTGAAGGATCTTGTGAAATTTTGGGTTAGTGAAGAGCATCGGGTAAGTTCACTCATCTGCTATGTATGGGTTTAAGTTCTAGTAATACATTCATGTCTAATTAATTCTTATTTGTGTTTTTGTAAGGTACTTTCCGATGGCAATGTCAAAGAGTAGAAGCCTCACACTGTGTGCAGCAAAAACTATTCGACGCAAAGCTGAAGTGAATACACAAGTTGGTCGTTACAGTCACCTTTCTCTTTGCAATTTTAAAGTATATTTCTCATATTTGGATTCGACTGTTCATGGTTGAGGTATATTTCTCATATGTGTCTGTATACAAGTACAACTAGTAGAGAGGAGTTACTTAGGTCTAATTTGAAGTATAAAGTTTCTCTACATGTAAGGTCAACTTTAAAGTCGGAGATTCTGCAAGTCAATTTGTTTCTTTTCTGGTGAAGAAGGATTTTCTATAATACGTAACATAAACTTCTTCTTTTTTAATGAAATCCGAATTGTTTGTTTTAATTCAATCTATATATGAAATCGATTTTGTTGTGCATAAATTATTACATGATTACATTGGTCCCTAATTTGTGAAGGTGTTTTTGCCGAAGTCAAGCTGTTGCAGCAACAACAAGTGGTGTGGAAAAAAAGTTTTAAAGAAAATAAATAAATTAAAAAATAAAAATGATGCCTTTTCTACTCATTTTATTGCCTCGCTGGTTGGTGTGGCAAGAGACTTTCCAAATAAAATAAAATAAACAAATTAAAAATAATAATAAATAAAAAAAATACTTTTTTGCCTCATGTTATTGCCTCACTATTTGGTGCGGCAAAAAAAATAGCTATTGCCGCACTATAGTTAAGGTGTGGACGAAGGTGTGTATTTCTTGGCTATCCATTTGGTAAAAAGGCGTGGCAAGTGTATGACTTAGACACAAAACAATTTTTAGTGTCAAGAGATGTGGACTTTTATGAGCACCAGTTTCCATATATAAAAAACAATGTTGAAGAGTCAAATAATATTGCTCCATCAAGTATGGAGACGTGTTGGAGTGATGATGAGGATGGAGAAGAAGTACGGTTGCCTAGAGAAGTTATTGAAACTCAACATCCTGAGATGCAGCAACAACAAAGAAGTGATGAAACACAACTTGGTATTGAAGGTGCAACAGATGAGTTGCAAAGAAGTAGTCAAGAACATTCTGAGAAGACTGAACAGGATGATACATCCAATGAAACGTTGGGTGAAGTTATGATAGATAATAACAGCAGTGAAATGGGTAAAGGTAAACGTCAGAAAATTCCTTCTAGCAGACTGAAAGGTTTTGTGACACATACAGTATGTGAGAATAGTCCACCTTCCACTCAACCTACAAATCATCGTCCTCAGGTACGCCTTATCCTTTGACATATTATGTTAGTTGTGATCGTTTTTCCGCTGTGCATAGAAAATACCTTGCAGCTATAAATGGTGGAAATGAACCCAAGAGCTTCAAAGAAGCTATGAAGCATCCAGGTTGGAAAAAAGCCATGGTTGAAGTAATAAGAGCTCTTGAGGAACAAGGAACATGGGAATTGGAAGAATTACCACCTGGTAAGAAGACATTAGGAAGTAAATGGATTTATACTGAGAAGCGTGATGAAAATGGGAATTTAATACGTCTAAAAGCAAGATTGGTGATATTTGGTAATCATCAAGTTGAATGATTGGATTATAATGAAACATTTGCGCAAGTGGCAAAGATGACAACAGTTCGTACTTTTCTAGCTGTTGCAGCAGTTAAGAATTGTGAAATGCATCAAATGGATGTACACAATGCATTCCTTCATGGTGATTTGGAGGAAGAAGTGTATATGAAGATACCTCCAGGGTTTGCCAAAGGAAATTCTAATATGGTTTGTAGAATGAAAAAATCATTATATGGTCTAAAACGGGCGCCTAGGTGTTGATTTGCAAAGTTGTCCACAACTTTGAAGAATTATGGTTTTAAACAATCGTATTCATATTATTCTCTTTTTACTATGACAAAAGGAAAAGTGCAACTTAATGTCTTAGTTTATGTGGATGATCTAATTGTGGCAGGCAATGATCTTGTTGGACTTCATAATTTTAAAAATTACTTGGGACAGTGTTTTAAGATGAAGGATTTGGAAAAATTGAAATATTTCTTAGGATTGGAGGTGGCTCGTAGCAAACAGGGTTTCTACATATGCCAGAGGAAATATGCATTAGATATCATCATGGAAATAGGATTATTGGGTGCTAAACCTGCAGAATTTCCAATGGAGACGAATCATCGACTGGCATTGGAAAAGGGAAAATTTCTTGAAGATGGGGAAAAGTATAGAAGATTGGTTGGTAGTTTGATTTATCTGTCAGTTACAAGACCTGATTTGGCTTACTCAGTGCACATCTTATCACAGTTTATGCAACAACCAAGATTGGAGCATTGGGAAGCAGCATTTCGTGTAGTCAGATATTTGAAGAAGAGCCCTGGACAAGGAATTTTGCTGCGTTCTGATAGTAGTCTTAATTTAAAAGGATGGTGTGATTCAGATTGAGCGAGCTTTCCATTGACTAGACGTTCTTTAACAGGGTGGTTTATTATTCTTGGTTTTTCTCCCGTTTCTTGGAAGACTAAAAAGCAGCACACAATGTCGCGATCCTCAGCAGAAGCTGAATACAGATCTATGGCAGCAGTGACATGTGAATTGAAGTGGTTGAAACAGTTACTTGGTGATTTAGGAGTTCATCATACCCATGGGATGAATCTCTTTTGTGATAGTCAATCAGCACTATAGATTGCTCAGAATCCAGTGTTTCATGAGCGAACAAAACATATAGAAATCGATTGTCATCTGGTTAGAGATGCTATCATAAGGAAGACTATATCACCCTCTTACACTCCTACAACAGTACAGTTGGCTGATATCTTTACAAAAGCATTAGGGAAAGCTCAGTTCCAATTTCTTTTGTCCAAGATGGGCATTTGTGATCTGCATGCTCCATCTTAAGGGAGGGTATTAGGAAATAACGTATATTTTGAGAATAATTATTCTAGGAATGTTATTTATTCTAGGAATGTTTATGGCTTGCAGTCCAAGATATTGATTGTATAAATATCCTATTCAATCAATGAGAAACCAAGTACTTATCGTGAATTTAACAGAATCTTCTCTCATCCAAAATATATATCTACCTGCTATTTTGTATTCAATAGATATCCTATGTAGGATACTTATTTTTGGTGTAGGTGACGTTCATAATGTTGGTGCTCCAGTTAGACCGATGTTTCCCTATTTCATCCAAATTAGTGATGTAGCACACTTCCTTAGCGATTTTCCACTATTCCAGTCCATGTTTGACTAACAGTTCTATATAGATGGGCGTGACCCTTTCAGAAGACATATAATATTCCATACCGTCTCTTCAGGAAAGTGGAAGGGACCTGGTTTTACATCACGCAAAACATTAATTTCCGCAGACCCATCAAAAGAAAAAAACACGATCAGTGTTTCTCGAATTTTCTCTAATGTTGTTACCCTTGGAAGAATTATTGTATGACAACCAAATAATACATACTGAATGATGGCATAATATGGAACTCAGACACTATATACGAATCACCTAGTCACCTAGTTTCCCACCCAGTTTCCCTTTCGAACACAATTTCCATACTAACACAGTTTCCTTAATTAAGCCGGAAATAAAAAAAAATTAGGATTAACGGAAGTATTGTCCACCTGTAACTAAGCCTATTTCTTAATCACCTAGTCACCTAGTTTCCCACCCAGTTTCCCTTTCGAACACAATTTCCATACTAACACAGTTTCCTTAATCAAGACATTCGTGTGTGTGGACAACCATAAACCAAGATAAGATCGAATTACCCTCAACCACGAGACATTTCCTACGTATACTGGCTTAACTAAGCCTCATCTTCTGTGTTTGATTACTTTTGTCGTTTCTCCTGTTGGGCAGAGAAACTTCATCTCTGGATACGTTTTCTTTTTTCTGAGGTTGTGAATTTCTGTAAAATAGAAAGATAAAGCTGATTCCAAATGAAGTTCTTCAAAAAAGAAAAACAACAACAATGTTATTATATATAGTACACCCCATATGAAGATTTGGTTCATCTTGCAACTGTCTTTCAATTTCCAAAAATGTTGTTACAAGTAATATTTGCGTTGTCTTTGGTTTCAACGTACAATGCTGGTGTCTTTTCTTTTGATTCATCGTCTCCTTCTTTAAATCACAGAAAACAGTTACATTCAGTAGAAGAAGAAGTAGAGTCGCTCTTGAAATGGAAATCAACCCTAGGTAACCAACCCCATTCTTACCTCCACTCCTGGAAAAGAAGTTCAGTTGCAAATACAACGAGTCCATGCAAGTGGTTCGGAATCACTTGCAACAACGAGGGAAGCGTCACTGAATTGAATTTAACTAATTCAAATTTACAAGGTACACTTCAAAGTTTTAACTTCTCATCTTTTGCGAACTGTGTCAGTCTTGACTTGAGCAACAATAAACTCTCTGGATCCATTCCCTCTCAAATCGGTAGTCTTTCAAAACTTACCCACTTTGATCTATCCATGAATAAGTTTTCCGGACATATTCCACTAGAAATTGAATTCCTCACAAATATGAGTTTGTTAGACCTTTCTCAAAATCAGATAACTGGTTCAATTCCTGCTTCTATATGCAATCTGAACAACCTAACCCCTCTATATCTTGATGAAAATAAATTGTCTGGTTACATTCCTCAAGATATCGGAAAGATGATATCTCTTACTGAGCTTGCATTTTCCATAAACTATCTCATTGGTCAAATCCCTACTTCTATTTGTAACCTTAGCAACCTAAATACTTTATATCTTCATACAAATAAACTGTCTGGTTATATTCCTCGAGAAATCGGAAAGCTAAAGTCTCTTATTAACTTGGAATTGTCAAAAAACAATCTTATTGGTCAAATCCCTACTTCTATAGGTAACCTTAGCAACCTAAATATTTTGCACCTTTATGAAAATAAGTTGTCTGGTTTTATTCCTCTAGAAATCGGAAAGCTAAAGTCTCTCATTGACTTGGAGTTGAGCACAAACAATCTCAACGGCCCGATCCTCGCATCAATATGTAACCTTAGCAACCTAAATATTTTGTACCTTTATGAAAATAAGTTATCTGGTTTTATTCCTCTAGAAATCGGAAAGCTAAAGTCTCTCATTGACTTGGAGTTGAGCACAAACAATCTCAACGGTCCGATCCCCGCATCAATATGTAACCTTAGCAACCTAAATACTTTATACCTTCATACAAATAAGTTGTCTGGTTATATTCCTCTAGAAATCGGAAAGCTAAAGTCTTTCATTGACTTGGCGTTGAGCAGAAACAATCTCAACGGTCCGATCCCCGCAACAATATGTAACCTTAGCAACCTAAATGCTTTGTACCTTTATGAAAATAAGTTGTCTGGTTATATTCCTCTAGAAATGGGAAAGCTAAAGTCTCTTGTTACTTTGGAGTTGAACATAAACAATCTCAATGGTCCAATTCCAGCTTCTATTGGTAATCTTGGGCAACTAACCACTTTAGTTCTTGGTGACAATAAACTCTCCGGAAATATTCCACTCAAAATTGGAAGACTAAAGTCTCTTACAAGCTTATATTTGTACGGTAATTATCTCATTGGTCAAGTTTTTGTTCCTTTATGCAATTTGACTAATCTAAGAAATTTGAGCATTTCCGAGAATCATTTCTATGGTATCATTCCTCAAGATATTGGAAGTCTACATTCTCTTACTGAATTAGAGATATCAACAAATAGTTTCCATGGTCGAATCCCTATTTCTTTAGGTAATTTGAGCAACTTGAACTCTCTGGTCCTTTTTGAAAATCAACTTTCTGGTCCAATTCCTCAAGAAATCGGATGGTTAAGATTTCTTACTCGATTACAACTGAGCAAAAACAATCTAACCGGTTCAATTCCTACTTCTTTATGTAATTTAAGCAACCTAAACACCTTGTACCTTTATAAAAATCAACTTTCCGGTTCAATTCCAGAAGAAATCTGGAAACTAAATTCTCTCATGCAAATTGAATTGTCGAGAAACTATCTGACTGGTCCAATCCCTTCTTCTATATGCAATCTTAGCAAACTTAACAGATTGTACGTTCAGGAGAATCAGTTATCTGGCACCATTCCTCTTGACATTGCAAGGCTAAGCTCTCTTTCTGAATTTGGAATACACAAAAACAATCTCATTGGTCAAATCCCTGCTTGTTTATGTAATTCGACAGTCGGAATGCTACAGCATCTGTATCTATCTGAGAATCAGCTTACTGGACCAATACCCAAACAACTTGGAGAATGTCCAGACTTACTCGAACTGGATTTGAGTAGAAACAGTTTGAACGGAAGCATTCCACTTGAGATTGGAGGCTTGATTTCAATACAGATCGATCCTATTGGATCTCAGTCAAAATGAGTTGAGTGGAGAAATACCGCCAGATTTTGGAAAATTAAACAAACTGGAGAAACTAAATCTGTCCCACAACAAACTTTCGGGTTTAATCCCACCTTCATTTGTTGAAATGCTTAGCTTGACTACTGTCGATATTTCATACAATCAACTGAGCGGTCCTATTCCGGACATCAAGGCCTTTAAGGATGCTCCTTTTGATACATTGAAGAACAACAGTGGTTTATGTGGTGGTAATCACTCTGGAGGTATTAAGCCATGTAACTCGTCAGTTATCATCGGAAGAAAGAAAGCCAAACCAACACTTGCGGTGATAATTTTAGTTCCACTGTTTGGTTCCTTGTTTCTTTTGTTCACATTTTTTGCTATCTATTTTTGCTTGCGAAAAAGACTAGTCGTAAGAAATATCGAGCAGGCAGATCAACCAACAACTATAAACACAAGAAGAAACGTATTCTCGGTAGAGAATTATGACGGGAAGCTGGTGTTTGAAGAAATAATGGAAGCAACGGAAAACTTTGATACCAAATATTGCATTGGGGCGGGAGGATATGGGAGCGTCTACAAGGCGAAGCTATCGACAGGTCAGGTTGTTGCTGTGAAGAAGCTTCACTCGTCAGATGAAGATTCCGACATGATTGATCATAAACCTTTTGAAAGCGAAGTTCAAGCATTGACCGAAATCCGGCATAAAAACATCGTAAAGCTCTTTGGTTTCTGCTCAAGTGTAGAGCGACAAATCTCATTCTTGATTTATGAGTTTATAGAGAGGGGGAGTTTGAAAAAGATTTTATGCGATGGAGAACAAGCAGTAGAGTTTGATTGGATAAAGAGGATAAGATTCATCAAGGGAACTGCCGATGCACTTGCTTACATGCACCATGATTGCATTCCAGCAATTGTTCATAGGGACATATCTAGCAACAATGTCTTGTTGGATTTGGAATATGAAGCGCGTGTTTCTGATTTTGGTACTGCTAGGATGTTGAAGCCAGATTCATCTAACTGGACATTACTTGCAGGAACATATGGATATATTGCTCCAGGTACAAATTTAATAGTTACTGCTATCGGCTAAGATTTTTAATAGTTTCATATCCATTTCTCTTTTCTGTTATCTAATGAATGTTGTTTCAGAACTGGCCTATACAATGAAGGTAACCGAGAACTGTGATGTTTATAGCTTTGGAGTACTTGTACTAGAAGTACTACACGGTAGACACCCATCTGAGATTATCGCATTACTCTCTCCTGAGCTCCTTCCAACGTCGTCTTCAACTTCGACTTCGAATGTTCGGGTTAAAAATATAATGCTGAAAGACATCTTAGACGAGTGCCTTGAAGCACCAACGGATGCTGTGAAAAAAGAAATAATGTCCTTTGTAAAGGTTGGTCTCTCATGCTTACGAGGTGATCCACATACTCGGCCAACAATGCAAGAAGTGTCAGTTGAGTTATCACGATCAGCTCAGATCAGGACATCTTTTGGGAAGCCCTTTGAAACTGTTACATTGGGTGACCTACTGACGGGGGACTCGTAAGAATGATGTGCAGCTAAATCGTCTGCATATTCCCTTCACTTGTCTTCTTTAATTATTCAGTTGCAAGAACTATTCCATATTGTCTGCGCATATACATTTCACTTGTTTTTTCTTTAATTATTCAGTTACGATACTGTTAAGAATATCCATGAAGTTCTTGGTTCAAATGTTGTGCAAGAACTATTCCGAGCCAAAGTTTTGATGATGTAGCCTATGGTAATCAAAATTTTGATGTTTAAACAACCGGATCCCATCTGAATATAAAATTTGATGCCGTAAAAATAATCTTTGCAGATATTCATGGCAGACTCCGGCAGAAAACGGAAAATGGGTCATTTGTCCAAATATATTTAAATCACGGTTCAAATGGACGAGTAAAAATTTGTATTGGTGAAATGGACACCAAAAAAATAGCGAAGATGAAACTGGATTCATCCCGACTTAAAATTAAAAAATAGCAAGGATGAAATTGGATGCATCCTGATGTAAATTAAAAATAACAAAAAAGTATTTCAAAATGGGTAGGATAAAACTGTTTACATCCTGACTATTTAAAAAATTTGTCCATTTAAACAGTATCAAAATCTAAATGTTCTTTTCACCCAGGAATTGTTGATTTTGGTCTTTTTAACCAATTTTGTGTACAGAAAAATGGTCAGCTAACGTCTTTGGTGATTTTCTCTACATTCTTCGCATCGCCTACCTTTTGAAAGCGATACACTTGCGCTCTGGCCAAATTACCCATAAACTGTACAATGATTCAATGAATTGAGCTTCCATATGAACTTCCCCTTCTTCCAACTTAAAATACTGCTTCCTACCTTTGTAAAACCATTATAAGCTGAGTTGACCACGAAGCTCTTATGCTATCATACATATTAATGAAAATAGATAAAATCAAACATATTCCAACTCGAACTAGTTTCTCAACTTCGCAGAATTTATTTCGCAGCAGCAATGGCGCAGTCCTCCAAATAATGGTGGTAAAAGAAAACAGCTACCAGGTGCAGAATATTGAGCCCTGCATGGAGCAGCACACTCCAGTGTATCCTTGCATTTTAGATTTAGCAAATGACAATCATGTCGCAGGGATACATCTATGTTCACATAAATATAAATATTCTTAAAACTCATGTATAAATAAACAAACAATCAAATTATACTAATAAAAATTTTAAGCGTTGAATCAAAATAATAAACAAAATATAAGATAATTAAGAATCCAAATAATAATAAATAAGTATATTTGTAAGTATCAATATATGTATATATATATACCAACCATTAGTTACTCTACCAGCACTAGCAAATCTGGAAACCAAAATAAAACCGATGAAAACAATGAGAGGGAACTTTTTGAGAGAAGCCATAGCTTAGCTTTTTAGAATTGGAATGGCTTATGGGGTGTAGATTTTTTTATGTTCTTTTCCCAGTATTTGTAAACAGACACGATTACAAACACAAGTGATACCTGCAAAAAAATAGAATAATAAAAAAACACAGTATAAGAGAGACGATTACATATTTGATGATGAAGTACGGACAAAGTAAGAGAGACGATTTTAGACGATTCATATTCGATCAATGTTACAAATTGAACATTGAACGAACCGCAGGTTCCATCGAAGCCTCAAAATCGCAGATTACCGATTGTCACTCTCATTTTTCTAGCATTCATGTGGATCATCCTCATTTTGAGGTTGACATTATATGCTTTAAACCCGAATTTCAGGTCTCAATTGATACCCAAATCAACTACCATGGTTGGTATGAATAAATACTGCAGATCAGCCCTTGTTAATGTAAGTCAAACTGCACAGAATTGTTGGAATATTTTCAACGCCGCTAACCAAAGGGGGGTCCTGGGGGGCATCGCCCCCCAGGCTGTGGTCGACCTGACAGGTCAGGTCGTGGGGGTCCATGGGAGACCGCCCCTGGTGGGGGTTTCAAGGGGGCAACGCCCCCGGAAGAATTTTTTGAACTGACGGTTTTATTTGGCCGATAAAAGCCTGTTCGAAAATTTCGAATCCAAAAGACACCATTGATGTCTGTTGATGAAGGAACCCGACGTTTCGTGAATAGAAACCTGTTGGCGAATAAAAACCTATTCCCAACAGGTGCAAAACCCTTTATAAATAGCTTCTCCCAGTTTCGTTTAACATATAAGAAAAATCAATTTGTTTTCTCTGTTTCAAAAAGCATCATCAGAAATCAGAAATCTCTTTGTGTGTTCTTGATTGAATCAAGGGGTACAAACCTTGAATTCAGTTTTCGTTGCAGGGCTTTCATTGTATCCTGAAGGCAATATTTCGCATACCTGTTGTAATCGCCAATTGTTATTGGGAGGGTAGAAATATTTGTCTAAAAGAAATTTATACAAGCCTTGAAAGTTTTGGAGTGCAACACTTTCTTCTCTGATTCATTCATCCTTTGTGAAACCCAATTTTTTCCAACAGTTTTTAGACAAATATTTCTGGCAATGGAGGGTGAATCTTCGAATTCGAATGCTACTGCTCAATCTCTGCAAGTGATGAACCAAACCTTTACTCGATTGGAACGTTTTGATGGTGAAGGTTTTACCCGTTGGCAAGAGACTGTGAAGTTTTTCCTGATCACCATCAAGTTGTGGTACATACTTGAAGATGGATTGGAGGAAATTCCTGCTGCAACTGACAATGACACTGAGGAATTGAAGGCTAGACGAAAGCAGCGTCAGGAAGATGATTTCATGTGTCGTGGTCATATTTTGAATGCTCTGGACAAACATGTGTACAATGCACATCGGAGTATTGGGACTGCAAAGGGATTGTGGACTGCGCTTGACAACAAATACAAGATTTCTGAAGCAAGCAACAAGAAATTCCTGATTTGCAATTTCATGGATTTTAAGATGGTTGACAGTAAGTCAATCATTGCCCAGGTCAGTGAACTTTTACTCATAGTTAATCACTTAAGGATGCTGGAATTGATCTTGTTTCTGCGTTTGTTGTTGGGGTTATTATTTCTCGTCTCCCCCCTTCTTGGAATGGTTATAAGAAGAAACTTAAGCATGCTGAGACTGACTATGATTTAGAGGCCTTACAACGTCATCTTCGCATAGAAGAGGACTCTCGTAAGCGAGAACTTAAGGATAGTCCACATTCTGAAAACCATTCTAAGGTGAATAGCGTAGAAGAATCTAAAACACCGAATTCCTTGAAACCTAAGAATGATACTCAGTTTAAGAAGCATCCCAACAAGAAGAGTAAGAAGAAGGGCGCTGTCGGCCCTTGCTACTTCTGTGACAAACCCGGCCATTTTGCTCGTGACTGTCGTCTCAAAAAGAAACAACAGCAGAACCAGAAAAAGGAGGCAAATATGGTCGATGACAAACTTGTGATCGTGGTGCAAGCCGCCAATGCTGTTGCTGAAACTGGGGGTGGATGGTGGTACGACAATGGTGCAACCATCCATATCTGTAAGGATAGAAATCTTTACAAGACATACGAACCGGTTAGTGGAGAAGGAAACGATGTTGTCTCCGCAAACGGTCAACGCAGCAAAGTTATTGGGAAAGGCACTGTTGAACTCTCGTTTACTTCGGGAAAGACTGTGACTCTTACTAATGTTTTACATGTCCCTGACATCGTGAAGAACCTTGTTTCCGGCGACCTTTATGAAGGCTGGATTCAAGACGACCTATGAGTCTAATAAGTTTGTGTTGTCCAAAAATGTGTGTGTTTGTTGGACAAGGATATGCTTGTAATGGGATGATTAAGCTTAATTTAATAAATAATGGTTCTGCTTATATTGTTGACTCTGTTAATTTATGGCATGGTAGATTAGGGCATGTGAATTATGGTTCTCTTAGAAACATGAATCGATTAGGCTTGATTTCTGATTGCAATTTTGATCATGCTTCTAAATGTGAAATATGTGTGCAAGCAAAGATAACTAGAATTTCCCATAAGTCTGTAGTACGAAATTCTTCCTTACTTGAATTAGTACATAGTGATGTGGGTGATTTGCATGGTTCTGCCACTCGTGGTGGAAATAAGTATTATGTCACTTTTATAGAAGATAGTACTAGATATGCTTATACATATTTAATGAAATCTAAGGATGAAGTCTTTGATAAATTTAGGATTTATAAAGCAGAAGTAGAGACACAATTAGAGCACAAAATTAAGATTTTACGTTCTGATCGTGGTGGTGAATACTTTCCTACTGAATTTAATTCCTTTTGTCAAGAGCATGGTTTAGTTCATCAACGTACTGCACCTTACACACCTCAACAAAATGGTATGGCTGAAAGGAAAAATAGAACTTTGATTGATATGGTTAATTGCATGCTTATAAGTTCTGGTTTGCCTAATTCTTTGTGGGGTGAAGCTATGTTGTCTGCATGTTATATTTTGAATAGAATTCCTTTGAAAAAGAAGAGTGTTTCTCCTTATGAGTTGTGGTTTAAGAGGAAACCAAACTTGAGAAGACTTAAAGTCTGGGGTTGTTTAGCATATGTTCGAAAGCCTGATCCCAAAAGACCAAAGTTGGGAAACAGGGCTTATAAATGTGCTTTTGTGGGATACTCTCTTAATAGTATCACCTACAGATTTATAAACCTTGACACTTTTGAGATTATAGAATCTGTAGATGTGGAATTCTTTGAGAACTTAAATAGGAACAGTTCTCAAATGCAACCCATGGAGAATCCATTGTTACCTGATCTAGAACCTATGGAGATTGATAACAATGATGAAAATCCCTCTCCTACTCATGACAATGATATTTCAGTGCCTACTGAAGATATCGAACCTAGAAGGAGTAAGAGAGGAAGGATTGAGAAAAAGCCTGATCCAAACTTTATTTATTACCTTGTAGAGGCAAATAAGAATAGAATTCTTAGTGTTAACCAGTATGTTATGCATACTGATGATGACCCTAAAACTTATGCTGAAGCCATGAGTTCTAGAGATGCAAATTTCTGGAAAGAAGCCATCAATGATGAAAAGCATTCGCTTTTGACTAACGGGACTTGGGTATTAGTAAATTTACCTCCTGGTGCTAAAGCAATAGGAAGTAAATGGATATTCAAGAGAAAGTTGAGAGCTGATGGTGAAGTTGATAAGTTTAAGGCAAGGCTAGTTGCCAAGGGTTATAAACAAAGACATGGTATTGATTACTTTGATACATATGCTCCTGTTGCCCGCATCTCATCCATTCGTTGCTTGATTGCACTTGCTTCTATTCATAAGTTGGTTGTGCATCAAATGGATGTCAAAACTGCTTTTCTAAATGGGGATTTAGAAGAAGAGATATATATGGAACAACCTGAAGGTTTCATTACCAGGCCAAGAGAAGAAAGTTTGCAAGTTAGTGAAATCTCTCTATGGTTTGAAGCAAGCCCCTATGCAATGGCATGAGAAGTTTGATAAAGTAGTTTTGTCATATGGTTTTGTGGTGAATGATGCGGACAAATGTATCTATAGTAAGCATGATAGTTCTGGTTGTGTGATTCTCTGTTTGTATGTTGATGATATGTTAATCTTTGGGTCTGACATATCTGTTGTGGAAGAAACAAAGAAGTTTCTTAGTTCTAACTTTGATATGAAGGATTTAGGAGAGGCTGATGTAATCTTGGGAATTAAGATCCTAAGAAAGGGAGATGAGTTGGTTTTAACTCAATCTCATTATATTGAGAAATTTCTCAAGAAATATGGTCACTTTGATGACAATCCAGCACCTACTCCTTTAGACCATACTATCAAGTTAATGAAGAACACCGGCCGTACTCATGCTCAACTTGAGTATTCTAGTGTTATTGGGAGTCTTATGTACGCTATGCATTGCACAAGACCGGACATAGCCCAAGCCGTGGGAATATTATGTCGTTTCTCAAGTAATCCAGGATATGAACACTGGAAAGCAGTTTCAAGAGTTATGGCTTACTTGAAAGGAACAATAAATTTTGGTTTGCATTACCAAGGCTATCCCGCTGCACTAGAGGGGTACAGCGATGCTAACTGGAACAATGTAGAATCAAATTCCAAGTCAACTTCTGGATGGATTTTTACATTAGGGGGTGCTGCTGTGTCTTGGAGTTCCAAGAAGCAGACTTGTATTTCTGATTCAACAATGTTGTCAGAATTGATAGCTTTAACTGATGCATGTAAGGAGGCAGATTGGCTTAGAAACCTACTTATGGAATTCCTTTTTGGAAGAAGCCAACTCCGGCGGTCTTGATTAATTGTGATAATCAAGCTACAATCTATAATGTCTCTAATAAGACTTATAATGGAAAGTCTAGACATGCAAGTCTTAGACACTACATGGTTAGGCAACTACTCAAGAGGGGAGTAGTTACGGTTAACTTTATTGAATCAAAGAGGAATTTGGCAGACCCATTTACGAAAAGTCTACCAAGTTCAGTGGTTTCAATAAAAAGGAAAGAAATGGGACTAAGGTCTGTGAAGGAAGTTTGATCTCCCATAGCAGAAACCCAACCTATGTTTTGAAAAGGATAAACAAGGTTCAATGTGGTACCAACAAGTTATGGAGTAGATTATGGAGCACTAATATAAAAACTTCCCATTTCTTATTAGTGCTGGTTTCTGCAAGAAAATAGGATGGATGTAAATCCTTAATGAGTCTATGATTAGTAAAAGGTGTATCGCAGAAACACCTTCGAGACTTACCTATATGAGTATGGAAATAAGGCCGTTTCCTAAGAGAAGAAGACCGTTCTCTAAAGAAGACTCATGAACAAGGATATAAGCACATGGCCATTAACGTGCTTGGCTACAGAACACATGATTTTATGAAATCAATATGTGTGGAGACTCCGGTTTTATCATAAGGGGTACTTGGTTCAAGACTGGTTTCACCATAGAACCTCGATAAGGCTTTGAGTTTCTTACACTAAGTGAAGGTTCAAATCCAAAAGATACCTATCATTTATGTGTTGATTTCAACGATGATGCTTAGTCTCAATTGTGCTTGAACTACGTTGGCTTGATCCCACTCGGGTACGTAGGCAGTCACTTCGGTGATGCAGTCACTCTGATTTAAAAGTTTTAACTTTGTTTTATGGTTTTTGAAAATAGGGGGAGAATGTTGGAATATTTTCAACGCCGCTAACCAAAGGGGGGTCCTGGGGGGCATCGCCCCCCAGGCTGTGGTCGACCTGACAGGTCAGGTCGTGGGGGTCCAGGGGAGACCGCCCCTGGTGGGGGTTTCAAGGGGGCAACGCCCCCGGAAGAATTTTTGAACTGACGGTTTTATTTGGCCGATAAAAGCCTGTTCGAAAATTTCGAATCCAAAAGACACCATTGATGTCTGTTGATGAAGGAACCTGACGTTTCGTGAATAGAAACCTGTTGGCGAATAAAAACCTATTCCCAACAGGTGCAAAACCCTTTATAAATAGCTTCTCCCAGTTTCGTTTAACATATAAGAAAAATCAATCTGTTTTCTCTTCAAAAAGCATCATCAGAAATCAGAAATCTCTTTGTGTGTTCTTGATTGAATCAAGGGGTACAAACCTTGAATTCAGTTTTCGTTGCAGGGCTTTCATTGTATCCTGAAGGCAATATTTCGCATACCTGTTGTAATCGCCAATTGTTATTGGGAGGGTAGAAATATTTGTCTAAAAGAAATTTATACAAGCCTTGAAAGTTTTGGAGTGCAACACTTTCTTCTCTGATTCATTCATCCTTTGTGAAACCCAATTTTTTCCAACAAGAATTCCGAACAATCGACTAACTTTCTGCTGCAAGCTTCCTACTCTAGCTATTGCACAAGAATCTACGGTTCGAAGTTTCATATTGAATTGGCATATTTATCTAGCATCTAGTGCACTCTTGTAGAAGTAAAGAAAAGGTTGAATAGGCACCTGCTGGAAGCAATGACAACACAATCTCTCGAAAGAAGAAACTCCCGCGCGAATGCTTTGCCAAGTCCCCTGTTACAGACAACAAACCTATTAGAAAACGGGAAGTCCAAAATTCAAAGACTTAAAAGGCTTAGACAAATAAAGCTTCCACGTTGAATGGTGAGGAAATCCTCGCTTTCTACTGGTCGAAAAAAGGCCTTTTTTTAGTTTTGTGAAACAAAAGTTTTGGTGAGGACACTTGGTAATGTATGATTGGTTTAAAAAGAATAGGAAAAGATAAAAAAAGGAAATCAAATTCAAATTGGAATTTGCGATGACATTTGGAAACATATGACTGGTTTAAAAAGAATAGAAAAAGATAAAAAAAGAAACCAAATTCAATTTGGAATTCGTGAGGACACTTGACAACGTATGATTGGTTTAAAAATTACAAACTAAAAAGGAAAACCAAACCTACCGTGTTTGGAATTTGGGATATTCTGCGTTTCCTCCTCTCCCGAGATCGCTAATTAGCGTTTCCTCCCCAAATAAATTGAAATTAGTGTTTCCTCCCGTCGTTAGCTTTTCCATTCATTGCTCGGTTAGCTGAGTCAGCACCTATGCACGCGTGGCAAACCTACCGTGTTTGGAATTTCGGCTATTCTACGTTTCCTCCTCTCCCAAGATCGCTAATTAGCGTTTCCTCCCCAAATAGATTGAAATTAGTGTTTTCTCCCGTCGTTTACTTTTCCATTCATTGCTCGGTTAGCTGAGTCAGCACCTATGCACGCGTGGCAGAACAAAAACACTTTTTCAGTAAACTACCGAAAATAACCTCACACCTAAAACAACGCTTATCCACATGGACTGCTCACGAACCGATAGATCGATACCAACGGTGACTTTTAGTCTTCTTCTTCTTTTCCTATCTAATCCATCATTTCCCACGTTCGATTGTGGGCGGCCGATCTGAATTTACAATCAACCGCAAAATAACGATCACCGTGACATTTAATTTAGGTTATGGGAAGAGACTACCGTGAATTTTAAAGATCTTAGAGCGATTGGCTATGACGAATTCCAACGGAGTTCTCTCCATTACCATATGTGGAATGCATATCTATTGTTTGAGAGAAGGCCTAAGTGACTGTGTTACTCTAGTTAGTTATATTCTAAAAATGAAATAGGACGGACACATATTTCGCACAAATCTAAGAGCGTATTTTGGGTAGATTTTAAATAATAATATTAAGTTGGCCACATGTGCGCAATTGCTGACTCAGCTAACTGAGTAATGGATGGAAAAACTAACTGTGGGAGGAAACACTAATTTCAATCTATTTGGAAAGGAAACGCTAATTAGCGATCTTGGGAGGGGAGGAAATGCAAAATAATCCTTGGAATTTTTTGGAATTCCAAATTCGTATCTACCGTATAAGGACTCTTTTTTCTAAATTAATACTATCTAAAAGGAAAAAAGAATCCACATATTTTCTGAAAATAAAATTAATATCTAAAGGGGAAAAAATCCACGTAGTTTCTGCGAAAATAAAATGGAAAAATAAATAAAATATACACATATTCTCCACCTATTAAATGTGTTTGCTCGCCACGCCAAATCAAAAATACATCGCCACGGGCGGGGCGAAGCCCCGCACACACCAAATCAAAAATGCATCGCCACGGGACGGGGAGAAGCCCCAAGCACACCAAATCAAGAATGCATCCCCACGGGGCGTGGTGAAGCCCCGCATACACCAAATCAAAAATGCGTCTTCGCCCCGCGCACACCAAATCAAAAATGCATCTCCACAAAGAAAAGGAAATCAAATTCAATTTGGAATTCGCCAGGACACTTGGCAACATATGATTGGTTTAAAAAATACAAACTCAAAAGGAAAACCAAACCTACTATGTTTGGAATTTTATGGAAATCCAAATTTAATTTGGAAATCAAGTATCTACCATATAAAGACTGTTTTTTCTAAATTAATATCTAAAAGGGAAAATAATCCACATATTTTCTGCGAAAATAAAATGAATATCTAAAGGGGAAAAAATTCACATATTTTCTGCAAAAATAAAATGAAAAAGTAAATAAAATATGCACATATTCTCCACCTATTTAATGTGTTTGCCTGCCACACCAAATCAAAAATACATCGCAACGAGGCGGGACGAAGCCGTACGCACACCAAATCAAAAATGCATAGCCATGGGACAGGACGAAGTCCCGAGCACACCAAATCAAAAATGCATCCCCACGAGGCGGGGCGAAGCCCCACATACACCAAATCAAAAATGCATCATCACGGGGCGGGGCGAAGCGCCGCGCACCCCAAATCAGAAATGCATCCCGCGCGGCTGGGCAGACGAAACCCCATGCACACCAAATGAAAAAAATAAAATGCTCGGTGCGTAGCACGGGCACAAATCTAGTGTTCATGACATGCAGAGATATGCACGACACTTCCCATCTTTAAAATGAAACAAAAAAGTTTATTGCCTAAACTTCTTTGTAATCCTAAAACTACAATCAAATTTCAGGCAGAAGATAGTTGTCTGAGGCATTTTGTCAAATAGGAATTGACCAAACCAATATTTTTTGAAGAATTAGTTCCATGACAATTTGAACATGGGAATAAAAATTATAAATGTACTACCTAATTCTGTACATACAAACTACAATTTATCACTTTGCATCACACTAGAATCAGCAAGGAGTAGTTAAAACCCCCATATCTTTCGATTTCCTTAGTTTTAGTTCATTTTCTCTGTAATTGTAAGTGGTTGCAAGTCAAAAAGTTTTGAGGTACCTGAAACCGCTTTTAGCTTTGGAAGAATTTCAGTGGAAATTTGCAATCTAAAAAGTTTTCATGGTGTAGGGGTACAGTACCCGGGTACTCATAATGTTTGTGTGTGGAATTAGGACGGGTTGTTAATATGGGTTCGGATGCGGGACCCCGACCCCGAAGATCATCTTCACCCGAAAATCTGAAACTTCTCTGTTGGCCATGTTTTGGGAAGCCCTTTGAAACTGTTGTACATTTGGAGACCTACTGATGGGTGATTCGTAAAAATGATATGTAACTAAATCATCTACATACATTCATTTCACTTGTTTCTTTTTTAATTTAAATCTGATGCCAAAAAAAAAAAAATCTTAGCCGAAAAGCGTCTTTGGTGAACTTCTCTACAGTCCACCTACCTTCAGATACATCTCAACAACATGCTAAATTTTTTCATTCTATCATATGCTTTAGATATGAAGATCGTAAGTTCAAGCATAACGTAACGTTTTTCTCAACGTTTCAATATCTTAGGCTCTATTACAACTGATTGATTTTTCTTTTTAAAGACGTTTTGACTAGAATTAAAAATACACAAATTCAACGTTGTGTATCTAATTGGGCTGAGTCCCATAACACTTTGTTTTGCAAAATCAGCACAACCCTCAATACAGGTTTTACTAACGAGCGATGACAACAATAAGTCTGTTGTTGTTGGTTTTTTTCTTCAAGACAAATACTCGTGATGATAACTGATGGGAATTATCCCAGATGGCTAGGGGTCAAACTTCCAATTTATGGGTTATGGGTTCGATTCCCGTACTATCTGATAAAAAAAAAAAACTACTCGTGTATATGTGCCTCCAATGAACTGAGTATGCTATGAAATGCTCTCAAACACCTTTGGATCTTGTTTTTGAACTAACATTTCACAAATGAAAATTCAAGACCAGAACAATTTCGTCGGATACTGATATTGGCAAGATTTATTCTTAGGCCATCTTGCTTGGATGCTATGAAAAAAAATGCTTGTTTCTTTGAGATCACTCTCATTAATTAATGTGCGTCTGGTAAAGGGTACTCTTGGATAATCGTTAATCTCCCATGAGAGCTTTCCCTTTTGCATTCGTTATTATATGACAGAATAATATCAAAGAGTATCTCACATTAATTGAGAATACTACGGTTTCATGAGAGAATAAAGCTAAGTAAGGAAACAACATAATATCTAATCTATTACACCCCCTTAGTCGGAGCGGGAGAAGAGCAGACGCTCAGACTAGCACGGAAACGAGTAAACAACTGTGGTGGATTGCCCTTGGTAAAGGTATCAGCATATTGATTTTCCGAGGGGATGTGTAAGACATGAATGTCACCAATACAAACACGATCACGTACGGAATGTATATCAATCTCCACATGTTTGGTGCGTTGATGTTGAAACGGATCGCCGGACATATAGAATGCACTGACGTTATCACAATATACATTAGTGGAACGTCGTAGAGGTAGATGGATCTCAAGAAGTAAGTTGCGAACCCAAGTATTACTATCTGCAACTATTGGAATGCATAAGAAATATCTGATCTAGTGAAGGCAGACAAAATAAAGACTGTAGGTTGTTCAGTCAAAGTAGTAGGAGCCAGACTAGTAGAGGTGGTAGCGGAAGAAGTGGGAGGTACTGTAGGTCTGGCCTGTGGGGAGGAGTATATGGAATAGGGAAATTGAGGACAATAGACGAAGGGGATGAGGGAGCTTTAGGCTTAAGATTACGTAGAGTTTAACTAGTGGATGATCCACTAACTGCAAGAAATAAGTAGAAAAAAATAGAAGATCATAAATCGGACAAAAATGAGAATGAACTGATAAGCAAGAGAAAAAATCAACATTAACAACGACAAGAATTCATGAGATTCATAACAAAGAAAGGGGACGTTAGAACAAGAAAGTAATCCAAGAAGCACGAAATAGGAAACAACCAAGATTTAGAAGATAGAAGAGACCAACATTCTGAGAAATATAAACAAAAAGATAAGAGGAATTCATTTTCTAAGAAATTGAAGAAGATGAGAAAGATAAGAAAAGTTCATGTAGAAAAAAAGAAAATAAGCAACGATGTGCATCTTGCAATAGTCGTTCAGTAGATTTAGCAGAGAGAAAAGATTTCTGAAAAAGATAAGAAAAGAAAAGTTCATGTAGAAATATAGAAAAGAAGCAACGATATGCATCTTGCAACAGTCGTTCAGGAGATCTAGCAGAGAAGAAATATGAGCAGAAACTGTAGAGAAAATAGATCGAGTTTAGAAAACAACTAATATGGAAAGAAAGAATCATAGACGAGATTGGAAAGAAAAGAGATTGTAGATTTGAGAGAAAAGCACAAAACTGAAGAGAAAAGATCAATATTACCGGAAATTTGATCAGTAGAAAGAGAAATCACAATCCATAAAGCTTCAACAAGAATCTTCAATGAAAAATCTCCAACAGTTAATTCCAGATTATCGGAAACCAGATCTGAGATGCCAAACGAAAACGAAGGTGGGTTGCAGCAGCAGAAAATAAAATTGATGATGATGGTGATGGTGGTGGAGGTTGTGGTTGTGATGGTGGTGGTGATGGAAAACCAGGCCTAGAATCTTACCTGAGAGATGGCAGACATCTCTCAGTCTGATACCATCTTGGATAATCGTTAATCTCCCATGAGAGCTTTCCCTTTTGCATTCGTTATTATATGACAGAATAATATCAAAGAGTATCTCACATTAATTGAGAATACTACGGTTTAATGAGAGAATAAAGCTAAGTAAGGAAACAACATAATATCTAATCTATTAGGTACGTTGAAGATTTCAGCTGGAGACTGATAACAACTGCGTCTGAACAAACAATGGTTATAATCACATTTTGGATCATAGGCAAAATTTTCCGCTATCCATTACACTATTACAATAACATGATGTAGAATATTTGGGCTACTTCTCTACAGTATCCTGACGCAACAACGAAAACCATTTTCAAGAAGTAAAACATAAAAAGCTATGCATACTAATGTCTTGTCAGCTGCTTAGAATCTCATAATAACCATTATGTTTCTCGACAGCACATATATTTTATAAGAAGGACAAGTCATAAGCATGTGAATTATTAAAACAATACCATACTAAAAATTTCTTATCGGTACTAACTTCAAAAGATTAATTTTTAAGGGTGTAAAGTATGTAATTTAACCTAAAGAAGCAGAAGTTGTGGCTTTGTTACATGTTGTCAAATGGGCCAAATCAAAAAGCATTATAAACCTGGTCATTGAAGAGGATAACTTATTTACTATTCTATATCTACAACGCGAAAAGAATATAGTCCAATGGAAAAGTAAGGATAATATTATATGAAGCTGCTAGCTAGGATTTTGGCGGACAATTTGTTTTTTTTTTTTTTTTTTGGGTTTCCAATATGTTGACAGAAGAGAAAATGGGATAGCATATATATTGGCAAATAAAAGAAGAAATTCTTCTATCTCATATTTTATAATGTATCCAATTTAAATAACAACGTTGTCACAAGTTCATAGGAACCAATCCAACTGATCCAGTCATCGTTGAGCCATCTTATTTAGAGTTGATCCCGAACAAGCATGTATTATAATATTAGTCGATTTTATGTACGTTTTTTATGTTCTAATATATCCGTCTTATGTTCAAAAAAAAGAAAAAAACTAACTTAACCATATTCGTTAATTGATCAAATATAATCATCCGGTAAGAACATACTCTTGACGTCCTTACTATCTAGAGTGTAAAATGTTGTAGGTGAAGTTGAAGCGAAAAACCAAGTAAGCCTTAATTCTCTACTTGCGATCTAATTTAAATCTTATTTCTTCCCCCATTATCCTTGTTCTTTTAATCCGAACCAAATTCTATAGTTATTTAATAGGAAAGAAGATACATTAAGAACTTAAACTAAATTTTACATAAGAAAAGTATTTTATGAGATCTCAAAACTTTTGAGCGGAGACTTGATCCGCTGACCTCCTACTTGAGAGTCAGACTCCTAACGAACTGGGCTGACACCTGATGGTTTAATATACTTCATATTAGCTCTAATTTTCTCTAGCTATTCTCTCATATTGACTAATAATTGTTTGTTTATATTGAAATTTGATAATTTATTCAACCATATTAGGCTATATATAATAAATGTGTATAATTTCATGGGTTATGTTGAATGTTTATAAAGATTTGTTTGGTTAGCTTAATTACTTATTTTATATGGGGTTATCACTAATAAAAGTACGGGTTACAAATTATGAAAGCCAAAATTTTTTTGCAAAAGACATGAGAGGAAATAATACAAAATTTAGACAATCAAATCCATCTAGATGCCAACTTTCAAGAAGAAACCATGCACAAAATATTTTAGTTTCAGTAAGTTGTACATACCAGCGACGAAATTAGGATTGAAAATGTAGGTGAATTAATACAAAATGACGAATTTCTGGGAGCTTAAATTTTTTACAAAAAAAAATAAAACTTTAAAAACAGCTTCTTTAGTAGGTTTTAACAATTTTGGGGTGGCTCGAGCACCCCCAAATTCCGTCATTGGTACATAGGGCTTCAGTTGGTCACTATAACCTTGTCAGACAACCTATGACACCTCTTCTCATTTGGACCCTGTGACAAGATGGGGTGGTCCTTGGCCCGTGGCCAGTATGACCTAAAAGTCGGAACTGTGACGAAACGACGTGGCCCGCGGCCAGTAGTACCTATATATACACACACTCACAAAAGAGAGAAAAGAAAGGTAGAAAAGGGTTAGGGCTTAGGATAACTCCCGAAAGATATTTTATTCTTCTTTGTTTCGGCTGATTTTACAACAATGCTTTCGTAATCCCATAGTTTCAGTTCTGATTCAATCCCATGCATATTTTTTTAATCGGTTCAATTAATCCTATGTATATGTGTTGTTTTCGTGTTGCCTAAAGTCTATAAAATGCATTTTCTCTGGTTGGCTAACTTTGCCCTAAATTCTGATAATCAGAATCTTGAAATGGAAGAGGACAAAAACACCTCCAAAGTTGAAAACAATGAAGAAGATGGTGAGACTACTATCGGTCGTCTACTTAAACTTCCGAAGAACGAATCCGAAGAAATATCAGATGAGGATGATGATGGTTATGGTGGTCATCTTAGACCACTAATATTGAAGTTTAAACAAGTTATACAAGAAAGCGATGCTAAGCAGAAGACATGTGCGTAAGCAGGAATGATATATATGGAAGCAATAAAAAGGCCGATAATAAAGAGGCCTCCGATTAGTGATTTAGATGCTAAGCTGAAGATACATATGGAAGCACATGAGGATATAAGTTTTTTAATTTATACATACATAATTTAGGATCTTGAACAACATGATAATCACTAGTATGTATGGTGGTATGAGATATGAACCTTTGCCATTGATGTTGATTGCAAGTAATCCTCCAAGAACACCCGTATCACAAAATATCTTGTAGAGATTCTTAGTTTCTCCTTCTTGACCTTTTGTGTAATGAATCAATAAAATTCATGAACCAATACTGATGGTTATTGAGTTCCTTTTATAGGTAGAAGGGGGACCAAGGCTCATAGATTTAGAATTAACATTCAATCTCGACCGTCCATCAAGGAAGAGGGAATATGGAAGGATCCCAAAATTGTAACCAACATATTTAGCAATATTCATAATTAACCAAGTTATCACATGGCCCAAGAGGATATTTCTATGTGTAGAAATATTCCTACATTCTCCCACTGGTCCATGTGATAATTTGTATAATGGTTAATCGTAGAAAACATAAGGCGCGCATAATTGCTAAACAAAATTTAATGGTTAACATAATACCTTGATCAAGCAAACTACTCATGCGAGTCATAGCGGTGGCACATTGTCCTATTATCAACATTTTCCCTTCCATGTACCACAACACAAACAACTTACTTAATCAGGCCTTAAATAGGGATATCTTAATGGTCCTGTGATGTCTTCAAAAGAAAGACAATTTCTGTTAACATTCATCCATTCACACAAGTGTATACTAACACATGGATACAGAAATAATTCAGAACGACATTAATAAGATCTCAAGAAGTGTTCATAAATAGGCACATAACTTAGCCGAATTCAATAATCAATTACTCCCACATACCCAAGATTTTAATATTTTCTTAAAAGGTCTTAAAAGGTAATTGCTCAATAAGTGCATCTCCGATGCAATTGTGCTTAAGTAATACCTGAACAACTATTGTTTCTGAATTGCTTGATTCACGCATATATACTCAAGGTTCATGTGTTTTGTTCCTTTGGTATCATATCGTGCTTTAATGCTGCGAATCTAAGACAGTAAATTTCAGCAATGTGGAGACGAACCTTAAGGCCCCAAGTCTCGCAGACATATATAAATATTCAAACTTAATTTTGGGACTAGTAGTAATGGATTCTTTCTTTATAGAATCCGTAAATCCACCAAAATTGAGGTTTGAAAATTCAATCAACTCTAATTGGATATGCTAAATAATTGTAAGACATAATTCAAGATTAGTATCTCAAGATTCTTGATAACTTTCCCATAATTTATTCTTCATTTCTGGCATTTAGTTAACATATCAAATCTTCTTATATGTTCCATATTGGAATTATAAGACATAATGAAGATTAAATTTATATCTTGTATCCAACATGAAACAAAATTCGTTAAATATGTTATTATCTCTAAATTCTTTAAATATTTGATATGTGCTTCATATGAGAGCTTTAGTAATCCATATGATATGTATTATCACATGGTAAGCTCCACAATATCTTTTATTTCCAAAAAAAATATAGTGATATGCATAAATTCAAGATCACTACTCGTAAGTGTCTTAACATACAAGACCAAGAGTATTAATTTCTCCCACTGATCTTGAGGTATATGCATAAATCTGTAATAATTTCATCCAAAACTAGAAACATTTATAGTTGTGTTGAATTTCATATACCATTAACGGAAGATGCTTAAATTTCATACTTTGATTTCTAAAATTTGTAGACCAAAATTTATCATTAATAAAGACCATTTTCACATTTAGTTAATGCAACTCTTAGGTACTGAGCTACAAATAACACTCTGACAATTCTGAATAAGTCTTTCTTTGACATGAGAGAAAAACTTATTTATAATCGATGAATCATTTCAGAGTAAAACTTCAGCTACAAGTCTTGCTTTATACCGTTTAACATTGCTATTACAGTCGTGTTAGGTCAGAAAGCCCACTTTCATACAACTGATTTGTCCTTCGAGCAATTAAACAATATCCGAGACTTGACTTTCAACCATTGATTTTCGCTCACAAACATTAATCCATTAATCAAAATTATTACACATAATATTTGTGAACCGGAAGCCGAGTCTTTTCCATTCCATATCAAAATGAAATAATTCTTGTAAGAAAATTACTGAAACAACACGAATAACTTCCTTTCAATCTCTTTTGAGACCTTCTTGATGCCGGTTAATGTTGTTATCAAAAAATTTCTTTATCGGCAGTAGTTATATTATGGAGTATTGGATCAGTAATTTGTGGTCTTTCATTATCTACCATTTCGACAATGAGAAGATTCACAACATTTGTAAAAGTCTTAGATAAAGGGATTATTATCGTGGCTTCTCAAACAGATATATCCATGTACTCCCACATTTAATGCCATCACTAATGAATTTACATTTTCGGTTTCAATAAATCTCATCATACTATGGATAAAAAAATTAAATTATACCCTTGGATTATTTAGGAAAACCAATGAACCAGTAATAGTTTTCAAATCCATTCTTGAGAATGTAAGCCCTCAACTCCAACTAAATAACCATAACTTACAGGTAGTTTGAACTAGGTTTCCATCCTTTCACAGTCCAAAGTGTGTCTTTGAAACTGCTTTACTGGAATCTATCTAAATTACACAGTTGTAGAAAGAAAAAACATTCACAAATGTATAGCCATTATGCATGGCTCATCATGCTTCTAACCATTTTTCATAAAAGTATGATTTAGCCTGTTGATATATACCACTATGCCAAGGATATGTTGGCCGTATGTATTGAGCAACAATTCCAAACTTTTGGAGATAGTATGCAAAAGATTTAGGATATTATCCCGTTTTTTCATACCTTTCACAATATTTACCACCTTTGTCAGACTTTATGATTTTAACTTTATCTATAATTTCCTCTCAATTTCAATAATGAATGTTCGAGAAAACATCCATGGATTGAGATTCATAATGCAATCGATAGATTTACACAGTAATGCGAAAAATCATCAGGTGATAAACAATTTTAGCTTCCAAAATTTGGACCATTAAAAGTCTACAAAATAATCATAATCAACAATTAATAAGAACAAAAGATGAAATGTATAATAGAGATAAATGACAATTAAGCTTACAATAGTTTCATACCTTCAATAAGATTCTTCTGCGGGTAAAACCTTATCAAGGAACAATGTGAGAAATGAGAAAACATCAATATATATTTTTACCTTCTCATCCACACAACATTATGTTTGTTTAATACCACAACTAGAGTCACCTGTGGGTGAATCACGTTCTAAAATGTATTAACAAACTCGAATAATTCTAAATATGTTCATCCTAATATAATGTGAATTGTAGTCACCTGTGGGTGGCTATTATTTCACATGTGTATGAAACATTTAGATAACTTTAATGTTTAATGAAACGTGTGAACCAAGACCACTTGTGAGCAGCATTGTTCTAATCGTTAATTCAAACTAAAAGGACTCAAAATACACACACTTACATGATAAGAGTTTAGTATCACTGTGGTGATAACTAAACAATCCAGCAAAGATATACAATTGCAAATACCACACTAACTTTTCTTGTGATATTGCACAGTCTCACTCAATGATATGTACATACTTGATCTGATCATAAATTTAGTCTATCATAGACAATTATGAGTATCCCTAAAACATTAATCACAACCATTTATTCAAAAGTATGTCATATATAAATTATGAAAACATCAACACCCTTTAATTGAAAAAATCCAAACATGGCGAACCTTTCTTAACCCAAAATCAAGTATTAAGCAAGTTTATAAGTATGTTTCAGTAATGAAATCTCATTGAAGAAAAAAAATTCTTTAATGCATCACTAGTTCAAATGCAAGTTTGAAAAACAAATCGTGATGAATATGGGATATAGTGTGGATTAAAATGCAATGAACATCATATAGTTTCACAAATATGAAGGAATTTATCCAAAAATAAAACCTCAATATTTTTTATAGAGGATGCAGTAAGTTTTAGATAAAACGACATAATAAAATATTCATGAAAATATGAAAAAATACATAATGGGTTACTCAACTCGATAATGAGTTAGTAAATTTTCTTTTATGCATTTTATAAGAATAATAAAGAATTATGCAATATTTACTTAATCTTGATCTTTACTTTTATCTCTAGTATATGCAATCAACATTATAGCATTCAAGTTAGAAAATGATGAGAAATGACATTAGATGCTCATTAAGGCATAAAGTGATTCAGATCCATAATGTATAACCAAAAATCATATCCTTTAGTGTCTTCTTAAACATGTGAACTCGAATCACCTGTGGGCAGTTTTTGTTCTAATGTATTTAAGCAAAATAATATTACAAGCACTTTGGATATGGGTAAAAAAAAGTTATTTGAAATCACTGTGGTGACTGCCAAATTACTTAAAAATAATTCCATTAATATAATAATTCAATGATCGCTAAACCTTACCTTTATAGTTCGGAGAATTCGTGCTTACAATAACATTATGATTATTGATAAGATAAAAATACTCAAGCATCCATGTGGTGATAGCTAAAGAGTGTCAACATAATAATCTTAAGCACAATTATCTTATAATCAAGCAACCAACGTCGAGGAAGAATAATGAAATATGCGAACACATAAACAATTTCATAATGCACACACGAATTTAGTGATGTAAATAAAAAAATTGATCATAAATTTTCTCATTAAATCATTCAATAACAAATCGTCTTAGGTTGCACATTAATATTTTCAATAAGGCGGAAGCATATTAATTATTGGTTTCACTTGTGATAATGTGGTTTTATAATAAAAATTCAATAAGAAATCGTTTTAGAGTTTCGATAAAACGGAAGCATTATGGTTAGTTACCATTTCATTAAGTAAAAACCCCTTAATAATTTCTTGAATTTCTTAATACTAGAATAGGAATTGGTTTCAATTACAAACCGATTTTATTTATTGGTTGGTTCCATATATAAATATAAAATTTTCACTAGATTAAATTTGAACCAAGGTTTTTTTTTAACCCATTCAAATCACATTTAAACCAAAAATCAAGCCAACAATCAAACAACGGAAGTCAAATGAACAGTCAAAGTCAACAGTCAAACAAACAGTGAAAGTCAACAAAAGTCAAATAGACAGTCAAACAGTTAAGAATTTTGAGAGTTTTCGAAGTTTTCCACTTCATGTCAAATAGACGTTAAGCCTGACTTTTGAAAAAGGTCTCAAACATAATTATTTGGTCTGCATTAAGTTAATCCCAAGATCCATAAGACAACAAAACTTTATGTAAGCCGTCCCGTATATAATTGAAGATCAAGAAAAGAAACTTGCATATTTTTACTTGCATGAATCAAATAAAAAAAAGTTATATTGATCATGAAACACTCACATCATATCACCATGTTAAGAATCAAATCATAACAAACCATGTTATTTATTTATTTTAAGATCATGAATCATTCACACATGTCATCAAAATTTAATACAAAAATGGATTATTTATTTTTTTATTTTTCATCATTTCTTAATAATTCATGGTATATAAACATAAACATGATTATTAGAAATTAAAAAACAGACATGGTGATGGATCCAAATCAACAAAACAATTCCATACAATCATCATGGAAGATCATGGAGTTCTAAACCAAGCTCTAGATGCCAAATATAAGTTTTTTAATTTATACATAAATAATTTAGGATCTTGAACAACATGATAATCACTAGTATGTATGGTGGTATTAGAGATGTGTAATGAATCAATAAAATTCATGAACCAATACTGATGATTATTGAGTTCCTTTTATAGGTAGAAGGGGACCAAGGCTCATAGATTTAAAATTAACATTCAATCTCGACCGTCCATCAAGGAAGAGGGAATATGAAAGGATCCGAAAATTGTAACCAACATATTTAGCAATATTCATAATTAACCAAGTTATCACATGGCCCAAGAGAATATTTCTATGTGTATATTCTTACAGAGGAATGTAACGACGCCCTATTCAAATTTATGGAGGCTCATATGGAACTTATGTGGAAACAACAACTTATGGATCTATCTGATCATAATGAGATCATACCACTCGTACCGTAGGTAGCAGTATAGAATAATGAATCCCTTGGTTTGTACTTCCATTAATTTTTTTGTTTGAGTTGAATGTGAAATCAGTGTTGCTAGCACTTGGAGGTTTTACCACTCATATTTACGAACTAATGGACAAGGAGCGAAGGAGGGGTTTGAATACCCTCCAGGAGCGAAACTGATGAAGTGGTGATGCCATCAGCAACAATGTTTTCCTCTTATTTTGTTATGAAATGAACTAGCTAGAAGAATTGACATGGAGTTGCTATCCAGTGAAGAACCCCATTAACAAATGCATTACTGTAATAACTTAGCTCATAAGGAAGGATTAATTCCGGGTAATGTTCTCTATGAATCCGATCCTAATGTATAAACCTGAACTTTAGAACCTTTACAAACCTCTCATTTATTAAAGACAAGATTAGCTCTAACAATCTTGTAATCATCCGTATCGGAATTATAACCAAGTCGGTAAGTGACGTCGGTTACTTCCGAATCAAGTTTTATTTCCTTGAACTCTTTCGTAGTTGGGTTCCAAAGGCAAAGATTAATAAACACTAAACTCCGATGGCTTCTCCTCAAACGGCTCATCAAAATCAAACCATTACAAGAATCATGAGTGGCCATCTCTATTTGTGGATCGTTAACCAGTTGAGATTTGAATGGGAAATTTACATTCATAGGCTCCAAGTAGTAACCTTCAAACGTTGTTAAGGATGATGATTTTCTTATAAGCTTATGAAACCCTTTATCAAATTTTATTGAAAAACAATTAAACTTTCTGCTTCTGATGCTTTTCTTAAGATGAATTTTAATGAAACTAGGGTCTCTGAACAAGTTATAGCACCAGCTTTTGCATACGTACCTGAATCGGAGTATCGATTTTACGGGTAACCTCGAAAAGATCTCCACAATGATATCCTCCGGGAGGCTTAATGTAAACTCTTCTTTTTCTTTTTCCTTTTCTCCACATTGTTCTCCACAATTGACTAATGTTGGTGGTGACGTAGTTTTTTTCATGGTTCAAAGTGTGATTAAGATTTTAAAGCTACAGAAAAAGAGTTCGACTGGGGTTTAGGGTTTATACTTGCGAGAGCAGCAAAAACCAGCAGCATCGTCAGAGCGTCATGCCTCGAGCAATAAGCAATGTATATATAGTTGCATGTCAAGCCGTCAAGGAAAAATCACGGCAACAAAACTATCTTTTATGTGGGCTCTGCACGAATAGCATGGTTTATCGGCCCATAATTGCATGACAGTTTCTTTTTCTTTTTCTTTGTCTTTTTGAAAGAATTTGGTGCTAACTGTGATTCCTATTAATTTTTTATTTTTTTTGATCCATAGAGAATTTGGTGCTAGTTTTCATTATCATGACAATTCTTTTTTCTTGACAAGCAAAGAATTTGGTGTGAGAGTTTTGAACTCAGATCTTTGATATCCAGTGACTTTACCACTGTACTACAATGACCCTCGTATATGACATTTTTTAGCCTTAATTACTTAGTTTCATAGGCTCATATTTGCTCTGATGCAAGTGGAAACTATGTTTATATTGCGTCATGTGATATCCCCTGCTGGGGTTAGGCATGCAAGGCAAAACTGAAGTGAGAGTGTTAATCTTAATCTCAGCAAGCGAACGTTAACTTGGGCTTACAAAATGCAGGCATTTGCCTCACGAAAATACTGTACATTACACTATACCCCAAATAATTCACTCGGGTTCAGAACCTATGTATGAAGGTATTAAAAATTTGAGCATCCGGAACAATTCTAGTGCTATTAGTAAGGAGTATAGGTTTCAATGATCACCGTATTTGATATTCGGATTCTTCACTATAGCTACATATGACATTGAACAACATTAACTAAAACGGCGATATCGACTTAACTATTCACGTAACCTAACTAATTAATGTTGCCTAGCTAATTAATCTTCTCTCTTTCTTTAATTTCCTGGCTAATAAGGAAATGAGATTTAGATGCAAAAACCTCATTGCTGCAAGCTGGACATGCACCAAATAGTAACAGAGAGCCCCACTCCACCAAACCTTATTAAGACACCTAGCTCTCTTTTCTTTCTTTCGCAACTCCAATACAATTCTGTCTATAAATACCCATGTTTGTAGTCCAATCTTCTCTTCATTTCGATTAAATCCTGTCACTTTTTCTTTTTGCACCACAAATTACAAAAGTAAGATCTCATGATTGATCATAAACAATACCGGTTCTTGATGGCGGAGAATGATTCGTCCAGTAATAAATCAGCATGTACGTTCTTTTGTTATCATCATCGTAATATTTTTTGTTTGGTGTCTGCTGTTCGAATTACTTACTAGCTCAACATATACAACTATACTACGTACTGTGTAACTAATTTAATTCTAATGTTTGATTCATGGCAGGGAAACTAAATCCCAGCACGATGGTATCTCCTCCTCGTGTAAATTTAAAGACTATCGATTTTCACCATCACGGGGTTCCTAGTGGGACAATTTGGTGCTAGTTAACCATATGGTCTGCGCTGATGCGGCGGCCCGACATCAAACCTTAAGTTTTCACCCAAGCTAGGTCGCCGCGCGACATAGATATAAGATGTAAAGGGAGCACCATGGGAGGGGATAAGATATACGTCTCTTTCTTTTGCGTCGAATTTCTTCTTCACTTCACTATTTTAATAGGTTTAGGGAAGAATGGGTCGTAGGTTTTGAGATCATTTACTTTGGTGTTTTAATTTATGTTGCTCTTTATAAAAAGCAGGAGAACGTCTTAATATAGTATATGCTTTTGATCGATCATAAAAAAATGTAACTAGAACAAGCTTTTAATTAAGAATACTATACAGATACTAGAAATCCTTGTAACCCGAAGCTAAAAATCGTTTACAATATAAATGAATTTTTTAAGGGTACGTAGCAGCAATAAATGACTATTTGGAAAGAAAAAGAAAAAGACTATAACAAATGTGGTGAAACAACAAATGATCGGAAGAGCTTAAAAGTTAAAATTCAACACAGCGACCAGATTGACCATCCTACTATCCAAAGAACAAAAAAAAGACTAAAAATCGTTTACCATTGGAATCAACTGAACACCAACTCCACTTTCTATTATAATTACAGTATTTGAATGGGAATTGACTCTCAAACTTTTTACGAACAATAAATGGGAACCCTACACAGATTGACCATCCTACTATAGTAGTAGTTAAACATACTGTACGTAGTACTAGTGTGTGTAATTCTGGAAGAAAAGGAGTGAGTATCAAACTTACAACAGTTTCATTCACAATTCAGCGATTGAGAATTTTTGAACGGTCATGTTCATGGCTCTATATTTATTTTTCAACAAACTACGCGCGTACACATTAGGGGGAAGTCTAAAGTAATAAATTTTGTTAAGATTTTAGTGTCGACATTGGACCCCCACAAACAAAGATAAGATAGAATCACGTACCCTCAACAACAGGACATTTCCCACAGCTGACTTTTGCGTTTGATTTCCTACATAAATTGATTTCTCTTTGACAACATCGAGCCCCACTGGAGATTGGGTTAGAGCTGTCTTGATTCCTCCTGATCAGTGAAAATAGCATTTAGAGGTCGGGAGTTTTTCATAAAGAACCCAACAAGTTATAAATAGCACACCCCTCTTTGAAGACTTGATTCATCTTGCAACTCTCTTGCAATTTCTAAAAATGTCATTACAAGTGGTATTGGCGTTGTTTTTGGTTTCATTGCGTCATGTTGTTGTTTTTTCTTATGATTCATCCTCTTCTTTAATTCATAGAAAACAGTTACCTGCAGTAAGAGAAGAAGTAGAGTCTCTTTTGATTTGGAAATCAACGCTTAAGAACCAAACTCACTCTTTGCTCCGTTCTTGGAAGAGAAGTTCCAATAGCAATACAACAAGTCCATGCAAGTGGGACGGAATCACCTGTAACAGCGAGGGAAGTGTCACTGAATTGAATTTAACAAGTTCAAATTTACAAGGTACACTTTATAGTTTCAACTTCTCATCTTTCACCAACTTTGTTAGCATTGACTTGAGCAACAATAAACTCTTCGGATTCATTCCCTTTCAAATTGGCAATCTTTCAAAACTATCCTATCTAAATCTTTTTATTAATACATTTTCCGGACATCTTCCGGTAGAAATAGGATTTCTTACAAATATGACTTTTTTAGATTTCTCAAAATCAAATTAGTGGTCGGATCCCTACTTCTATATATAATTTAAGCAACCTAGACACTTTAATCTTGATCAAAACCAACTCTCCGGTACCATCCCTCCACATATCGGAATGCTAAAGTCCCTTACTCGCCTAACATTGTCCACCAACAATCTCACGGGTCCGATCCCTACATCTTTATGTAACCTCAACAACCTAAATATTATATACCTTCATGAAAATAAACTTTCAGGTTATATTCCTCAAGAAATAGGAAAGCTAAGCTCACTTATTGAGTTGACACTGTCCACAAACGATCTCGTCGGTCCAATCCCTACTTCCATTACTAAACTCAGCAAGCTAGACACTCTATACTTGTATGAAAATAAACTTTCTGGTACCATTCCTCAAGATATCGGAAGGCTAACGTCACTTACAGACCTTGAGTTGTCTACAAACAATTTCACTGGTCCGATTCCTGCTTCTATATGTAACCTTAGCGGCCTAAATACTCTATACTTATTTCAAAATAAACTGTCTGGTTACATTCCACACGACATTGGAAACCTAGGGTCTCTTGTTGACTTAGAGTTAAACATGAACAATCTCAATGGTCCAATCCCTAGTTCTATATGTAATTTGAGCAACTTGGACATCCTACTACTTCATCAAAATCAACTTTCTGGTCAAATTCCTCAAGAAATTGGAAGGCTTGGGTCTCTTACTAACTTGATGTTGTCCTCAAACAATCTAACCGGTTCCATTCCAGGTTCTTTATGTAATATCAGCAACCTAAACATGTTATACCTTTTTAATAATCAACTTTCTGGAACCATCCCCGAAGAAATTGGAAAACTAAGTCTCGTTACTGACGTTGGATTGTGGAAAAATTATCTCACTGGTCCAATCCCTTCTTCTTTAAGCAATCTTACCAACTTAATCAAACTTAACATATATGAAAATCAGTTTTCTGGTACCATTCCTCAAGATATTGGAAGGCTGAGATCTCTTACCTACTTTGCTCTGTCTACAAACAATTTCGTTGGGTCGGATTCCTTCTTTTATGTAATTTAACAGTTGGGATGTTGCCTAACTTGCAACGTCTCTATCTATATAATAATCAGCTTACCGGACCGATTCCCAAACAACTTGGAGGATGTTCAAATTTACTTGAATTGGATTTGAGTAGAAACCGTTTGAACGGAAGCATTCCACATCAGATTGGAAGCTTGATTTCATTACAAATCAGATTGGATCTCAGTCAAAATGAGTTGAGTGGAGAAATACCATCTGAGTTTGGGAAACTAAAAAACTAGAAAGATTAAATTTGTCACACAACAAGCTTTCCGGTTCAATTCCCTCTTCATTGATGAAATTTTGCTTGACCACTGCCGATGTTTCGTTACAATGAATTAACTGTCCTATTCCAAACATGAAGGCATTTAATGATGCTCCATTTGATGCATTGAAGAACAACAGTGGTTTATGTGGTAATCACTCCGGAGGTTTTCAACTATGTGATTCCTCGGTTATGAATGCAAGAAAAAAGGCGAAACCAAGACTTGTGTTGATAATTTTAGTTTCACTGTTTGGTTCATTGTTTCTTTTGTTCATATTTCTTGTTATCTTTTTTCGTCTGCGAAAAAGACAAGTAGGAAATCTCGAGCAGGTGGATCAACCTACAGATACAAAACCAAAAGGAAACATATTTTCGGTACAGAATTATGATGGGAAACTTGTGTTTGAAGAAATTATTGCAGCAACAGAAAATTTTGATACTAAATATTGCATTGGGGAGGGAGGATATGGGAGTGTCTACAAGGTAGATTTGTCGACAGGCCAGGTTGTTGCTGTGAAGAAGCTTCACTCGTCAGATGAAGATTCTGAAATAGTTGATCTTAAATCTTTCGAAAATGAAGTTCATGCATTGACTGAAATCCGGCATAAGAACATCGTAAATCTTTCGAAAATGAAGTGTAGAGCGACGAATCTCATTTTTGGTTTATGAATTTGTAGAGAGAGGGAGTTTGAAAAAGATTTTATGCGATGGGGAACAAGCGGCAGAGTTCGATTGGACAAAGAGGATAAGATTCATCAGGGGAACAGCTAATGCAATTACATACATGCACCATGATTGCATTCCGGCAATAGTTCATAGGGACATATCTAGCAACAATGTCTTGTTGGATTTCGAATATGAAGCTCGTGTTTCTGATTTTGGTACTGCAAGGATTTTGAAGCCAGATTCGTTTAATTGGACATCACTTGCAGGAACATACGGATATGTTGCTCCAGGTACGTAAAATTTTAATGTGAAGTTATATACTTAGTGATGTCTATCAACATTTTGAATGCAACAAAGTCTCACATCCATTTTTCTTAATGAATATTTTTACAGAACTTGCTTATACAATGAAGGTAACAGAGAAGTGCGATGTTTATAGCTTTGGAGTACTCGTGCTAGAAGTACTACATGGGAGGCACCCATCCGAGATAATCACATCACTATTTCCCGAGCTCTTTCCATCGTTGTCATCATCCATGGCTACGAATCTTACGGGAAAAAATTTAATGTTGAAGGAAATCTTGGACCAGTGCGTTGGAGCACCAACGGATGTCGTGAAGAAAGAGATAATGTACTTTATCAAGGTTGGTCTCTCATGCTTACGTGGGGATCCACGTACTCGGCCAACAATGCAACAAGTATCTGCAGAGCTATCGCTACCAGCTGAGAGAAGACCGTTCTTTGGGAAGCCCTTTGAAACTGTTACATTGGGAGACCTACTGATGGGGGATTCGCAAAAATGATGTGCAACTATATCGTCTGCGCATATTCATTCACTTGTTTCTTCTCTTATTATTCATTTAAGAATATTGTTCTTCTTTCAATATCAATCAAAATAAACTACTTTGTTCTTGTTTCCAATGATTTTGAAGGAAGTCAATAGTTCATATGTAAGGACTGTTCGGAGAAAAGAAGTATCACATTCGACAACTCATTTTCTTATTCACTCGGGAGAGCCTACTGATTGACTCGTAATAATGCTGGTGTAACTAACTTTTATTCTTAATCTTAATTATGTCATTTTAAGAATTTGTCTTTCAAGGTCCGTATCTCCCCACTGCATTTATTAAGTTCTTTTTGCATTCATCTTTACCCTCCATATATGCTGGTAAGTTTTACGCTATACCATGATCAAAATGACCCAGTCATAACACTCGTAGTGGCTTCGGATTCCCCATAAGCAGCTTCAGCGTGAAGCTCAATAGTTGAGCTAGAACCAAGTTTGGTCAAATTTGGTGCATCTCGTTCACCACCATTTATGGCATGTCTGTTTCCAGAACTGAACTGTTCATCTCGGCGATATTTTTCAAAATCTGAAAGTTATTACAAGCAGCCCAATTTAGGTTTCACAAGTATAAACACATAATCAAAGAATCAGTAACTATAAAAGAAAACAGAACAACTTCATTCTAAAACAAGAAATGGACATAAATCATGCAAGATTTTGTTCCAATTTTCAGCTAAACAAATACTTTTGTGTTAACAGTTCTGCAATAGCAATCCAATTGAAACTTGTGAGGAAACTCAGTATAAACCCTTAAAACAACCTAAGTGTTTGCAATTTATTCACTGCAGTTTACAATCTACATTACCCGGAATAGTAAAAATGTAGAAGATGAAGAACGACAGCTTGAACCGAACCAAATTATCATAGGGCTTTACTAGCAAAGTCCCCGCACCTCCCAATTTTTAGGTGTCTTCTTCAACTAACAACGACAAGATTTCAAGTAAATCAGATATACCCAATTTGGTAAATAATGAAAACAAAGCCAATGTTTTGATTATTGTTTGTATAAAATGCTTAAAACCTAAAGAAAAGAATCGTCCAACAACTTTAGATGATTCATAGTCCAAACACTAAATATAAGGATTCAAATTTAAGAAGAATAATACCCGATGAATGAGAAATGATGATATCCGATTCCAAAATGATTCCACAAAGTCTTCTTTTGAACTGAATCTGAAGAAGAGAGCATAGCATCATAATCTGATAAGAAGTCGTAACTCTTGGAAATTGAAATAAGAAATTGAAAGTATTTAGTGAAGGTTAATACTTGAAGTGTCACCAACATCATAATCCCGTAGAAATAGCATCGTTACACCAAAGAAAATATTAACTGAAGGTTAATATCCATAAATTTCAAAGTAATAATATAAGCATCGCCAATTGAAGTACTTACCAGGAATTGATATTCCCTCGGATGGTTACCAGCGCTTCAATCGAATCTAACCATAGTTATTTATGCAATCGAATATAACAAAAGACAAACCACAAAACATTTACATAGACAAAAACTACACACATAGCAAAAAAGTTGATTCATAAAATTCAGATTTCTATTCACATAGTTACATCCGATAAAACTAAATATTTCCTATATATACATTTGCATGAGAGTCTTTCAAAGCACAATTGCAAACGAGACATTCTTGTGCACAACTGCAAAAGAATCTACATGTTATCATGTTAAGCACATGTACAAAAGTGTGAACATAAGCAAAAAAAAAAAGAGGTAAAAGCCATATATGTTAGTCATTCATAAACGCGATAGATGATGGCTGAGATATCAAGAGTTTCATAGCATATCTCAAAAAAATTAGATCGACCTGCTAATCAAATTTGAAGCACATCCTTGGATGCACCTCAAATCCTCCAATTCCAACATCTCTGAAAATTTCGGCAAGCCTGTTAATTATCTTTTATGGTCTTCTCAAATGGCATGAGAATGTCATCCAGCAACACTTGGCAAGATGATGCGTCCAGTACGGGTGAGCCATGAGCCATATCCCCTAATTCATCTGTACAAAGTTTACCAACAGCAACGATTTCACCATCCATATTCAACAATGAACACTTCTGCATGTCAACACTTACTGTTGATCGTGCTGGTGATATGGGATGAGCAGGTGAAGGTGCTTGGCCATGTTAACTTATATTAGCAACAGAAGCAGCTCTAGCAGCTGAACTGTCCATGATGTTCGAGCTAACTAATTATGGTGGAATTGCAGATTGGATATCAATGTGGCACAACGTTCCAAAGCCTTCGAGTAGAACCCCCATTTTGTCACTTAGATCCCCCACCTGATGTTTAATATACCTCAATTCTTAGACTTAATTTCTTGAACTTTAGCACATGCAAGACCATAAATAAATAATTTTTTTATGAGAAACAGGACCAACAACATGAACCCGTCCCCTAAAATCCTTTCCAAAATCTGCAGTCAATCCATCTAGTTCTCCTACATAAATACCCGCAACTTGTTTCTCCTTGAATTCTTGCTCCTTATGAAGATCCTCCTGCAACATCGAGCATAACACTGAGTAAAATATAAAGATTATTGGTAGATAATTTAAAAAGACATGATATACTCCCTTCGTCCCTAATTAGATGACCTATACCATAAATAGATGGAGTGATAGATTAGTATTATTATAAGAAATATATAAAATTTGATAGCCATATTTATATTCATTAGATAGATGTTTTAAAATGCTTTTCGATGATACAAAGTTTACGAAAATCCGTTGTATAGTTTCAGAGATAAATCATTTCTAAATTTACTAGTAAATTTTAACTAGGTCATCTAATTAGGGACGGAGGTAGTATATGAAATGTAATCTGACTCACAAAGTATCGCTGCGCACTAGGTAGAATTTTCCCACCCTCTTGAGTATGAAATAAAATCCTCACATCAGAGGTAGTGACTTCCACTCCATGATACTCGTGCTTCTAAGTTTTCAAATACGACGAGTCGATTAACATTGAACAATATACAGAAGTATATGAGTAGTCACATTGTCCATAAGTATTGAGACTCATAATTGAGAGAACATATGAAATAATTATACATACCAGTTCAGCTCTAACCAAAAAATGAGATTTACGACCAGAGGTACGAAATTAATCATACTATCGCCTTTTCTCTGTTTTCAGCTCTAAGTTTTTTTTTTTTTTCTTCCTCTTGATTCTTGCAAATTGTAGTCCTTTACTGTTCTTTCAATAAATGATATGAAATCTCAGTAAGTGTCTCAAATCCTTTACTGTTCCTACAGGAACCACAAGGGCATGAGAATAACACATTTTCACTACCTTTTCCACTAGCATACTGTATGAATGACATAACAACTTCTATGTACTGCCATGATTTAGGGCCACATTTCATCCATTTCTTATGAGGTATCAATGACATTTCAATACCATACAATTGTGATTCCTAAAGACAATATCAATGTTAAAATTTAGACAATATTTGTATCCAACATCCTTATAAAACTCAACAATCATATCTATCGATACATCTTCATCACATCAAATGAAAAATTACTAAATCTACTTCAAGTCTACCCCTTTCCACTTCATCTGTTCTAGCTTTTTTTATTCTTTTCAAATTTCTTTTTTCCATGTTTCTCTGTTGTCTCGTTAAAGATACCTTTGGCTTTATTATCCATTGGCCCCTTAGTCACACCCTTGGTCACTGTTAGAGAGTTAGTCATCATCAACAGATTGTCCAATTTTTGAAAATTGGTTAAGGGACTTTTCCAAGGAATATGTCAATAGCTTTCACCTTCGCACGCTCTCTAATCTCCATTCCCGTGGTTTCAAAATATGTCTCATATCCATATTCATCACTGGTCCCCCTTGTAGCTTTTTCTTCTTCTTGATATTGATCTTCAACATTATCATCCTTTGTTCTAACCTAAACTTCTTCCAGAATAAAAAAAGTGGATTCTGATTCAATATAGCTTCATGGACTGAAGCTAAAGGGTTCAAATGACAAGCCGTCACATCACTTTTCTTTTTGGCATTCTTCTATTTAGTGCATACAGTCCAACCTCCATTTGGAAATTGAGGATAATCCTCATTTCTGATCTCCTTCTCGACTTCAACTTCAGTAGAATGGTTTGAAAAGAGTTTCAATTTGGTAATTGGATTTGAAATATCAATGTGGGGACTTGCACTTTCTTATCTCCTCCATACAACTTGAGAAATTCCATTTGAGTTAGAGCAAGACTTCTCCTTATCCTCTATAATAAGAGTAGATTTAGGAATCCATTTTTTTTGTACCTAGGCGCTGGATTGGATCCTCACTTAGGACTTAAGTGCCCAAAGCTCTTGCAAAAAGTATACGGAGTAGACTTCCATGGATATTTAAGCCTTACCTTATACTTTTTATCATCGATTTTATACGGTAGATTAGCAGGAAAGGTGCAGGTAAAATCAATTTTGACACAAACCCTCGCGAAAGACATTGTAGTCATCATTGCAGTAGGGGTATCAGTCATAATTGGTGTTCCTATAAAACTACAAATCCTCGCAAATCCAGTAGAGTTTCAAAAATGAATTGGTAAAGCTCTAATTAACAACCAAACTGGGACAGATTTAATTGCACCAATATGTTATTCAATAAATAAAGACCATGGACGAATTAAGAATAACTTACTTGCAATAAATCATTTCTAGGATCCTTGTTTTATCCTCTTCTCTAGAAAATTCGAACATGAAAGCTTGCTCTCCATAGGTTGTCATCTCAAAATATCCCTTTCTTTTCCACTGAACAGTTAATTTCTTTTTCACAAAGGTGAAATCCATCCTCTTACCCACAAAGTATGTTGGAATATTTTCAACGCCGCTAACCAAAGGGGGGTCCTGGGGGGCATCGCCCCCAGGCTGTGGTCGACCTGTTCGAAAATTTCCCTTAGCTAATCTCACCCCCAGGCTGAAGGTTTTATTTGGCCGATAAAAGCCTGTTCGAAAATTTCGAATCCAAAAGACACCATTGATGTCTGTTGATGAAGGAACCTGACGTTTCGTGAATAGAAACCTGTTGGCGAATAAAAAAAACCTATTCCCAACAGGTGCAAAACCCTTTATAAATAGCTTCTCCCAGTTTCGTTTAACATATAAGAAAAATCAATCTGTTTTCTCTATTTCAAAAAGCATCATCAGAAATCAGAAATCTCTTTGTGTGTTCTTGATTGAATCAAGGGGTACAAACCTTGAATTCAGTTTTCGTTGCAGGGCTTTCATTGTATCCTGAAGGCAATATTTCGCATACCTGTTGTAATCGCCAATTGTTATTGGGAGGGTAGAAATATTTGTCTAAAAGAAATTTATACAAGCCTTGAAAGTTTTGGAGTGCAACACCTTCTTCTCTGTGTCATTCATCCTTTGTGAAACCCATTTTTTTCCAATAAAGTACCCCACCACTAAAGATCCATTCAAATCAATATGTGGTGGGAGCTCATCTAATGAAAATAAAACAATTGGTGTTTTTTGGTCCATCAAAAACAAGTTTTGTTGATGTTGTCGTTCTAGCTTGATTATTGAGACAAGATTTCCAACTTAGGTTACCAGTGGATCCAGGATTTCAAACCCCAAAAATAGTAGATGAAGCTTTGAATGAGGTAATAGAGGAACATCTTCCAATCCAATATTGGGATTAGCGCTAAAAGATGACTTAGGAATAATTTCTCTCTGGATTGATGGAGAGATTGAAGGGATTGGTGGAGGATTAGCGCCTCCATCCATGGAGAATGGAAAGAAATTTTGACCTAAAAAATCGCCTCTAAAACCCTTGCCACGTTATTGAAGAGAGGAGAAAGAACTCGCGTTTTTTTGTTGGACTGACTTGCATTCTGGTATCCACATTTGGTTCCCAACAAAACTATTTCCATTCAACCCCATTCTCAAGACTAAACTAAACCATGAATATATCGTCCTCATTTAATATGAAAACACCAGATCAAGGGTTTGATCTTTACCCTCCTAACAATGAACTCCTTAACTTGTGAATAATTAATACCAACCATGGTGAGAATTAATCAACTAAATTGAAACTCTATTTAGGTGGATATGGAAATCACTAATCGATTTGTTAATGCCCCTAGAATAAGTTGAGCAGAAGATGACATCAATTGAAAAATCGTTTTTTTTTTTTTTTTTTGAAGAAAGAAGGATATATTAAAGGAAAAGAATATTTACAGAATATTTACATGGTCATAGGACCTGAAAAAGCGGGGTCTAACAACACCACCCAATATTTCGCTTAACAATCTGTATGGACTAACTCCGAAATACTTTGCTAGAGAATCAACTAGACAGTCAGACTCAATCTAGATAAAAAACATCTCAAGGAGTTATTATCTTAATCTCTCGATTTGATATTTACTCAAGCAAATAGAAATCTGCGAGTCTTTATCAAAGAGAGATAACTGGGACGGTACCAAAGACCAATGTCCAAGGATCAATCAACAAAAAAGGTTGGATTTCCAATTGATGATCACGAACGCACAACCTGTATTATTTCTATTATATAAAATATAACGCGGAAAAGAAATAACACAGACACCAGAATTTTTGTTAACGAGGAAACCGCAAATGCAGAAAAACCCCGGGACCTAGTCCAGATTGAATACACACTGTATTAAGCCGCTACAGACACTAGCCTACTGCAAACTAACTTCGGACTGATGTATAGTTGAACCCCTACCAATCTCCCACCGATACAAGGTACAGTTGTACTCCTACGCCTCTGATCCCAGCAGAAAACTGCGTGCTTGATTCCCTTAGCTAATCTCACCCACAACTAAGAGTTGCTGCAACCTAAAATCACATACTTAATAATAAACGAATTCGTCTCACACAGAAAAGTCTATCGAAAGGATAAATCTGTCTCCCACAGATAAACCCTAGGTTTTGTTCCGTCTTTAGATATAAAATCAAGGTAGCAGGAACCAATTGATAATCCGGACTTCTATTCCTGAAGAACAACCTAGATTAATCAAGCACCTCTCTACAATCCTTCCTGACTACACAAGCGGATTGTCGAGGAATCACAAACAATGAGACGAAGATGTTTGTGACTTCTTTATCTTGCCTATCGGAGAACTTTCACGATTTCAAGCCAATCAATCGATTGTACTCGTACGATAGAAGATGCAAGATCAGATCACACAACTACGATAAAAGTAGTATCGGTCTGGCTTCACAATCTCAATGAAGTCTTTAAGTCGTTAACTCGAGTTTAGAGAAGAAACTCAAGAGTTAATGGAGATCGACTCTAGCGAGCGCACTAGTAGCATACAGACATGTGGGGATTAAGTTATGCTCTAGCTAGATGTCTCCTATATATAGCCTTTCAAATCAGGGTTTTGCCTTAGGTACAAAGCAATCTCTATCCAGATGAAAACCTGATTTAGATTCAAGCCAATATATCTCAACCGTTAGATCGAAAGACATAGCTTGTCACACGCACTTGGGTACACGTTTACTGGGTTTGAGAAAACCATGCCCAAACGAGTACACGTATGTTGGTTCAACATGATAACCCAAAAGGTCAACCATATGAGCATCTCATATTAATCATGTTCTTCTTCACCATAACTAGTTCAATTGACTCAAATGAACTAGTTAAGAGTTGTTCAATTTCTATGAGATCTTATGTAACTACACAAGACACAATTGAAACAAAGATGATTCGATTCGATTAGAATCGTCTCATGAACATTATAGCCACGGTTTGCATAACACATTCCTTAATAATTAATGTTTCATATTCAGAGCACATCTTTAGATCATAACCTCTTAAGTTCACAAACAAGTTCGCGGACTTAAGTTAATCGGTTGAGTTTTCCAAACTCAGCATAAATTCTCGGGCCGAGAACTTCCACCAGTTCGCGGACTTAGCACACAAACGAGTTTTGGAAATCCCAGCAGAAATTCTCGGTCGATAACTTCCGTCAGTTCGCGGACTTGGCAAGATAATTCCACAATCCTACCGATTTCTCTTGATCAACAAAGTTCGAAAACTTCGGTTCAAGGAATACATGGTTATATAATCTAAACTCTCATTTCAATCATTGAAACATTCTCAGAGCGCAATATTCAGTCGTGAAGAACAACATACCTTTCTCGTCAGAGAAATTCCCAAAGTGATTGAAACTTTCATGACTTTCGTCACTAGGTGAAGATAAACCTGATCAAAGCGAAACACTTTACCAACACATGATTTCGAGTAAAAGATAAGCAATGAATACTCATCTCGAAATATCAAGTGTATATGATCTAGTCTATATAGCGTACGACTTTTGTCTCATAAGAAGTGGGAGAAGAACAGATAGACTTTCGAGTGATAGATAAGTTCAAGTCTTCACATACCTTTTTGTTGATGAAGTTCCACGGTTCCTTGGTGTAGATCTTCGTCATTGTCGTTGAATCACCATGAAGTCCCTGAGCTCAACTACATTTTTCCTATCCTTGTCCGAGACTTAGCTAATAGGCTAGAAATCAAGACTTTATAGTTTTGATCACTAACATGGACAAACATGCTTGATATAGCAACGCATGCGAGGTTGACCGAACTATGCTCTAACAATCTCCCTCTTTGTCAATTTTAGTGACAAAACTATTAATACATATGGAATACAAAAAAGATAAACTTTAGTGGCTCCTATTCCATAGTCCAATCTTCAACGTTCCTTGAAATCTTCGTCCTTCCAAGTACTCCAATGATCCCAAAGGTTGTAAGTTTAGTATCACCGTTGTTGAAGATCCGTATCTATAACAATGAGAGAAATCGAGATTCTCGATCATTATTATACAGTGTCATAATATTATTATGAACATCAAAGTCCAATTGCATCACGACTTTAATAATAATAGTATGGTGATATGTATCACTCCCCCTTAGTCAATACTCCATCTCGATCATGGAAACCACTCCCCCTTACACAATGATCCGAAAACCATATGTATTTGTAGTGTGACCCACAATATTTCTCCCCCTTTTTGTCAATAAAATTGGCAAAGGTACAAGAACGGGTTCATAATGAAATTTCCACAAGAGACATTTCATGACCAAAAGAAAGACACATATCATCTTAATTTAGATGCAATCTTATAGCCGAAGCTAACATCATTCATCAAGGAGTTTTAAGACGCAAGATAACCCCTATAAAATTCCACAGCCGCACTCCCCGCAAGATATTACCATTAAGCACAAGTTCAAAAGAACTCTCCCCCATTTGATGTCATTCCCAAAGGAACAACAAGAGCGACCTTAATTTCGAAAGAAAAGAAGGATTTTTATTTGGACACCAAAAACCATGTGAATGATTTTTTATATCCAAAACTCAACCAAAATACTCACAAGTAAACCCATGAATATTCTAATTGGAATACGCAATTAAATCAAAACCACAAAAGTGATCAATTTAATTGAAAGTGCTCAACATAAGTAAACTCACGGAGCAACAGGCTACGACTAAGTTAATCATTTGGAGGTGACTAACTTAACCGTTCAAGTACTCAACATAAGGAAAACCTTACGAAATACGTGACTACATTAACCAATAAAAGATGATAGTGTAGCCGTTCATATACTCAACACAAGAGCTTGTGGAATATATGAAAACTGAACTAGATTAATTACAAGAGAGCCTATAATTAATCTAATTGAAAAGCAAACAACCAAACTAAAAACCGAAGTAATCAATTTAATTATTTTGCGCTCAACATAAGAGATTATGGAACCCCGACTAAGATTATCATGGAACATGACCATCTTAACCGCACATGTACTCAATATAAGAAAGAAAACTTATGGAGAACAAAACTAAATAACCAAGGTTGATTAATTTAGTTCATAATGCTCAACATATAGCATCTTATGGAACAACCAACAAAGCCAATGTTAATCGACTTAGTTGTAAGGTGCTCAACATAAGACACACAATGAAGCTTTCACGGTAAAACATAGCAATATGGATCAATGAAGATCAATACCGTGGTTAACATACAAGGATCTATTCTATTTTTACATCATTATATGCATAACAACATGATAGACTTTATCCTTGTCACACAAAAGATTTAATCATATATTCCATCAATTACATGATTGCATAGGCATAACTTTTGTATATGTTAAAAGTTCATTCGTCCTTTCATCAATACGAATACCAATTCATGGACGACTTTACTTTTGACCGCAATATGGGACCTTCAAGTTCACGGACGCAAACAATACATATCTCATAAAAATATTGCAATATAACAAGCCAAGAAAATACTGCAATAATCATCATCCTCCAAATATTTTTAGAATTTAAAGCAATAAACCTAAAAAATAAACATAATAAGATGAAACAAAAATAGCTATGTGTAGTCACAATCATCGCTATTCAAAGCACTAGTTATTCTTCCAACTAATCCAAAAAGAAGACATCCTAGGCGACAATGCCTTTGAGAAATTCAGCATCATTCCCAAACTCCTTGTTGTCAACAACCATTGGAACATACAGTTCACGAAGATAGGAGTTTATATCAGCGAACTGTCTTGGGTGACTATGTCGTACCAGGGCTCTCTGAATTTCTAAGGACTTTGACACAAAAGCCTTTATTTCAAGAATCTCCTTTCTTACTTCCTTCCACTCATCAAGAACATCAGAAAACTTCTGAGAGTTAGAAGACACTGCCTTTGGTTTTCTTGTATTCCTCCTCATTTTTTTTCGGGACGGAGTTACAGGAGATTTTTCTTTTTCCTTGATTGATCTCTTAACAATCATGTTGACATCACTTATCTCCATAGACATGCTTTAAGAACAGTTATAACCAACTGATTTTTGTGGATGGAATTCACAATCTCATCAGGTCTAGAGATAAAAAGGATATCAAGAAGGAAAAAGGAATGTAGGGTTCGAAACCTATAAACAGGTTCGTGGTCGTCCAACTCTAAACCCTATAAGAGTAGAATTGTCGATACTAACCTTTTCTTTTGTTTGATAGACAAAAACAACAACCCTTGGATTCAAGCCAATATATCTCAACCGTTAGATCGAAAGACATAGCTTGTCACACACACTTGGGTACACGTTTACTGGGTTAGAGAAAACCATGCCCAAACGAGTACACGTATGTTGGTTCAACATGATAACCCAAAAGGTCAACCATATGAGCATCTCATATTAATCATGTTTTTATTCACCATAACTAGTTCAATTGACTCAAATGAACTAGCTAAGTGTTTTTCAATTGCTATGAGATCTTATGTAACTACACAAGACACAATTGAAACAAAGATGATTCGATTCGATTAGAATCGGCTCATGAACATTATAGCCGAAACTTGTTTTTAATGAAGATTTTGAAAGAAATTTCAGATTTTTATGAAAATCGGATTTGAAATTCTTTTGAGAGATTCTTTCGCAAACTTGTAGATCTGAAAAATAAGAGTGAGACAGAGAGTTAGGAAGAAGAATCTTCGATTCCCAGTTGATGTTGATGATGATTCTTGTGATTCCATTGTTGCTGGAGTTTTTCTTCACTTCGAGAAGTCTGCTGATTTCATTGATTTCATTGTTTTTGAAGCTTTGTTCGGACGAGACACTTTGTTGTCTAAAACTTCTGGATCTTTGACAAAAATGCCCTTGAAGCACTTGTTTCAACTAGATCTTCACTGGATCTCTTTCAGATCTTGCTGGTAGTGAAGTATTAATGTTCTTTCACGAGTTTCCAGCGCCAAAATGTAGCTGCATCTTTTCTGATGCCTACACCCATGATGATCTTAACCATCGAAACATACATTAACATACATAAAAAGAGATAAAGTGCAGAAATGTAAAGGGAAACAGATCTTTTTACGTGGTTCGATCAATTGTGACCTACATCCACGAATTTCACTATGTTGTAAGGTGTTTACATAATCTCCATTGGAGAGGCTCTCATGGAGCTCTAAGGAAAAAGAAGAAGACCTCAGGAGGCCATCAGGAGAGAAGGGTCTAGCCTTAGCTAGAGTACCCCTCTAAATATCGACCCCCTAACCCTATTTCTCTTTCTCTTATAAAGGGTAGGAGGTCACATTAATTACAAACACGCCCCTAGGGCTGAGTAGACAAGATAAGACTAAGTAGTTGGATGTACATAGTGTATTTGGTAGTAATGTAATAGGATGCTACGGCTTCTAATCTTGTGCCACGCAGCGAGCTGATATTTTTCCCTCACACTATCGCTAAACAAATCAATATGTAGAGTTTATTTGTATAAACGTCGTTTTACTCTAACGCCTTTTTTTTCTATTATAATGGAGGTCAGAAAAAGGAGCTTCTTAACTAACCAACGCTTATTAAGGGTTTATAATCGGTATATCTACATTCGCATCTACTTTTTGGCAACCTAAACTCTAACTACTATTTCATTTCCATAGAGATTTAGCCTCTATTTTAGTAGAGGTAGCGGAAAAAACAAACACCTATAAAAGTGGGGACCACCTCTAAATAAAGGAATGTAGTGGTTCGCCTCGGCATAGAGGAAAAAACCAACATGTTGTAAGTCATTTCCAATAATCACTAGAGCAAGTATCCAAAAATGTAATTCTTCAATTTAGTGATTTTTCAATGGTCACCTTCATGCGTGTCTTTTTCAACCAAACGTAAAAACCGGGAAAGGAGGGAAGTCTTGAAAGTTTTGTTGAGATTTTTGTATGCTAATCACTGTATAAATATCCTGCTTGTGGACAAGCCTCAGTTATGATAAGATCCTAGTTACACTCAGCCACAAGACATGGTAATTGTAGTTTTGTTGATAGAAATTTGAAGTTGACTCCAAATGAAGTCTTTCACAAAGCAAACGATGGTTGGTGGGGCACTATATGATGAAAAAACTGGCACCTACCATCTAGTGTTCATTCAGTGATTGAGAATTTCTGGATGGTCATGTACTCATGCCTTAAGATGGATTACTTTTGTCGTTTCTCCTGTTGGGCAGAGAAACTTCATCTCTTGATACATTTTTTTTTCCTGAGGTTGTGAATTTCTGTAAAACAGCAAGACGGACAAAGTTGACTCCAAATGAAGTCTCTCATAAAAGAAAAAACAACAACAATGTTATTATATATAGTACACCCCATATGAAGATTTGGTTCATCTTGCAACTGTCTTTCAATTTCCAAAAATGTTTTTACAAGTAATATTTGCATTGTCTTTGGTTTCAACGTACAATGCTGGTGTTTTTTCTTTTGATTCATCGTCTCCTTCTTTAAATCACAGAAAACAGTTACATTCAGTAGAAGAAGAAGTAGAGTCGCTCTTGAAATGGAAATCAACCCTAGGTAACCAACCCCATTCTTACCTCCACTCCTGGAAAAGAAGTTCAGTTGCAAATACAACGAGTCCATGCAAGTGGTTCGGAATCACTTGCAACAACGAGGGAAGCGTCACTGAATTGAATTTAACTAATTCAAATTTACAAGGTACACTTCAAAGTTTTAACTTCTCATCTTTTGCGAACTGTGTCAGTCTTGACTTGAGCAACAATAAACTCTCTGGATCCATTCCCTCTCAAATCGGTAGTCTTTCAAAACTTACCCACTTTGATCTATCCATGAATAAGTTTTCCGGACATATTCCACTAGAAATTGAATTCCTCACAAATATGAGTTTGTTAGACCTTTCTCAAAATCAGATAATTGGTTCAATTCCTGCTTCTATATGCAATCTGAACAACCTAAATACTTTATACCTTCATACAAATAAGTTGTCTGGTTTTATTCCTCAAGATATAGGAAAGATGATATCTCTTACTGAGCTTTCATTTTCCATAAACTATCTCATTGGTCAAATCCCTACTTCTATTTGTAACCTTAGCAACCTAAATACTTTATATCTTCATACAAATAAGTTGTCTGGTTATATTCCTCTAGAAATCGGAAAGCTAGAGTCTCTTATTGACTTGGAATTGTCCAAAAACAATCTCATTGGTCAAATCCCTACTTCTATATATAACCTTAGCAACCTAAATATTTTGTCCCTTTTTGAAAATAAGTTGTCTGGTTTTATTCCTCTAGAAATTGAAAAGCTAAAGTCTCTTGTTAACTTGGAGCTGAGCACAAACAATCTCGTGGTCCGATCCCCGCATCTATATGTAACCTTAGCAACCTAAATATTTTGTACCTTGAAGAAAACAAGTTGTCTGGTTTTATTCCTCTAGAAATAGGAAAGCTAAAGTCTCTTGTTGACTTGGTTTTGAGCACAAACAATCTCAATGGTCCGATCCCCGCATCTATATGTAACCTTAGCAACCTAAATATTTTGTACCTTTATGAAAATAAGTTATCTGGTTTTATTCCTCTAGAAATCGGAAAGCTAAAGTCTCTCATTGACTTGGCGTTGAGCAGAAACAATCTCAACGGTCCGATCCCCGCATCAATATGTAACCTTAGCAACCTAAATATTTTGTACCTTTATGAAAATAAGTTGTCTTGTTTTATTCCTATAGAAATCGGAAAGCTAAAGTCTCTCATTGACTTGGCGTTGAGCACAAACAATCTCAACGGTCCGATCCCCGCATCAATATGTAACCTTAGCAACCTAAATATTTTGTACCTTGAAGAAAACAAGTTGTCTGGTTTTATTCCTCTAGAAATAGGAAAGCTAAAGTCTCTTGTTGACTTGGTTTTCAGCACAAACAATCTCAATGGTCCGATCCCCGCATCTATATGTAACCTTAGCAACCTAAATATTTTGTACCTTTATGAAAATAAGTTGTCTGGTTATATTTCTCTAGAAATCGGAAAGCTAAAGTCTCTCATTGACTTGAAGTTGAGCACAAACAATCTCAACGGTCCGATCCCCGCATCAATATGTAACCTTAGCAACCTAAATACTTTATACCTTCATACAAATAAGTTGTCTGGTTATATTCCTCTAGAAATAGGAAAGCTAAAGTCTCTTGTTGACTTGGTTTTGAGCACAAACAATCTCAATGGTCCGATCCCCGCATCTATATGTAAGCTTAGCAACCTAAATATTTTGTACCATTATGAAAATAAGTTGTCTGGTTATATTCCTCTAGAAATTGGAAAGCTAAAGTCTCTCATGGAAATTGAATTGTCGAGAAACTATCTGACTGGTCCAATCCCTTCTTCTATATGCAATCTTAGCAAACTTAACAGATTGTACCTTCACAAGAATCAGTTATCTGGCACCATTCCTCTTGACATTGCAAGGCTAAGCTCTCTTTCTGAATTTGGAATACACCAAAACAATCTCATTGGTCAAATCCCTGCTTATTTATGTAATTCGACAGTCGGAATGCTACAGCATCTGTATCTATTTGAGAATCAGCTTACTGGACCAATACCCAAACAACTTGGAGAATGTCCAGACTTACTCGAACTGGATTTGAGTAGAAACAGTTTGAACGGAAGCATTCCACTTGAGATTGGAGGCTTGATTTCAATACAGATCGATCCTATTGGATCTCAGTCAAAATGAGTTGAGTGGAGAAATACCGCCAGATTTTGGAAAATTAAACAAACTGGAGAAACTATAGCAGGGATTGAAGAACAACAGTGGTTTATGTGGTGGTAATCACTCTGGAGGTATTAAGCCATGTAACTCGTCAGTTATCATCGGAAGAAAGAAAGCCAAACCAACACTTGCGGTGATAATTTTAGTTCCACTGTTTGGTTCCTTGTTTCTTTTGTTCACATTTTTTGCTATCTATTTTTGCTTGCGAAAAAGACTAGTCGTAAGAAATATCGAGCAGGCAGATCAACCAACAACTATAAACACAAGAAGAAACGTATTCTCGGTAGAGAATTATGACGGGAAGCTGGTGTTTGAAGAAATAATGGAAGCAACGGAAAACTTTGATACCAAATATTGCATTGGGGCGGGAGGATATGGCAGCGTCTACAAGGCGAAGCTATCGACAGGTCAGGTTGTTGCTGTGAAGAAGCTTCACTCGTCAGATGAAGATTCCGACATGATTGATCATAAATCTTTTGAAAGCGAAGTTCAAGCATTGACCGAAATCCGGCATAAAAACATCGTAAAGCTCTTTGGTTTCTGCTCAAGTGTAGAGCGACAAATCTCATTCTTGATTTATGAGTTTATAGAGAGGGGGAGTTTGAAAAAGATTTTATGCGATGGAGAACAAGCAGTAGAGTTTGATTGGATAAAGAGGATAAGATTCATCAAGGGAACTGCCGATGCACTTGCTTACATGCACCATGATTGCATTCCAGCAATCGTTCATAGGGACATATCTAGCAACAATGTCTTGTTGGATTTGGAATATGAAGCGCGTGTTTCTGATTTTGGTACTGCTAGGATGTTGAAGCCAGATTCATCTAACTGGACATTAGTTGCAGGAACATATGGATATATTGCTCCAGGTACAAATTTAATAGTTACTGCTATCGGCTAAGATTTTTAATAGTTTCATATCCATTTCTCTTTTCTGTTATCTAATGAATGTTGTTTCAGAACTGGCCTATACAATGAAGGTAACCGAGAACTGTGATGTTTATAGCTTTGGAGTACTTGTACTAGAAGTACTACACGGTAGACACCCATCTGAGATTATCGCATTACTCTCTCCTGAGCTCCTTCCAACGTCGTCTTCAACTTCGACTTCGAATGTTCGGGTTAAAAATATAATGCTGAAAGACATCTTAGACGAGTGCCTTGAAGCACCAACGGATGCTGTGAAGAAAGAAATAATGTCCTTTGTAAAGGTTGGTCTCTCATGCTTACGAGGTGATCCACATACTCGGCCAACAATGCAAGAAGTGTCAGTGGAGTTATCACGATCAGCTCAGATCAGGACATCTTTTGGGAAGCCCTTTGAAACTGTTACATTGGGTGACCTACTGACGGGGGACTCGTAAGAATGATGTGCAGCTAAATCGTCTGCATATTCCCTTCACTTGTCTTCTTTAATTATTCAGTTGCAAGAACTATTCCATATTGTCTGCGCATATACATTTCACTTGTTTTTTCTTTAATCATTCAGTTACGATACTGTTAAGAATATCCATGAAGTTCTTGGTTCAAATGTTGTGCAAGAACTATTCCGAGCCAAAGTTTTGATGATGTAGCCAATGGTAATCAAAATTTTGATGTTTAAACAACCGGATCCCATCTGAATATAAAATCTGATGCCGTAAAAATAATCTTTGCAGATATTCATGGCAGACTCCTACGGAAAATGGGTCATTATCCAAATATATTTAAATCATGGTTCAAACTAAATGTCCCGATTATTTTTAAACTTTTGTCCATTTAAACAGTATCAAAATTTAAATGTCCTTTTTACCCGGGAAGTCCAAAATTCATAGACTTAAAGGCCTAGACAAATAAAGCTCCCACGTTAAATGGTGAGAAAACCCTCACTTTCTACTGGCCGAAATAGGCCTTTGTTGAGTTTTGTGAAACAAAAATTTTGGTGAGGGCACTTGACAATGTATGATTGGTTTAGAAAGAATAGGAAAAGATAAAAAAAGGTAATCAAATTCAAATTGGAATTCGCGATGACACTTGGAAACATATGACTGGTTTAAAAAGAATAGGAAAAGATAAAAAAGGAAACCAAATACAATTTGGAATTCGTGAGGACACTTGGCAACGTATGATTGGTTTAAAAATTACAAACTAAAAAGGAAAACCAAACCTACCGTGTTTGGAATTTGGGCTATTTTACATTTCCTCCTCTCCCAAGATCGCTAATTAGCGTTTCCTCCCCAAATAGATTCAAATTAATGTTTCCTCCCGTCGTTAGCTTTTCCATTCATTGCTCGGTTAGCTGAGTCAGCACATATGCACGCGTGGCAGAACAAAAACACTTTTTCAGTAAACTACCGAAAATAACCTCACACCTAAAACAACGCTTATCCACATGGACTGCTCACGAACCAATACCTCGCTTTCTACCAGCGATTGGCTATGAGTACAAACAATCAGATGATGACCCAATTACATAACAAATCCATCTGATCGGTGTTCTATGTAACCGTCATGAACTACTTCACATCCAGATCTTCAATTATCTCTCCACCGTGGCAGCTACAGTTGCATAAACACCCAAATCAACAAAAATTAGAACTAATTGCAAACCCATTCAACCGCAGCAAACCAAAATTTTGATATCCGAAATCAAAATTAAAATGATGAAAAAGAGTTTGGTGATACTTGGGATCAAGTTCAGGTACATGTTCTTCGATCTGCTTCTGTTTTTGTTCAATCGTTTCAAAAGATTTCATTTAGCCCCAACCATTTTAAATATACAACAGAAGAAAGAGGAAACCCAATAACCACCTAAGACCAGTGAAGAAGAGATTAGTTTGATTTCTTCTGGTATACCGTAACCCCAAAGCTGAATTATGAATTCAATGCTATTATATTTATCAAACACGTCTTTGGAATGAATACTCAAATTCAATTTATAGACTGGACTAAGGGGTATAAATATGGTGATTGATTGCTGATTGAGGTGAAACTGATGAGTGCTTAAGAGTTCTGGTTTGTTAGATATGAATGGGTTGTGTATAAATTTAATTTTGCAGGGAAGGACATTTACCAAAGAAGTAGACGAATTCCAACGGAGTTCTCTCCATTACCATATGTGGAATGCATATCTATTGTTTGAGAGAAGGCCTAAGTGACTGTGTTACTCTAGTTAGTTATATTCTAAAAGGAAACTTTGCTGCTTGGTCCCAAGCCCACAAAATTAGTTATAACAGGGTCCAATCGGATTTTTTTTTTATTTAGAGGTCCAAAATTAATTAAAATATGGAAATGATTTTAATGCCCACTGTTACCAAACATGTGTATTTACACGTCCATTATATCGAGTACATATTTGTTACACTGATTATAAATTTGAGTACATATCTGCTGCACTGCTTATAAATTCGAGTACATATCTGCTACAATACTTACAAATCTGAGTAAATAACTGTCGCGCTGCTTACAAATAGAACATGTATCCGCTATACTGCTTACAAATTCGAGTATATATCTGCTGCTTACGAATTCGAGTATGTATCTGCTGCACTGCTTACAGGAAAAGTACATGTTTGTTAGAATCAATGATAAATGGATTAGAAAATGTTTTACATCACATATATTGTAGGATCATACCAATTAATCTCTAACATTTCTTTAATACAGTATTAAATCATAGGAAAAATAAAGGAAAACCTTTATATGCATCGTAAACACTGAAAAAACTATGCAAAATTAGCACATATTTCAGTATTTCACACACGTACTCATGGATCAAAGAAATAAAAATGTGGCAAAACTCTGAATGCAACAGAATTATAAGAAGTTTCTATCAGTACACCATATACGTACTGCGTATTCATGAACTAAAAATCAACTTCATGTAAAGAAGAATTGATGAATTGATGAATATAACATAATCAAAGCACATATTTCAGTATTACACATACGTACTCATAAATCGAATCCAAAGACAATGGCAAAAGTATGAATAAAACAAAATCAGAAGAGGTTCCTATCAGTACACCATATACGTACTGCGTATTCATAAACTAGAAAATCAACCACATATAAAGAAGAAGTGATGAATCCATGAATATAACCGAATCAAAGCACATGTTTCAGTATTACACATACATACTCATGGATCGAACCCAAAAACAGTGGCAAAACTTTGAATAAAACAAAATCAAAAGAAGTTTCTATCAGTACGCCATATACGTACTGCGTATTCATGAACTAAAAAATCCACTGCATGTAAAGAAAAAGTGATGAATCCATGAATATAGTCGAATCAAAGCACATATTTCAGTACTACACATACGTACTAATGGATCAACCCAAAAAAAGTGGCAAAATTTTGAATAAAACAAAATCAGAAGTATTTTATATCGGTACGTCGTATACGTACTGTCGGTTCGTACACAGTAGCAAACTGTAACGAACCTAAAAACCTAAAAACGTCATGAAAATCAATTTGATCTTCATAATACAATCGAAAAACAAACCAAAAGAGGAAAACCGAACAAAATAATCGAAGAAGATGATTAGAAAACATACCTGGAAACACAAACAAATCTTCTCGTCGTAAATCATAACGATGCATCTTCTTCTTTTTCTTCTTCTTCTTATTCTAGGTTTCTGTCAGTACAGGATATACGTACTGCTGCTTCATATGCAAAAACAAACTGAAACACATCTAAAACCAACAAAATAGAAGTGGTATAAGTAAATATAATAACGAAATGAACAAAAAATATGATTATTCGTCTAGATCTAGTAAATAATCAACAAATCAAACATGGAGATAAAAAAGCGTAATCAAACACAACAAGGATTAGATCGTGAAACCCTAAAATAAACATTGTAAGAGAAAAATCTCCATATGATTTGATAAAAACGAGAAAGATTGAAGAATAAAATTTGGATTTGTTCAGAATCCATTCGCAGCAGCAATGAGAAGAAAGAGAAAAAGAAAACGAATATGAAATGTCAATGTTCTTCTCGTGTTTATAGACCTGTTAAATAGGAAAGGTTATTTGTGGTATTTTTAAATTTCACACACCTGATCCCGCACGTGTACAAGACCTGGACTTAAAAAATTGGGTCCATTTTTCATTTTTCTTTTAATTATGGATCTCTGGTTATTGGGCTTTAGTGGGTGGACCTGCCACTAACTAATACCACTATAATAGGATCTATAGGTAATTCCTACATTCTAAAAATGAAATAGGACGGACACATATTTCGCACAAATCTAAGAGGGAATTTTGGGTAGATTTTAAATAATAATATTAAAAATTGGCCACGTGTGCGCAGTTGCTGACTCAGCTAACCGAGTAATGGATGCAAAAACTAACGGTGGGAGGAAACACTAATTTCAATCTATTTGGGGAGGAAACGCTAATTAGCGATCTTGGGAGGGGACGAAACGCAAAATAGTCCTTGGAATTTTATGGATTTCCAAAATCGTATCTACCGTATAAGGACTATTTTTTCTAAATTAATACTATCTAAAAGGGAAAAAGAATCCACATATTTTCTGAAAATAAAATGAATATCTAAAGGGGAAAAAAATCCACGTAGTTTCTGCGAAAAATAAAATGAAAAAAGAAATAAAATATACACATATTCTCCACCTATTGAATGTGTTTGCCCGCCACGCCAAATCAAAAATACATCGCCACGGGCGGGGCGAAGCCCCGTGCACACCAAATCAAAAATGCATCGCCACGGGACGGGGCGAAGCCCCAAGCACACCAAATCAAAAATGCATCCCCGCGGGGCGTGGCGAAGCCCCGCATACACCAAATCAAAAATGCATCACTACGGGGCGGGGTGAAGCCCCGCGCACACCAAATCAAAAATGCATCTCCACAAAGAAAAGGAAACCAAATTAAATTTGGAATTCTCCAGGACACTTGGCAACATATGATTGGTTTAAAAAATACAAACTCAAAAGGAAAACCAAACCTACTATGTTTTGAATTTTATGGAAATCGAGTATCTACCATATAAAAGGGAAAATAATCCACATATTTTCTGCGAAAATAAAATGAATATCTAAAGGGGAAAAAAATTCACATATTTTCTGCAAAAATAAAATGAAAAAATAAATAAAATACACACATATTCTCCACCTATTTAATGTGTTTGTCTGCCACACCAAATCAAAAATACATCGCAACGAGGTGGGACGAAGCCGCACGCACACCAAATCAAAAATGCATCGCCATGGGACAGGACGAAGCCCCGCACACACCAAATCAAAAATGCATCCGACAGGGCGAGGCGAAGCCCCACATACACCAAATCAAAAATGCATCACCACGGGGCGGGGTGAAGCGCCGCGCACCCCAAATCAGAAATACATCCGCGCGGGGCTGAGCAGACGAAACCCCATGCACACCAAATGAAAAAAATAAAATGCTCGGTGCAGAACACGGGCACAAATCTAGTGTTCATAACATTTAGAGATATGCACGACACTTCCCATCTTTAAAATGAAACAAAAAAGTTTATTGCCTAAACTTCTTTGTAATCCTAAAACTACAATCAAATTTCAGGCAGAAGGTAGTTGTCGGAGGCATTTTGTCAAATAGGAATTGACCAAACCAATATTTTTTGAAGAATTAGTTCCATGACAATTTGAACATGGGAATAAAAATTATAAATGTACTACCTAATTCTGTACATACAAATTACAATTTATCACTTTGCATCACACTAGAATCAGCAAGGAGTAGTTAAAACCCCCATATCTTTCGATTTCCTTAGTTTTAGTTCATTTTCTCTGTAATTGTAAGTGGTGGCAAGTCAAAAAGTTTTGAGGTACCTGAAACCGCTTTTAGCTTTGGAAGAATTTCAGTGGGAATTTGCAATCTAAAAAGTTTTCATGGTGTAGGGGTACAGTACCCGGGTACTCATAATGTTTGTGTGTGGAATTAGGACGGGTTGTTAATATGGGTTCGGATGCGGGACCCCGACCCCGACCCCGAAGATCATCCTCACCCGAAAATCTGAAACTTCTCTGTTGGCCATGTTTTGGGAAGCCCTTTGAAACTGTTGTACATTTGGAGACCTACTGATGGGTGATTCGTAAAAATGATATGTAACTAAATCATCTACATACATTCATTTCACTTGTTTCTTTTTTAATTTAAATCTGATGCCAAAAAAAAAAAAAAATCTTAGCCGAAAAGCGTCTTTGGTGAACTTCTCTACAGTCCACCTACCTTCCAAAGCGATACTTCTTTGCTCAGGCCAAATTACTACAAGGAATTGAGCTTTCATAGGAACTTCTCGCTCTTTCAAACTTTGGTTTTGCAGACCTACTGCTGGTATAAACAAATCATCTCCATATTTCTGTCATGTTAAAAATTATCATTTGAGCTCTGAATGGAAGTAGGTTATATCATGTACAAAATACTAATTACTTCCTTTTTGAAAGTTAAAAACATAGAAAGCAAAAGTTGGAAAATCAGAGATCAGATTCTTGGATTGCCATTCAACCCCTTCTGCCATACCATACTAATCACTGAATATAATGGATGTGTTAGTTGTTAATTAATGGAAAAGATGTTCTAAGCCAGAGGAGAGCTGGTTAAAAATATTGGCAAAAAAACAGTACATATTTAAACCAAAATGCAGAATGCTGTCAGGTAGCTTCCATACTTGTGATGAATCCTCTCTGCTGCGAACCAAACAAAAAATAAGAAGAAGATTAAAGGTGTTAGAGCTTATCTTACTTGTGTTTGAAGCACAAGAGCTAATTGCTCTAGTACATGAGCTATTCTTTCGTTCAGTTTCTGAAGTTCAGCTTCCACCCTCAATCTAGCCTCTCTTTCCTCACGTATGCTTAGCCGCACAGTATGGAAGTAAGATCCTTGTGAAACAAACTTGCCCATGGCTCTAACATTTCCAGAAGGTTCAGCAGTCCCTAAAGCAAGTGTTAGGATATCATTGCTACCGCTTGTGACTAGGGAACCTTCTTTCACCTGTTTGGCCAACTTGTCCTACAAATTAAGATAGAAAGAAGACAAGGCATGAAAAAGTGATTCTTAAGCTGATATAGGATCATTTAGTGGACACAAATGCACTAGTGTAGTCATCTTCCCCTAACTAACTTTACTATCAAAACCATGATTGTTACCGTATACTGATAATAATTTAATACGACACCCAGGAAGCAGTGGTACAGAGTCTACAAAGAATGACATATTTAGATGGATAATATGAATAAAGTCAAGGAAAATTACCAGCGCACAGTTAGGATCCTTTGTAATACATGAGCAAGTAAATGAATCAAATAAAGAATGTAACTCAATTTGTTTTTAACTTACAATAGTCTTGACTCTTTCTCTGGTAGCATCATGTGGAATGACCCCGCTTTTATCTTCTCTAGCTTTCTTCCATAAGATGCTCCTGTCCAGTTCATCGAAAGAAAACCCTTCCTTTTGTTTCTGTTAGCAACTAACATACATTAGATTATGAATACATGATGTCAGAATATGAGAAATAATATGTTACATACCAATTGCTCCACAAGTCCTGCATATCCTTTTCGGCTTAACCTATGAGGATATATATTTTTCTTCCGCTTTGTTGATAGGATTTCGCGAAAAACCTTTTAAGACATTGGGTACAACAAATGCAAGATTAGTCCAACTACATCTTGTAACTAATACAAAAACGGGAAAATACTAGACTATCAATATATACCTGGAAATTTGTACTCAATCTCGACTTCACAAAAGCCTCCCAATGCCTCTGTTTGATAAACTTGTACATTGCTGGTGGATGAACAAGGACATCTGCCTGGTCTTTGTATGGCAATATGTATTTCCTTGTCAGCCTGCTTTTAAAAGATCTCCACAATGCTCCTATATTTTTTATCATATTTTTTTTGCTGTTGGAACGTAGAACAAACTTCCCCTGAAATACACAATTAAACATGTGATACAGTCGTTATATCTTATGATTGATTGTAACCAAAAGAATCCACTTACCTATAAGCAACACCAGAGCTTATCTTTCAAAGTCTTTGGAACCTTAGTCCATTTCTCATAAATAATTGGAACCATGTATCGTGTCAAGACTCCAAAAAAGCTGGACAGCTGAGTAGCAACACATCCTACTGGCTGGCCAAGCTCGTTGTACTCAACCACCTTTTTCAACCCCTTGCTGCTTTTGAAAAGCTTTGACATAGTTGTAGGACCTCGCTGCTTTTGCTGACTTTTTGATGTGGCATCAACTAAAAGTTTCAAAATGTAGTAAACGTTATATGCAGAGAGAAAACAACAGTTATATTCAAAAATAGTTATAAAACGGAGCATGTGAGTCACTTACTGCCCAGTATTGTCTCAAGATCTTCTTCACTGTCATCATGCATGACTGGTTGCTCAAACTCCATGCTTGCTGTATTTGATAGAACACAAGAATCTAAACAAGTTAGTTGCTGACCACCATTCACTGACCAAACACCAACACGGATATCAACAGAAACATGGATGATAAATTAATTAACTGCCGAATACCAACACGTATAACTAAAAGGTACATTGTATTATATATTAAACACATGTTCATCACAGTTTACACGCACAAAAGGCCCCTCATCTCTAATATTAACATTAGGGAGTTCACTAACTTTAGCATCATCAGTGCCGAGACATGGATCTTCTTTGGTGGGCATTCTTAAGGTAATTAAAAAATCGATAACGACTCCAACTTCAAGTAACGAAAAAAAGACATAGAAAGCACAAAATAATTATAATACGGAGCATGTGAGTCACTTACGGCCCAGTATTGTCTCAAAATCTTCTTCACTGTCATCGTGTTGCTCAAACTCCATGCTTACTGTATTTGATAGAACACAAGAATCTAAACAAGTTAGCCGCTGACCACCTTTCACTGACCGAACATCAATATAAGGATATCAAACAGAAACATAGATGATAATTCTAATTAACTGCCGAACACCAATAAGTATAATTAAACGGTACATTGTAATATATATTAAACCCATGTCAATCACAGTTTACACGCAAAAAAGGCTCCTCGTCTCTAATATCAACATTAGGGAATTCACTAACTTTAGCATCATCAGTGCCGAGACATGGATCTTCTTTAGTGGGCATTGTTAAGGCAATATAAAATCAAAAACAACTCCGACTTCAAGTAGCGAAAAAAAGACGAAAAAGACATAAAAAGAACAAAACAATATAGTACGGAGCATGTGAGTCACTTACGGCCAAGATCTTCTTCACTGTCATCGTGTTGCTCAAACTCCATGCTTGCTGTATTTGATATAAGTTATAACACAGGAATCTAAACAAGTTAGTCGCTGACCACCTTTCACTGACCAAACATCAATGAATATAAGGATATCAAACAGAAACATAGATGATAAATATAATTAACTGCCGAACACCAATAAGTATAACTAAAAGGTACATTGTACTATATATTAAACCCATGTCGATCACGGTTTTTGGAAACTAGTCCTGATTATGATATTTCTGAACCTGTTCCATCTCTAGAAGAGACCCAACAACGGATTGAAAGAACGTATAAACATTTAGTTGCAATGAATAGTTCAAAAAAAGAGTGTACACGATATTCTGAGATGATAAACGAGAGTGGTGAACGTATAAGTGTTATGCTCAGTGAAATTCAGGCACGTCTAGAGGCAGAAAATGAACTGTTGGCTAATGCTGCTCGAAATAATCTAAATTTTCAAAATAGGGTTTCTAATTCTACCCTTGATATCAATAGTGAATATTTGCCTAATTTAGAGGAAGAAGTTAGAATTGGTAACACTACTTGTTTGATAAGGTTCGATCATTTTCATGTTATTATAGTAATGATTATGATGAGGATAGTATTGATGAAGAACATGAAATATGTAGGCATAGTGATCAGGAATTTGTTACTCCGATTGAGCTTTATAATGATAGTGTTGTTTCTAATACAAATCCAAATAATTTTAATAATTATTCACCTATTCAAAAGGATGTGGATTTGACTAGAGATACCACCGTTTTAGACGATGTAGTTCATGATTCTTTAGCCTGCAGTATGTTGGATAATCCATTATTTGATGTGCCTATCAGTGAATCGGAGGAGGTAACTATGATTAAAACCTTAGTTTATGAGCCTTTCTCTGATAATCCTTTATATGATTGTGATGATGGTTTAGAGGAAAGAGTTTACCCTGAGAATACTGTTTTAGAATCTAGCGATTTAGAAACACTAGTCTTAGAAGATGATAAACTCGTAGAATGAGTGAGGATGAACCCAACTTAGAAGAATCTATTGACCATTTCCAGGAATCTGATGACCTAGAAATTAGGGAAGTTGTGACTAGTCTTTCTAGAGACACAGAAAACTCTAAGTTTGGGGATGATTATCATTCTTCGTGTGCTTTAACTCTTCGAAAGTACCCTCCTGTAGGACTTGACATTTGTGCCTCAACCATCTTACAAGACTATCTTCATACACGTTTTCCCGAACCTAATGATGTCCAGAAAGAAGCTCAGTTGTTAGAAGCCCATCCTCTGGTTGATGTGGTTTGCCCAGGCTATGATCCCCAGATTGACTTTGTTTTCCCACCAAATAGTTTTATTCCAACTGTGAGAACGTTTATATTCCAAATGTGTCGAATATTAAGTTGTGAGACTAAGCCTAAATGCTTTAGGAAATTAGAATCGACACATTTGCTTAAGAATGACCACTACTCTCATTGTGGTCAATTATGTAAGTCAAATCTTATTGACTTAGAGGATCCTCAGTTATTTAGGTTATTATTGTGCGCTTCTAAGATCATATTTGAGTTTTTCCAGACTCTAGGACCTAATGATTCGGATCCCACCTATGAAGAAACGCAGCCAATGAAAATTTTCTATTTAGACCCTTTCATAGAACCTGAACCTGAACCACAATTAGATATAAATTTCTTAATCAGGAAACTAAGTAAGGGCATGCTAGTCTTGTTCACTTTCTTGGTTCATTGCAGTTTCCTTTGGTCAGCTCTATTTAGTTTTGAAGACCCACAGTTATTTCGACTGTTACTTTATGGTTCGAGTTGACTAATCCGTTCCTAAATCTGGCTGAAGACTTTAAAATTAGCAATTCTTGGGAGGTATGCCATGCTCATGCAACACGGTAATATCTTTCCTTAACTCTTTCGCTTCAAATGGTAACAGTTTCTCCTTGTTCATGCTTTTAGTTTCATCTTTAGAACATTGAGGACAATGTTAGATTTAAGTTTGGGGGTATGGGAGAAACTTTTTAGTTGCAATTATTAAACTACAGAGCCTAGAAATTTATGCTTATTTAGGATGGCACTAACCAATCTAAGTGGATGGAAGCATTTTGGTTTTAGGAGTTGAGGGACCAATCTGACTAGATGGAAACATTTAAAGAGTCTATTCATAAAAGCACAGAGCTCAGGTGTTAGAAATAACATGATAGTTTCGCCATATCTCGTTGAGTCCTTTTCATTTCTGTTTCTATTTTTATTTTTAAACTATGTGTTCTCTAGTTGATTAGGTGGGGCTCACGATTCAAGTTGTTACCACTGCTAGGGTAAAATAGAGTGACTGAGTATTGGAAAAAAAAATGAAAAAATGAAAAAAAAAAAAAAAAAAATTTAGACCAGACCATTTGACCAAACAGAATAAAATTCAATAAAGTCGACCACTGGAACCCTTGTATATTCCAGTTGTGTTGACCTAGAGTTAGGATTATCGAACACTGGTTCCCTTGTATATGCCAGTGATTTGATATTAGTCAGACTATCTCAGTCATTTAGGATAGGTTTATTTTGGCAGTGGCCTTCAGACAGATATGAGAAACATCGTTCACCTAGTTAACATCAAAACCATCTATATTTTTTCTATATCCATCTCTTAATCTATCCATATGATTAGTCTGACTCCGAGTATGATGTTCATCGTGAAACTATCTGAGTAGAGCTCTGTTATAGTAATTCGATTGCGGTAAATAAGGATTCGATGCTCGGACTTGAATAGATTTAAAAACAAAAATATGTACAAAATTTGTCACAAGATCAAGAGGAACCAGGACTCAGGATTCCAATGTGTTTCATATTCAAGTGGCTCAGAAAATAATTCTAGGCGATTATAGCTCAAAATAAAACAAGTATTAACTCTATCTTTGCCAAATTAGATTCCATAAAATATTACTTGTATATGATAAGCATGGAACATCAAGAATCCCTAGGACTAAGCATGTTCCATCAAACAAAATCACAAGTAATTAATTGAAATCATAAATCAATTAAAATCGGTGCAAAAAGTGAATTAAGAATTATTTAAATAACCACATGGCTGAAAAACAGCTTCCTCCATCATCCCAGTATTGGGGTTTAGCTACTCATAATAATCATGTTCTTAAAATACATACTTGATGCTCAAAATATGATTAAAAGAGTGAAAAATATAATACAGTGAAACTACGACCCTCTTTAAGCGTCCAGAGAAGAACGATAGAATACCACTGCTGTAAAAACGATACCTCACGGCTGCTGTTGACGCTGTTGTTTTAAGACCCTCGGATGCTAGTCGTTGACACTGTTGATAAACGACTGTCTATGCTGGTGTGTTCTTCGTGTTCTTCGAGCTTTGTTAATGGCAGCAGCAGCAGCAGGTACAATTCCTGCAACTCCTCCTGCGCCTCTCTGCTGGCCTCCCAATCGACCCCTAACTCTTGATAAACTTTCTCTCACTTCCCACCAGCCTTTATATACCAATAGGGTCCAAATAACTCGATTAAATCCGAGTTTATCTCCTTTTTTCTTCACGTGCAGTTGAGAGAGAAATCTCTTTTCTGTTGCTTTGTACGCGTCTTCTGGCAATTTCTTACGCTCCAAACTTCTCCTAATCCTTAAACAAGACTAGATACACTTTACTTCAACGTAAAACTCTCCCAGAATCTCTAAAAATATATTTGAAAACTTCACAGAGAACACGTATTCTGTTTGGACTTTGATCGCTTCTCCCAGCCATTCCAGCCCAAGTTGATCGATAAAATCACTTGCATACGATCTGTTTATTCTTAACAGGCCTAGCCCAATTGATTTCAGGGATTTAATCTCCCTCAAAACTGCCCAGAAATCCAACAGAGAATTATCAGACGTGAAATTAGTTTTCCCGCCAAATTCCATTATTTGAACTTTGAATGTGGTGTCCCCTTAACCAGACCTGGTGTCCCTTTAGCAGCTGCTTGGAAATGGGTCACCCCTTAGTAATTAGGTTACCCCTTATCCAAAATCAAGGGTCCATATAGCAAGTTTCCTCTGGGCATTTTCCGCACTTTTTTCGGGGTTCCTCCGGGGTATTTCTGGGGTACTTCCGGTACACTTCTGGGGCGCTTCCGGCACTCTATCAATGGAGGTTCAAACGCCGCATTTTCAGCCAATTTCGCCGCAAATCCTTATTCTTCTGAAAACACCTACAAATATATAAAATAACCAAATAAGTACAAAAATGGGTGCTAACACTATATACAATTGAGATATATTAGACACATAAATGCGTCTATCAAATACCCCCAAACTTATTATTTGCTAGTCCCGAGCAAATCAAAACTACAAAATAAAATCCTAACTCACTGTCGCAGGCATCGTCGATTGCATTTAGCGTATGCAATAAGCCTTTAAACCCCTAGGTGGCCCTAGTGGCCGAGTTTAGTCTCGGGAGGGCTTACCAGAGATATACCCACAAAACCTGTACTCCAGACCTTAGCTATCTACGCAGAACCTTGGAAGGCACTAAAGAATCTCCTTGGTTGGCATACTTATTGACTACAGGAAGAAGTACCCTGATGCGAAATTCCAATTGCTGTACACGAGTTTGCACTCAAGCATACTAAAATTCATATAAAGTGACAGAGCTCTACTCAGATAGTTGCACTATGGACATCATATTCGGAGTCAAAACTAATCACATGGTTAGATCAAGAAGATGGATATAGAAAAACATAGATGGTTTTGATGTTTACTAAGTGAACGACGTTTCCCATATCTGTCTGAAGGCCTCCGCCAAAATGAACCTATCCTCTGGATTGGATACGGCCTCACAGCACAAACATCGAGAACCTAACTAGGTCAACACAACTGGCGATAACCTAACTCTAGGTCAACACAACTGGCATATACAAGGGTACCAGTGGTCGACTTTATTGAATTTATTCCTTTTGGTCAAATGGTCTGGTCTCAATTTCTTTTTCTTTCATTTTTTTTTTTTTTTTTTTTTTTTTTTGGTAACTACCATTTTTTTTTTCATCTTCTTTTTCTTTTCAACTTTCTTTTTTTTCTACTTTTTTTTTTTTTTTTTTTTTTTTTTTTTTTTTTGGCTGAAGGTATCTCAATCACTCTAATTCACCCTAGCATTGGTAACAACTTGAATCGTGGGCCCCACCTATTACTTAGAGAAACATAGTTTAAAAACAAATAAAATAAAAATAGAAGTGAAAAGGACTCAACGAGATATGGTGAAACTATCATGTTATTTCTAACACCTGAGCTCTGTGCTTTTATGAATAGACTCTTTAGATGTTTCCATCTAATCAGATTGGTTCCTCAAACTCCTACAATCAAAATGCTTCCATCCACTTAGATTAGTTAGTGCAATCCTCAATAGGCATAAATTTCTAGGCTCTGGAGTTTATTTATTGCAACTAAAAAGTTTCTCCCATACCCCCAAACTTAAACCTAACATTGTCCTCAATGTTCTAAAGATAAAATTAAAAACATGAACAAGGAGAAACTATTACCATTCGAAGAAAAAGAGTTAAGGAAAGATATTACCTGGTTGCATGAGTTTGGGTTACCTCCCAAGAAGTGCTAAGTTTAAAGTCTTCAGCCAGACATAGAAAAGGTTTAGTCAACTCGTACCGTATAACAATAGCCGGAATAACTGTGGGTCTTTAAAACCAAAAAGAGCTGACAAAAGGAAACTGCAGTGAACCAAGAAAATGTACAAGACTAGCATGCCCTTACCTAGTTTCTGGATAACTATCGCTAATTGCGGTTCAGGTTCAGGTTCTATGAAGGGGTCTAAATAGACTATTTTCCTCGGATGCATTTCCTCATAGGTAGGATTCAAATTATTAGGTCCTAGAGTCGGAAAAACTCAGATAAGAATCTGGAATCACAAAATAACCTAAATAATTTAGGATCCTCTAAGTCAATTAGGTATGACTTACATAGTTGACCACAGTCAGAGTAGTGGTCATTCTGAAGCAAATGTGTCGATTCTAATTTCCTAAAGTACTTAGGCTTAGTCTTAGAACTTAATAAGTGACACATTTGAAATCTAAACGTTCCCACAGTTGGAAGAAAACTATTTGGTGGGAAAACAAAGTCAATCTGGGGATCATAGCCTGGGCAAACCACATCAACCAGAGGATGGGTTTCTAACGACTGAACTTTTTTCATGACATCATTAGGTTCGGGAAACCTAGTATGAAGATAATCTTGTAAGATGGTTGAGGCATGGATATCAAGTCCTATGTGAGGCGACTTTCTGAGAGTTAAAGGTAAAGCACTAGGAAAGTGATAATCACCCCCAAACTTAGAGTTTTCAGTGTTTCTAGTTAGACTAGCCACAATCTCCCTAATTTCTAGGTCATCAGATTCCTGAAAATGGGCAATTGATTCTTCTAAGTTGTAATCTTGCGGTGTATCCTCATTAATATCTACGAGTTCATCTAAGACTATTGTTTCTAAATCGTACGACTCTGAAACAGTATTCTCAGGGTAAAACCGTTCCTCGAAACCATCATCGATTACAGTTTCTAAATCGTTCGACTCGAAAACAGTAGTCTCAAGATAAACCGGTTCCTCTAAACCTTTATCGGCTTCGTAAACAGGAAATATTACATCGTCTAAAACGGTGGTATCCCTAATCAAATCCTCGTCCTTTTGAATAGGTGAATAATCATAAAAATTATTTGGATTTGAACTAGAAATAATATAATCACTATACAGCTCAATTGGATTACTAGACTCCTGATCACTATGCCTACATATTTCAGATTCTTCATTACTGCTATCCTCATCATCATAGTACGAAAATGATTGAACCTTATCTAAATAAGTAGTGTCTTTTATTCTAACCTCGTCCTCTAAATTAGGCAAATATTCACTATTGATATCAAGGGTAAAATTAGAAACACCATTTTGGAAATTTAGATTATTTCGAGCAAGTCTTTCGTTCGTCTCTAACTCAAGTCTACGTGTCGACTCAGCTATCCTCTCAAGGGTCTCTTCCAAAGAAAGTTCCCTTAGTGTAGGATCTAAGTTTTGAGTTAATCTATTGAGGATATCTTCTACAGATTCAGTTTTTGTTGCAGTTCTTTCGTCCATAACTACGTTATTCACCTCATCTAATTTATACGTCGATTCAGCTAACTGACGTGAAGACTCAGCTAAATTCCTAAGAGTCTCTTCTAGAGAAGGAATAGGAACTGAAGGATCATAATAAGGACTACTTTTCAATAGTTTGATTGTATCCTCTAGAGACGAAGAACTAGTACTATAATCTTCTTGATCGTATGACTGATGCGCGTGCGGATAGTAATTGGGCTCACCATGGTATGAACCATAACCTTGAAAAGGTTGGCGTCCCCAGCCACTATTCTCACTATGGTCATAATACTGATGATGTCCATATTCAAATTCAGGTCGATATTCATTGTATTGGCTTCTATCATACCAGTTCGACATTCTTAATTACAAGGGAATTTACACAACCACAAACAAGGCCGACTCGACTCCACCAAAACAAACCTAAAGATTTCTAGCAAACAAAAAGCATGATGGCTCCACTTAGATTGTTTTCTAGACCAGCTTCTATTCCTTCGAAAAGGAATTCGTTACAATTTGAGCACACCCCTCTGGAATCAATCCGAGCTAATGTAAGTTGAATCGAGGCGAGGGAAGCTCAGTGGAGCTTTGATACCCAAGGCCTCACCGCTATCACAAGGCGGCGCAGTCACGCATTCAACTCACAGAAACCATCATGAACTTTGAAATGTGCTTAAAGAGCAACCAATATTTTTCGAACGAGTTTCCTATTAAGCTCGTTACCCTATTGGTCTCGTTCTATTCAAAATTTTAGGCTTAGGTTCGCGTTTGGTTTCGTTTTCCTAAGGCGGGCAAGAAGGAAACGGTGATGAAATCCGAGTCCTTATCTTGATTTGGCCAGGCCTTGCCCTTTACTAGGAAATTAAAAACAGTCCGGTTCGTCCTCAAACAATTATCACCTTAAGGCAGACAGTAACCCGCTTGCAGGAGATTCGCGGGTGTTTCGATTGGACTTACCTCCCGTACCAGACGGGCGATGAACCGTTGTTGTCGACTCGGGCCACGACTCCTATGCCGTGTGCGAACCCGAGGGGCCGAGACGATATAGTAATCGTCGTCCTTCCCTGCAAACAGTTTGTATTTAATTTTTTTTTAATTTATAACCCTTCCGTAGGGTTTTTAAAAATAATGTCCAAAGTCCAGAATAAAGTCCAAATAAAAAGTCCAAAAATTACAAAAATTATGAAAAATAAAGCCTATTTACAAATTCTAAAAAAAATATATAAAAGCTATATACAAAAATAAATAAAAATAATAATAAAAATAAAATTAAATCCTAAAAAAAAATTATGTCTTTTTTCTCTTCTCTTTTAGCTTTTAGCTTTTAGCTTTAAGCTTTTTGTTCCCAAGTCCTTAGTATTCCACTTCGAACCTGTAAATCAAAGACACAAAAAGAAACGTAAAAAGGAACAAATAATAATAAATAAATAAAAAATTAAACCTAAAAACAAATCTATATACAAGTCCGCGTCGGCGCGCGCCATTTTTGTAGTAATTCGATTGCGGTAAATACGGATTCGATGCTCGGACTTGAATAGATTTAAAAACAAAAATATGTACAAAATTTGTCACAAGATCAAGAGGAACCAGGACTCAGGATTCCAATGTGTTTCATATTCAAGTGGCTCAGAAAATAATTCTAGGCGATTATAGCTCAAAATAAAACAAGTATTAACTCTATCTTTGCCAAATTAGATTCCATAAAATATTACTTGTATATGATAAGCATGGAACATCAAGAATCCCTAGGACTAAGCATGTTCCATCAAACAAAATCACAAGTAATTAATTGAAATCATAAATCAATTAAAATCGGTGCAAAAAGTGAATTAAGAATTATTTAAATAACCACATGGCTGAAAAACAGCTTCCTCCATCATCCCAGTATTGGGGTTTAGCTACTCATAATAATCATGTTCTTAAAATACATACTTGATGCTCAAAATATGATTAAAAGAGTGAAAAATATAATACAGTGAAACTACGACCCTCTTTAAGCGTCCAGAGAAGAACGATAGAATACCACTGCTGTAAAAACGATACCTCACGGCTGCTGTTGACGCTGTTGTTTTAAGACCCTCGGATGCTAGTCGTTGACACTGTTGATAAACGACTGTCTATGCTGGTGTGTTCTTCGTGTTCTTCGAGCTTTGTTAATGGCAGCAGCAGCAGCAGGTACAATTCCTGCAACTCCTCCTGCGCCTCTCTGCTGGCCTCCCAATCGACCCCTAACTCTTGATAAAACTTTCTCTCACTTCCCACCAGCCTTTATATACCAATAGGGTCCAAATAACTCGATTAAATCCGAGTTTATCTCCCTTTTTTCTTCACGTGCAGTTGAGAGAGAAATCTCTTTTCTGTTGCTTTGTACGCGTCTTCTGGCAATTTCTTACGCTCCAAACTTCTCCTAATCCTTAAACAAGACTAGATACACTTTACTTCAACGTAAAACTCTCCCAGAATCTCTAAAAATATATTTGAAAACTTCACAGAGAACACGTATTCTGTTTGGACTTTGATCGCTTCTCCCAGCCATTCCAGCCCAAGTTGATCGATAAAATCACTTGCATACGATCTGTTTATTCTTAACAGGCCTAGCCCAATTGATTTCAGGGATTTAATCTTCCTCAAAACTGCCCAGAAATCCAACAGAGAATTATCAGACGTGAAATTAGTTTTCCCGCCAAATTCCATTATTTGAACTTTGAATGTGGTGTCCCCTTAACCAGACCTGGTGTCCCTTTAGCAGCTGCTTGGAAATGGGTCACCCCTTAGTAATTAGGTTACCCCTTATCCAAAATCAAGGGTCCATATAGCAAGTTTCCTCTGGGCATTTTCCGCACTTTTTTCGGGGTTCCTCCGGGGTATTTCTGGGGTACTTCCGGTACACTTCTGGGGCGCTTCCGGCACTCTATCAATGGAGGTTCAAACGCCGCATTTTCAGCCAATTTCGCCGCAAATCCTTATTCTTCTGAAAACACCTACAAATATATAAAATAACCAAATAAGTACAAAAATGGGTGCTAACACTATATACAATTGAGATATATTAGACACATAAATGCGTCTATCAAGCTCTGTCACTTATATATGAATTTTAGTATGCTTGAGTGCAAACTCGTGTACATCAATTGGAATTTCGCATCAGGGTACTTCCTCTTGTAGTCAATAAGTATGCCAACCAAGGAGATTCTATAGTGCCTTCCAAGGTTCGTTGTAGATAGATAGGGTCTGGAGTATTAAGTTTTTGCGGGTATATCTCTGGTAAGCCCTCCCGAGACTATAACTCGGCCACTAGGGACACCTAGGGGTTTAAAGGCTTATTGCATATGCTAAATGCAATCGACGATGCCTGCGAAAGTGAGTTAGGATTTTATTTTGTAGTTTTGATTTGCTCGGGACTAGCAAATAATAAGTTTGGGGGTATTTGATAGACGCATTTATGTGTCTATTTTGTTCTCAATGTTCTGTATTGTTAGACTCGATTAAGTACTTATTGTGTTATTTTGTGTTCTTGTAGGAAATTTTAGAGAAATAAGCCCTTGCGGCGAAATGGGCTCAAAAAGCAGTGTTTTACACCCCGGAGAAATGTACCGTAGGCACCCCAGAAATGCACCGGAAGCGTCCCAGAAATGTCCCAGAGGAACCCAGAAAAATTACTATTTCCACCCCAATTGATATTCGCACACCAGCACTCTGGATAAGGGGCACCTTCTTCTACAATTTGAATTTGTGTTTTTGGCGGGAAATGAAGTTTTCAACTGGAAGAATTTTGATTGTCAAAATGAATGGGTTAGAGTGTGATTCAATCGCTGAAAATTGGCAGAAAGATGTGATTTGGCATAAGGAACAAAGTTTGGGTGGTGGTTTCGATCAAATTTGGCTGGAATACGTGTTTTGATTCTCGAGTTCAAAACAGGGCAAGCATGCACTGGAGGATGATAATCACGCGTCATGGAGAGTTATGGACGTGTTCTGATGATGTGGAATGGCTCGAGCATCACTTTGGGTCGTGAAGAATCGATTTGGAGCGTGGAGGGAGGAAGTTTACGCAAGAAATTCCAAGTTTGGTAAGAAAATATTCGGAAAATATTGTTATTCACTGCCCGCATAATGAAGAATTATATTGGAGTTATTGGCGAGATTTGGAGTTGTTGTTGGGTATAAATAGGCTCTTTGGGTCTACTAGAGAGGGTGTCGAGAGTTTTGGGAGCTAGAGAGAGCTAGAGAAGACGAAATCAGAGTTTAACAAAACTCTGTTTCTGCTGCTGCATGAAGATGAACACGAAGAACAATAGACTGTAACAGACTGTCGTTCTTCAACAGTGACAGCGACAGTGGAGTGTGGGTCGTAGTTTCCCAAAGACTACAGCATTTCATATGTATCGTTCTTGTGTGACGCTTCTTGTGGGTCGCACATTAGCTGTTTACACCATTTTCTCCTCTTCTCATCATTTGTAAACCATTTTTGAGCCATAATAAATTATTTTGAGAGCATTTATACTATGATGAGCTAATTCCCTCGTAACCAACGCAATGGAGGAAGCTATTCACGCAACATAAATGGGTAACTATTTCATTTAATTATATAATTCACCTAATCGCTGCTTTTGCAGAGTTTTAAATTGTTTGAATGATTGTCTTAATTATTTGTTATTCAGTTTGATAGGTTATTCTTGGTTTAATCACTTGATAATCTATGCTTAAGGTTTACAAATAATGTTTGAGAATCTGTATGATTGATAGTGAATTAAAGATAAAAGAGGACTTAAGAATTGAATAGAGTTTTGAAATATTTATCATTCAATTTTGCATAATAGTGGAATCTAGTGTCTTGGTTACCTCTCGCACCCATTGTTAATAATTTTGTATATAATTTTATTAAATTTTTAAATTTAATCTTCACAAGTCCGAGAGTTTGAACCTAATTACTACAACCCCGGAAAATAAATAATCAGTCAGCAGATCCGACGGTCAGGGACAAAGGGTTACAGAGGTATGATGGCTCAGAGGAGCACCAGATAATACCCCTTGGGTGTTATCACATCCAATCCCGAGGAAGATCCCAGATCAACGGCCGAGAGGAAGTTCGGCTGACACAGATGTGACCAGACAAAGAGACACTTGTCTGACACGAGCAGACATCCATCTACCCGCATTAAATACCAAAGAGATATACACGTGTCAATCAGCTCGTGGAAGAGGCGAGGATAACCCTTCGTATTCAAGCTCAGGCCGCAGCATACACCGAAGACCTCTGCGTAATGGGCACAAAGCACAAGAAGATAAGAATACAACGGCACCTCAGAAGTAGGACCCACGTTCCAACCCTATAAATACCCCTCTCCACTAAGAAAGAAGGGATCGATCAATTCAGGGAAATTAGAGGAGAATATAGGAGAGAGAAATAGGAAGAGTGAGTAATCCCCCTACTTCCGCAGACCTATGGATATTCTAAAATCATTCGACTATCTTTGTAACCATTCAATACATAGTGAAACATCAGCCCCGTGGATGTAGGCCTTAGCGCCGAACCACGTAAATCTGTCTTACTTACATTTCGGCACCTTACATTCAGCGTTAAACTTCATATGCTTAACATTTATACTTGATTCTTGGTTTGTTCCTTTATTCGAACATTATTTACGATAATACTCGACTAGACAATGACAAGCCCGAAGGCTTCGAGTCGATGAATCGAAATAATCATCCCCTTTATGCATACGACGTACAATTCTAAAATTAGGATGTATGTGAATATCGTTTGTGAACACGTGGATGGCTTCGTGATTTATGTGTTCACATGCTTGAACATTGTACTGTTCCTGTTATGAATGTTAATCTCGGTTGTGACTGAGATGAATAAATTCTAAGTAAGTTTTCCGGTTGGTTTTGCTTCTTCCTGGATTTAGTTTGAAAATAGCTTACACAAAAGATTTTGAATTTTGTGTTATGAGATAAAAAATAGTTACCAATTATTTTGTTTTAGAACGTAGTTTGAGATTTCGTTATTGTTGAATGTACGGAAAAAAAAATCCACCGAGATCCTGACTACTCAGGGTACAACACTGACGTCGAAGGTAACTTTCGGTACAACATGTGGTTAAGTGTGATTAAGTTTGGAATTTTATTTAATAAATGGTTTAGAGAAATGATAAATAGCCCAAGAAAGAACATGTCTCAATTTGTTATGTGATGTTTTTGGAATATAAGTAATTTCAAATCCCACAGACAACGCCCACAGATGTGGGAACATAGCCGTCGGCAAGTATGACTTACCAAGAAGCCGTCCATCTTGGTATTGTTCCTCCCTTTCCTAAAGAAATGGCTGGTTTTCATCCGAACAAAGGTTCACGAGGACTTCCAAGCGATAACCCCTCTTACTACTGGTAGATGTATTCCATGACGTTCACGAGTTCAGGCAATGAGAGTGTCTCAGTAATCAGCCAATGAGGATCAAACTGTTTACCAGCTCTACAACAGTTGGCAAGTTCAAAAATGATTCTCCCGTAATACTGTGATATACTTGATGACATACAAGCAACCATGTATTTTTTCCTCAACTTTAGAAAGCATCTAAATATAATATTTTGTTCAATGTACATCTTACATACTTCATGTTTTCTGGTATATCCATACACCTGTAATGGCTTGCGGGGCCTTAGGTGATGGCAAGTAATGTCCGGTATGTGGTGAAATTAAGTTTTCCTCGATACGTTTGGGTCAAAATATTCCTGGAAACACACTTCCTACTTTTCCAGCAAATCTTCTATATGGACCCCCTAAAGACTATTTGCTAGGAAACTTATCAAAGGATTTATGGATCCATATATTTATAATTGAAAAAAAGTTGGACAAAAGAAAAAAAAACATGTAATTATGTTCAATTGCAAATAATTATAGGCATATAAAAGTTGTATCGAGAATAAGACAAAGGGTAAAAGAAGGAAAAAAACATGAAAATTTATAAAAATCAAGAAATTTCTTAATTTAACAGTCTTCATTTTCTCCGCCTATATATTAGGGACGGAGAGAATACATGAATTTAGGCTTACTATCTCAAATTTAACCATTAGATACCTAAATGTTATCAGAGTTCCTTATCCCTTTAAAAAAACAAACTAATCATAAACTAATTCAGGTGAACTTGCTTAGCAGCACTTATATCATGTTTGTTTATTTTGTGTGTCACATGATTTATTTGCTGAATGACAAGTAGTTTTGTTGTATCTATTGCTCATGGAATATTTAGAAACAAAGTTAAATGGAAAAGGTTTCGCTATACACCGCACAATACAAAGAAAGATTTTTTTATAGATAAACCCAATGCGTTAAAAGAGGGGGAGTTGAAGGATCTTGTGAAATTTTGGGTTAGTGAAGAGCATCGGGTAAGTTCACTCATCTGCTATGTATGGGTTTAAGTTCTAGTAATACATTCATGTCTAATTAATTCTTATTTGTGGTTTTGTAAGGTACTTTCCGATGGCAATGTCAAAGAGTAGAAGCCTCACACAGTGTGCAGCAAAAACTATTCGACGCAAAGCTGAAGTGAATACACAAGTTGGTCGTTACAGTCACCTTTCTCTTTGCAATTTTAAAGTATATTTCTCATATTTGGATTCAACTTTTCACGGTTGAGGTATATTTCTCATATGTGTCTGTATACAAGTACAACTAGTAGAGAGGAGTTAGTTGGGTCTAATTTGAAGTATAACGTTTCTCTACATGTAAGGTCAACTTTAAAGTCGGAGACTCTGCAAGTCAATTTGTTTCTTTTTTGGTGAAGTAGGATTTTCTATAATACGTAACATAAACTTCTTTTTTGTTAATGAAATCCGAATTTTTTGTTTTAATTCAATCTATGTATGAAATCGATTTTGTTGTGCATAAATTATTATATGATTACAGTGGTCCCTAATTTGTGAACGTGTTTTTGCCGAAGTCAAGCTGTTGCAACAACAACAAGTAGTGTAGAAAAAAAGTTTTAAAGAAAATAAATAAATTAAAAAATAAAAATGATGCCTTTTCTACTCATTTTATTGCCTCGCTGGTTGGTGTGGCAAGAGATTTTCCAAAGAAAATAAAATAAACAAATTGAAAATAATAATAATTAAAAAAATACTTTTTTGCCTCATGTTATTGCCTCACTATTTGGTGCGGCAAAAAAAATAGCTATTGCCGCACTGTAGTTAAGGTGTGGCAATAACTTCTTGTCACACAGGTTGTTTCCTCACAGTGTGGCAAAAGTTTTTTATGTGGCAAAAGGCTTTTGCAACATGAAACATGGGTTCTTGCTGCACAATTGAGGTGTTGTAATACATTAATTTTCTTGTAGTGATACTTGATTAATCGAACACCAACACATATACTCAATAACAAGACTCCATATGAAATCCTGTTTGGCAAGGTACCTCCATATGATCAGTTGAAAGTGTTTGGATGCTTGTGTTATGTGCATAATCAAAATAGTAAAGGAGACAAGTTTGCAAGCCGAGGACGAAGGTGTGTATTTCTTGGCTATCCATTTGGTAAAAAGGCGTGGCAAGTGTATGACTTAGACACAAAACAATTTTTAGTGTCAAGAGATGTGGACTTTTATGAGCACCAGTTTCCATATATAAAAAACAATGTTGAGGAGTCAAATAATATTGCTCCACCAAGTATGGAGACGTGTTGGAGTTATGATGAGGATGGAGAAGAAGTACGGTTGCCTAGAGAAGTTATTGAAACTCAACAGCCTGAGATGCAGCAACAACAAAGAAGTGATGAAACACAACTTGGTATTGAAGGTGCAACAGAGGAGTTGCAAAGAAGTACTCAAGAACATTCCGAGCAGACTGAACAGGATGATACATCCAATGAAACGTCGGGTGAAGTTATGATAGATAATAACAACAGTGAAATGGGTAAAGGGAAACGTCAGAAAATTCCTTCTAGCAGACTGAAAGGTTTTGTGACACATACAATATGTGAGAATAGTCCACCTTCCACTCAACCTACAAATCATCGTCCTCATGTGATCGTTTTTCCACTGTGCATAGAAAATATCTTGCAGCTATAAATGCTAGAAATGAACCCAAGAGCTTCAAAGAAGCTATGAAGCATCCAGGTTGGAAAAAAGCCATGGCTGAAGAAATAAGAGCTCTTGAGGAACAAGGAACATGGGAATTGGAAGAATTACCACCTGGTAAGAAGGCATTAGGAAGTAAATGGATTTATACTGAGAAGCGTGATGAAAATGGGAATTTAATACGTCTAAAAGCAAGATTGGTGATATTTGGTAATCATCAAGTTAAATGATTGGATTATAATGAAACATTTGCGCAAGTGGCAAAGATGACAACAGTTCGTACTTTTCTAGCTGTTGCAGCAGTTAAGAATTGTAAAATGCATCAAATGGATGTACACAATGCATTCCTTCATGGTGATTTGGAGGAAGAAGTGTATATGAAGATACCTCCAGGGTTTGCCAAAGGAAATTCTAATATGGTTTGTAGAATGAAAAAATCATTATATGGTCTAAAACAGGAGCCTAGGTGTTGGTTTGAAAAGTTGTCCACAGCTTTGAAGAATTATGGTTTTAAACAATCGTATTCAGATTATTCTCTTTTTACTATGACAAAAGGAAAAATGCAACTTAATGTCTTAGTTTATGTGGATGATCTAATTGTGGCAGGCAATGATCTTGTTGGACTTCATAATTTTAAAAATTACTTGGGACAGTGTTTTAAGATGAAGGATTTGGGAAAATTGAAATATTTCTTAGGATTGGAGGTGGCTCGTAGCAAACAAGGTTTCTATATACGCCAGAGGAAATATGCATTAGATATCATAATGGAAACAAGATTATTGGCTGCTAAACCTGCAGAATTTCCAATGGAGACGAATCATCGACTGGCATTGGCAAAGGGAAAATTTCTTGAAGATGGGAAAAGTATAGAAGATTGGTTGGTAGTTTGATTTATCTGTCAGTTACAAGACCTGATTTGGCTTACTCAGTGCACATCTTATCACAGTTTATGCAACAACCAACATTGGAGCATTGGGAAGCAACATTTCGTGTAGTCAGATATTTGAAGAAGAGCCCTGGACAAGGAATTTTGCTGCGTTCTGATAGTAGTCTTAATTTAAAAGTATGGTGTGATTCAGATTGGGCGAGCTGTCCATTGACTAGACGTTATTTAACAGGGTGGTTTATTATTCTTGGTTTTTCTCCCGTTTCTTGGAAGACGAAAAAGCTGCACACAGTGTCGCGATCCTCAGCAGAAGCTGAATACAGATCTATGGCAGCAGTGACATGTGAATTGAAGTGGTTGAAACAGTTACTTGGTGATTTAGAAGTTCATCATACCCATGGGATGAATCTCTTTTGTGATAGTCAATCAGCACTATACATTGCTCAGAATCCAGTGTTTCATGAGCGAACAAAACATATAGAAGTCGATTGTCATCTGGTTAGAGATGCTATCATAAGGAAGATAATATCACCTTCCTACACTCCTACAACAGTACAGTTGGCTGATATCTTTACAAAAGCATTAGGGAAAGCTCAGTTCCAATTTTTTTTGTCCAAGATGGGCATTTGTGACCTGCATGCTCCATCTTGAGGGAGGATATTAGGAAATAGCGTATATTTTGAGAATAATTATTCTAGGAATGTTAGTTATTCTATGAATGTTTATGGCTTGCAGTCCAAGATATTGATTGTATAAATATCCTATTCAATGAATGAGAAACCAAGTAATTATTGTGAATTTAACAAAATCTTCTCTCATCCAAAATATATATCTACCTGCTATTTTGTACTTATTTTTGGTGTAGGTGACGTTCATAATGTTGGTGCTCCAGTTAGACCGATGTTTCCCTATTTCATCTAAATTAGTGATGTAGCACACTTCCTTAGAGTTTTTCACTATTCCAGTCCATGTTTGATTAACAGTTCTATATAGATGGGCGTGACCCTTTCAGAAGACATACAATATTCCATACCGTCTCTTCAGGAAAGTGGAAGGGACCTGGTTTTACATCACGCAAAACATTAATTTCCGCAGACCCATCAAAAGAAAAAAACACGAGCAGTGTTTCTCGAATTTTCTCTAATGTTGTTACCCTTGGAAGAATTATTTTATGACAACCAAATAATACATACAGAATGATGGCATAATATGGAACTCAGACACTATATACGAATCACCTAGTCACCTAGTTTCCCACCCAGTTTCCCTTTCGAACACAATTTCCATACTAACACAGTTTCCTTAATTAAGCCGGAAATAAAAAAAAAAATAGGATTAACGGAAGTATTGTCCACCTATAACAGTGTTACTGCAGTTAAGTATTTGGTGTAAAGACAGTGTAAAGAAATTATTTTGGTTAAAATTCTAATATAAGTGTGGTCCACCTACATTTTGGTTGACCTCGTTACTAACTAACCGTTAAGTATTTGATGTAAACAAAATGTAACCCAATTATAAATATTCCAACTAATAGAGTTATGCCATGTGTCCTCACCATATCTTCTACATTAGAAAAAGCCTATTTCAGCCAATATGAAAAGAGGGTTTCATCACCGTTCAATGTGAGAGCTTATTTTGTCAAGCCCTTTAATTAGAGTTTGGTACTTTGATTTTGTCCAATACTAGGCTTTAGTCTAACATTTTTCCAATATTAATGCTTGGTACCTGGACTAGATGTCGGCCTGCGTTGACTGTTTATGACCCAACTTAAATTAATTTGATAAATTAAAAATACTGTGACATTATGAGTTTACAAGTATACCCACGATCCAGCTCTTCCGGATCATGATGGACTCGTTCTCAACAGTTTTACTCGACTCAAGCTCTTTTCCGTCGTCAGCAAACTCCAACCATGAAACAACATCATTGAAAATACGGAATTAATGGAAATAACCCGACTTAGTAGTATCAAGCTCATATACAAAAAATGTAATTCTTCAATTTAGTGATTTAGGATTTTTCAATGGTCACCTTCATGCATGTCTTTTTCAACCAAACGTAAAAACCGGGAAAGGAGGAAAGTGTTGAAAGTTTTGTTGAGATTTTTGTATGCTAATCACTGTATAAATATCCTGTTTGTGGACAAGCGTCAGTTATGAACAGGATCCTAGTTACACTCGGCCACAAGACATAGTAATTGTAGTTTTGTTGATAGAAATTTGAAGTTGACTCCAAATGAATTCTTTCACAAAGCAAACGATGGTTGGTGGGGCACTATATGATGAAAAAACTGGCACCGACCATCTAGTGTTCATTCAGTGATTGAGAATTTCTGGATGGTCATGTACTCATGCCTTAATTTTTACAGCAAACGATGTACAAATTGAGTAAGATTTTCTAAAGATGGATTACTTTTGTCGTTTCTCCTGTTGGGCAGAGAAACTTCATCTCTTGATACATTTTTTTTTTCCCGAGGTTGTGAATTTCTGTAAAACAGCAAGACGGACAAAGTTGACTCCAAATGAAGTCTCTCATAAAAGAAAAAACAACAACAATGTTATTATATATAGTACACCCCATATGAAGATTTGGTTCATCTTGCAACTGTCTTTCAATTTCCAAAAATGTTTTTACAAGTAATATTTGCATTGTCTTTGGTTTCAACGTACAATGCTGGTGTTTTTTCTTTTGATTCATCGTCTCCTTCTTTAAATCACAGAAAACAGTTACATTCAGTAGAAGAAGAAGTAGAGTCGCTCTTGAAATGGAAATCAACCCTAGGTAACCAACCCCATTCTTACCTCCACTCCTGGAAAAGAAGTTCAGTTGCAAATACAACGAGTCCATGCAAGTGGTTCGGAATCACTTGCAACAACGAGGGAAGCGTCACTGAATTGAATTTAACTAATTCAAATTTACAAGGTACACTTCAAAGTTTTAACTTCTCATCTTTTGCGAACTGTGTCAGTCTTGACTTGAGCAACAATAAACTCTCTGGATCCATTCCCTCTCAAATCGGTACTCTTTCAAAACTTACCCACTTTGATCTATCCATGAATAAGTTTTCCGGACATATTCCACTAGAAATTGAATTCCTCACAAATATGAGTTTGTTAGACCTTTCTCAAAATCAGATAACTGGTTCAATTCCTGCTTCTATATGCAATCTGAACGACCTAACCTCTCTATATCTTGATGGAAATAAATTGTCTGGTTACATTCCTCAAGATATCGGAAAGCTAATATCTCTTACTGATGTTGCATTTTCCATAAACTATCTCATTGGTCAAATCCCTACTTCTATTTGTAACCTTAGCAACCTAAATACTTTATACCTTCATACAAATAAGTTATCTGGTTATATTCCTCTAGAAATCGGAAAGCTAGAGTCTCTTATTGACTTGGAATTGTCCAAAAACAATCTCATTGGTCAAATCCCTACTTCTATATATAACCTTAGCAACCTAAATATTTTGTCCCTTTTTGAAAATAAGTTGTCTGGTTTTATTCCTCTAGAAATTGAAAAGCTAAAGTCTCTTGTTAACTTGGAGTTGAGCACAAACAATCTCAGTGGTCCGATCCCCGCATCTATATGTAACCTTAGCAACCTAAATATTTTGTACCTTTTTGAAAACAAGTTATCTGGTTTTATTCCTCTAGAAATTGGAAAGCTAAAGTCTCTCATTGACTTGGCGTTGAGCACAAACAATCTCAATGGTCCGATCCCTGCATCTATATGTAACCTTAGCAACCTAAATATTTTGTACCTTTTTGAAAACAAGTTATCTGGTTTTATTCCTCTAGAAATTGGAAAGCTAAAGTCTCTTGTTGGCTTGACGTTGAGCAGAAACAATCTCAGTGGTCCGATCCCCGCTTCTATATGTAACCTTAGCAACCTAAATATTTTGTACCTTTATGAAAATAAGTTATCTGGTTATATTCCTCTAGAAATCGGAAAGCTAAAGTCTCTCATTGACTTGATGTTGAGCACAAACAATCTCAACGGTCCGATCCCCGCATCAATATGTAACCTTAGCAACCTAAATACTTTGTACCTTTATGAAAATAAGTTGTCTGGTTTTATTCCTCTAGAATTCGGAAAGCTAAAGTTTCTCATTGGCTTGGACTTGAGTAAAAACAATCTCAACGGTCCGATCCCCGCATCAATATGTAACCTTAGCAACCTAAATGCTTTATACCTTCATACAAATAAGTTGTCTGGTTTTATTCCTCTAGAAATCGGAAAGCTAAAGTCTCTCATGGAAATTGAATTGTCGAGAAACTATCTGACTGGTCCAATCCCTTCTTCTATATGCAATCTTAGCAAACTTAACAGATTGTACCTTCACAAGAATCAGTTATCTGGCACCATTCCTCTTGACATTGCAAGGCTAAGCTCTCTTTCTGAATTTGGAATACACCAAAACAATCTCATTGGTCAAATCCCTGCTTATTTATGTAATTCGACAGTCGGAATGCTACAGCATCTGTATCTATTTGAGAATCAGCTTACTGGACCAATACCCAGACAACTTGGAGAATGTCCAGACTTACTCGAACTGGATTTGAGAAGAAACAGTTTGAACGGAAGCATTCCACTTGAGATTGGAGGCTTGATTTCAATACAGATCCTGTTGGATCTCAGTCAAAATGAGTTGAGTGGAGAAATACCGTCAGATTTTGGAAAATTAAACAAACTGGAGAAACTAAATCTGTCCCACAACAAACTTTCGGGTTCAATCCCACCTTCATTTGTTGAAATGCTTAGCTTGACTACTGTCGATATTTCATACAATCAACTGAGCGGTCCTATTCCGGACATCAAGGCCTTTAAGGATGCTCCTTTTGATGCATTGAAGAACAACAGTGGTTTATGTGGTGGTAATCACTCTGGAGGTATTAAGCCATGTAACTCGTCAGTTATCATCGGAAGAAAGAATGCCAAACCAAGACTTGCTGTGATAATTTTAGTTCCACTGTTTGGTTCCTTGTTTCTTTTGTTCACATTTTTTGCTATCTATTTTTGCTTGCGAAAAAGACTAGTCGTAAGAAATATCGAGCAGGCAGATCAACCAACAACTATAAACACAAGAAGAAACGTATTCTCGGTAGAGAAATATGACGGGAAGCTGGTGTTTGAAGAAATAATGGAAGCAACGGAAAACTTTGATACCAAATATTGCATTGGGGCGGGAGGATATGGCAGCGTCTACAAGGCGAAGCTATCGACAGGTCAGGTTGTTGCTGTGAAGAAGCTTCACTCGTCAGATGAAGATTCCAACATGATTGATCATATATCTTTCGAAAGCGAAGTTCAAGCATTGACCGAAATCCGGCATAAAAACATCGTAAAGCTCTTTGGTTTCTGCTCTAGCATAGAGCGACAAATCTCATTCTTGATTTATGAGTTTATAGAGAGGGGGAGTTTGAAAAAGATTTTATGCGATGGGGAACAGGCGGTAGAGTTTGATTGGATAAAGAGGCTAAGATTCATCAAGGGAACAGCTGCCGCGCTTGCTTACATGCACCATGATTGCATTCCAGCAATTGTTCATAGGGACATATCTAGCAACAATGTCTTGTTGGATTTGGAATATGAAGCGCGTGTTTCTGATTTTGGTACTGCTAGGATGTTGAAGCCAGATTCATCTAACTGGACATTACTTGCAGGAACATATGGATATATTGCTCCAGGTACAAATTTAATAGTTACTGCTATCGGCTAAGATTTTTAATAGTTTCATATCCATTTCTCTTTTCTGTTATCTAATGAATGTTGTTTCAGAACTGGCCTATACAATGAAGGTAACCGAGAACTGTGATGTTTATAGCTTTGGAGTACTTGTACTAGAAGTACTACACGGTAGACACCCATCTGAGATTATCACATTACTCTCTCCTGAGCTCCTTCCAACGTCGTCTTCAACTTCGACTTCGAATGTTCGGGTTAAAAATATAATGCTGAAAGACATCTTAGACGAGTGCCTTGAAGCACCAACGGATGCTGTGAAGAAAGAACTAATGTCCTTTGTAAAGGTTGGTCTCTCATGCTTACGAGGTGATCCACATACTCGGCCAACAATGCAAGAAGTGTCGGTGGAGTTATCACGATCAGCTCAGATCAGGACATCTTTTGGGAAGCCCTTTGAAACTGTTACATTGGGTGACCTACTGACGGGGGACTCGTAAGAATGATGTGCAGCTAAATCGTCTGCATATTCCCTTCACTTGTCTTCTTTAATTATTCAGTTGCAAGAACTATTCCATATTGTCTGCGCATATACATTTCACTTGTTTTTTCTTTAATTATTCAGTTACGATACTGTTAAGAATATCCATGAAGTTCTTGGTTCAAATGTTGTGCAAGAACTATTCCGAGCCAAAGTTTTGATGATGTAGCCAATGGTAATCAAAATTTTGATGTTTAAACAACCGGATCCCATCTGAATATAAAATCTGATGCCGTAAAAATAATCTTTGCAGATATTTATGGCAGACTCCTACACAAAACGGAAAATGGGTCATTTATCCAAATATATTTAAATCATGGTTCAAACTAAATGTCCCGACTATTTTTAAACTTTTGTCCATTTAAACAGTATCAAAATCTAAATGTCCTTTTTACCCGGGAAGTCCAAAATTCAAAGACTTAAAGGCCTAGACAAATAAAGCTCCCACGTTGAATGGTGAGAAAACCCTCGCTTTCTACTGGCCGAAATAGGCCTTTTTTGAGTTTTGTGAAACAAAAATTTTGGTGAGGGCACTTGACAATGTATGATTGGTTTAGAAAGAATAGGAAAAAAGATAAAAAAAGGTAATCAAATTCAAATTGGAATTCGCGATGACACTTGGAAACATATGACTGGTTTAAAAAGAATAGGAAAAGATAAAAAAGGAAACCAAATACAATTTGGAATTCGTGAGGACACTTGGCAACGTATGATTGGTTTAAAAATTACAAACTAAAAAGGAAAACCAAACCTACCGTGTTTGGAATTTGGGCTATTTTACATTTCCTCCTCTCCCAAGATCGCTAATTAGCTTTTCCTCCCCAAATAGATTCAAATTAATGTTTCCTCCCGTCGTTAGCTTTTCCATTCATTGCTCGGTTAGCTGAGTCAGCATATATGCACGCGTGGCAGAACAAAAACACTTTTTCAGTAAACTACCGAAAATAACCTCACACCTAAAACAACGCTTATCCACATGGACTGCTCACGAACCAATACCTCGCTTTCTACCAGCGATTGGCTATGAGTACAAACAATCAGATGATGACCCAATTACATAACAAATCCATCTGATCGGTGTTCTATGTAACCGTCATGAACTACTTCACATCCAGATCTTCAATTATCTCTCCACCGTGGCAGCTACTGTTGCATAAACACCCAAATCAACAAAAATTAGAACTAATTGCCAACCCATTCAACCGCAGCAAACCAAAATTTTGATATCCGAAATCAAAATTAAAATGATGAAAAATAGTTTGGTGATACTTGGGATCAAGTTCAGGTACATGTTCTTCGATCTGCTTCTGTTTTTGTTCAATCGTTTCAAAAGATTTCATTTAGCCCCAACCATTTTAAATATACAACAGAAGAAAGAGGAAACCCAATAACCACCTAAGACCAGTGAAGAAGAGATTAGTTTGATTTCTTCTGGTATTATATTTAGCCCCAACCATTTTAAATATACAACAGAAGAAAGCTGAATTATGAATTCAATGCTATTATATTTATCAAACACGTCTTTGGAATGAATACTCAAATTCAATTTATAGACTGGACTAAGGGGTATATATATGGTGATTGATTGCTGATTGAGGTGAAACTGATGAGTGCTTAAGAGTTCTGGTTTGTTAGATATGAATGGGTTGTGTATAAATTTAATTTTGCAGGGAAGGACATTTACCAAAGAAGTAGACGAATTCCAACGGAGTTCTCTCCATTACCATATGTGGAATGCATATCTATTGTTTGAGAGAAGGCCTAAGTGACTGTGTTACTCTAGTTAGTTATATTCTAAAAATGAAATAGGACGGACACATATTTCGCACAAATCTAAGAGGGTATTTTGGGTAGATTTTAAATAATAATATTAAAATGGCCACGTGTGCGCAATTGCTGACTCAGCTAACTGAGTAATGGATGGAAGAACTAACGGTGGGAGGAAACACTAATTTCAATCTATTTGGGGAGGAAATGCTAATTAGCGATCTTGGGAGGGGAGGAAACGCAAAATAGTCCTTGGAATTTTATGGAATTCCAAATTCGTATCTACCGTATAAGGACTCTTTTTTCTAAATTAATACTATCTTAAAGGGAAAAAGAAACCACATATTTTCTGAAAATAAAATGAATATCTAAAGGGGAAAAAAATCCACGTAGTTTCTGCGAAAATAAAATGAAAAAATAAATAAAATATACACATATTCTCCACCTATTTAATGTGTTTTCCCACCACGCCAAATGAAAAATACATCGTCACAGCACACCAAATCAAAAATGCATCGCCACGGGACGGGGCGAAGCCCCAAGCACACCAAATCAAAAATGCATCCCTACGGGGCGTGGCGAAGCCCCGCATATACCAAATCAAAAATGCATCATTACTGGGCGGGGAGAAGCCCCGCGCACACCAAATCAAAAATGCATCTCCACAAAGAAAAGGAAACCAAATTCATTTTGGAATTCGCCTGGACACTTGGCAATATATGATTGATTTAAAAAATACAAACTCAAAAGAAAACCAAACCTACTATGTTCGGAATTTTATGGAAATCCAAATTCAATTTGGAAATCGGGTATAAAGACTCTTTTTTCTAAATTAATATCTAAAAGAGAAAATAATCCACATATTTTCTGCGAAAATAAAATGAATATCTAAAGGGAAAAAAGCCACATATTTTCTTCAAAAATAAAATGAAAAAATAAATAAAATATACACATATTCTCCACCTATTTAATGTGTTTGCCTGTCACACCAAATCAAAAATACATCGCAACGAGGCGGGACGAAGCCGCACGCACACCAAATCAAAAATGCATCGCCATGGGACGGGATGAAGCCCCGCGCACACCAAATCAAAAATGCATCCCCACGGGGCGGGGCGAAGCCCCACATACACCAAATCAAAAATGCATCATCCCGGGGCGGGGCGAAGCGCCGCGTACCCCAATTCAGAAATGCATCCCCGCGGGGCTGGGTCGACGAAACCTCACGTACACCAAATGAAAAAAATAAAATGCTCGGTGCGTAGCACGGGCACAAATTTAGTGTTCATAACATGCAGAGATATGCACGACACTTCCCATCTTTAAAATGAAACAAAAAAGTTTATTGCCTAAACTTCTTTGTAATCCTAAAACTACAATCAAATTTCAGGAAGAGATAGTTGTCCGAGACATTTTGTCAAATAGGAATTGACCAACCCAATATTTTTTGAAGAATTAGTTCCATGACAATTTGAACATGGGAATAAAAATTATAAATGTACTATGTAGTTAATATCGGATATCGGTTCATCTCGGCCGGGACCGATACACTGGTACGATTTTATATCGGGGATATTATCGTTGAAATATCGGTTCTAGATTTAGAGACTATAATTTTATATTAAGCATTTTCTCCACACATTTTCGGATAAGATATAATAGATAACATCAATTTTATTAAAAAAACAAAAGAGTAACTTTAGTAGACTTGCTTCGAGAGCTACATGCACCTCTACTACCATCTGGAAGACTTTCTTCGCCAAAATTACCCTTAAACTTTATAGAAAACGATAAATACCGTCTCATATCGGGAAATGTAGGAAAATTTCGTATCTACCGATACGGCCGATATTATCGGGCGAATATCGTATCCCCGATATCCTTCTTATCGTATCGTTCCAAGCCGATATCCGAAATATCCCCGATATATCGGCCGATATTAACTACATTGATACTACCTAATTCTGTACATACAAATTACAATTTATCACTTTGCATCACACTAGAATCAGCAAGGAGTAGTTAAAACCCCCATATCTTTCGATTTCCTTAGTTTTAGTTCATTTTCTCTGTAATTGTAAGTGGTTGCAAGTCAAAAAGTTTTGAGGTACCTGAAACCGCTTTTAGCTTTGGAAGAATTTCAGTGGGAATTTGCAATCTAAAAAGTTTTCATGGTGTAGGGGTACAGTACCCGGGTACTCATAATGTTTGTGTGTGGAATTAGGACGGGTTGTTAATATGGGTTCGGATGCGGGACCCCGACCCCGAAGATCATCTTCACCCGAAAATCTGAAACTTCTCTGTTGGCCATGTTTTGGGAAGCCCTTTGAAACTGTTGTACATTTGGAGACCTACTGATGGGTGATTCGTAAAAATGATATGTAACTAAATCATCTACATACATTCATTTCACTTGTTTCTTTTTTAATTTAAATCTGATGCCAAAAAAAAAAAAAAAAATCTTAGCCGAAAAGCGTCTTTGGTGAACTTCTCTACAGTCCACCTACCTTCCAAAGCGATACTTCTTTGCTCAGGCCAAATTACTACAAGGAATTGAGCTTTCATAGGAACTTCTCGCTCTTTCAAACTTTGGTTTTGCAGACCTACTGCTGGTATAAACAAATCATCTCCATATTTCTGTCATGTTAAAAATTATCATTTGAGCTCTGAATGGAAGTAGGTTATATCATGTACAAAATACTAATTACTTTCTTTTTGAAAGTTAAAAACCAACTAAAAACAGGAGGAATGTTTACAATAGTCTTGGCTCTTTCTCTAACATAGATGATATAAGGATATCAAACAGAAACATAGATGATAATTCTAATTAACTGCCGAACACCAATAAGTATAATTAAACGGTACATTGTAATATATATTAAACCCATGTCAATCACAGTTTACACGCAAAAAAGGCTCCTCGTCTCTAATATCAACATTAGGGAATTCACTAACTTTAGCATCATCAGTGCCGAGACATGGATCTTCTTTAGTGGGCATTGTTAAGGCAATATAAAATCAAAAACAACTCCGACTTCAAGTAACGAAAAAAAGACGAAAAAGACATAAAAAGAACAAAATAATTATAGTACGGAGCATGTGAGTCACTTACGGCCAAGATCTTCTTCACTGTCATCGTGTTGCTCAAACTCCATGCTTGTTGTATTTGATATAAGTTATAACACAGGAATCTAAACAAGTTAGTCGCTGACCACCTTTCACTGACCAAACATCAATGAATATAAGGATATAAAAGAGAAACATAGATGATAAATATAATTAACTGCCGAACACCAATAAGTATAACTAAAAGGTACATTGTACTATTTATTAAACCCATGTCGGTCACGGTTTACACGCACAAAAGGTTCCTTGTCTCTAATACCAACATTAGGGAGTTCACTAACTTTAGCATCATCAGTGCCGAGACATGGATCTTCGTTAGTGGGCATTCTTAAGGCAATATAAAATCGATAACAATTTCAACTTCAAGTAACAAAAAAAAGACATAGAAAGAACAACATCGAGAAATCATAGATCAGAATCAAGAACACTGAATGAATCATAACCACTAATCCAAAAAAAAAGCTCCAAAAATTAAATTGATCTGTATAAACTGACCGTGCTATCAATTAAATGTCAAAAATAAAGCAACTAAATGAAAATGAAACATGCAAGCACACATCTAAGCAAACCTAAATCAAATCACAAAAACCGAAGTTAGATAACCTAGCAAAGAAAACTTCGGAATTAGGGCAGGAGAATTCAGAGATTAAAACGGTAAGCTCCCGACGGTACTCTTTTGATCAGACGAATTCAAAAATGAAATTAAAATCCTAAAGTCCCTTACCTGAGACTGAGTTCTATCAGATGAGAAGAGAAGAGAAGAGAAGAGAGTCGAGATAAGAGAGAGAAAGAATTTTTATTTTATTTTATTTTCATTATATGTTTTGTTGGACCCGGTAAAATAAATTGGGTTATTTTCGTGATTGGGCTTACGCAAATTTCACCTTCGTTTTTTAGAACGATTTTTTTGGGACCATGGTTTTTTTTGGCACCTTGGTTTTATTTTGGATAAACGCATTAGAAGTAATTCTAGGTCACCCCATATTTAGTTATTTATTTAATACATAATCTACCCTCTTAATTAATTTTAGGTTATGATTAGTGAATGATTTAGTTAAAAACAATTAGTGAGATTAAATTAAAAGATGAGTTTATTATTAGTTGAGTAGAATTATTGAGAGAGTAGAGTTAGAGAAGATGAAGGAGATAAACATGGAAAATAAATTTTTTTTCCAATTCACTAAGTTTGAGTATTCAAATGATGAAAACTCATCTGATTCTTCATCTCCATCCTCTCCTAGAATATTTGTTAATCTTCAAAATGATCCGGATTTGAACTGGAATTTGAACAGTTCGGTTACTTTGTATGAAGAACAAGTAACCGAATTCATCTGAAGCTGTAGTTCGATTGCCCCGTGAGATGAACAAGTAACCGAACTCATCTGAAAGTGTAGTTCGGTTACTTGTTCCAAACACGCAGATTACCGAACTCTCTAATAATTTCTAGGAGTTACAGCGTTATGTTCGGTTGGTTCTCAACTAACTGAACTTTGGTGTACAAAGTTCGGTTGGTTCGCAAACTGCATGCACTTTTGATCTAACCGAACTTTACGTAATATAAGAGTATATAAGTTTACAAATTTCGGTTCTCTCGCAAACTTGAACCTAACAGCTAACTAACCGAACTCTGAGTTCGGTTTCTGCGATAAAATTGTGAAGTTACCGAACATGACTCTGTAACTCCTATTAAAACCCTATTTTGATGATTTCTATTCAATTGAAGCAATCAAAATCAAATTAAAGCGAAGGGTTTGTTGGAAAATACTTCCGGAGTGGTCCCATGGCAGAATCAAGTTGCGGCTAGCGTCTTTTATACTCGATAAAATTATTATGTAACCGAACTTAATTGTGATTGCATTGATGTTGTTACATTTCTTAAATAGACGGTGGTGGTGGTGGTGGTGGTGCGAGGAGGTGGTGGTGGTAATCGGTGGTTGGTGGTGGTGATAATCGAAGGTGGTGGTGGTGGTAATCGGCGGTGGTGGTAATCGGTGGTTGGTGGTGGTGATAATCGGAGGTGGTGGTGGTGGTAATCGTCGGTGGTGGGCGGTGGTGGTGTGATAGGGCTGGAAACAACACTATATTTATCTAACTGCAAGTGCACAGTGTCTAAAGCAACACAGGGCAAGCACAGGTCAGTTTCACAAGGACTTGGAGGGATATTTGCTAATTTTTTCTAAGCTTGCTTGTTAACTGGTCTTCCTAAGGGGCAGTGATGATGAAACAGTGAGAAAAGATGATTTTGTGGTGTTATGAACACCACTGATCGGTGAGGAGTGAGCAGTAGCAAGGGGGAAATAATGAGATCAAATGGAAACAACAGCAAATGTAAACAGGGAGATTGAGTAAATGGTGAGAAGAGTACTAGGGCCTTTGATTCCACCACTAACTTACACTACTTGTTCTGCTCCTAACACTAACCTTGTCCTTATAACTGATAATAAGAGGGATGTCAATCCTATGCATATCTAAGGTCAATTTGAGATGGATGATTCAATCACAACTAAGGTAATTCTCCTAAGTATTAACTGTCTTTTCAAGGCACAGCTAATCAAAAGGTTCATATATGTTGTTAAACATGAGTTGCAGTTCTACAACACAGAATAATTCTAACTACAATGGATGCATTACATACACTGTGAAAGTTAAGTGTTGAAGTCCTAAGACTAAATTTCATCCTAAACAATTAAGCATAACAAGGTTATTGTCAAAAACATGAACAACAAATAGCAAATTAGGACTTCATCTCAACCCTAGCAAGAGGAATTAGAACATTAAAACAGAAATTGAAAATCAAACAGAGAATTAAAATGGCATTGAAATTTAAGTTCAAACAGAAATTAAACTACATAGAACCACTAATTGGTGATAACTTGGCTAACCCAAGCACACTCATAACAGTCTACATCATCTTCTATTTATAGTTTTACATGAAATCCCTAATTTCTAAACACTAATTTTGAAAGAACCCTAATTTTGAAAATCGAGAATTCACTCACTGATTCTCTGAATTTGTCTCCTCTGCTCTCTTGCTTGTCCTTCCTTTCCTCTTCTGCTACAAACCCATGCCTTCTTGGTCTTCTCTGCGCTCCTAGTTAACCCTACCTTCTCATTGCCTAATTCATAGCATCCAGGAATGATGCTAGAAATGAGAGAGAGGGAAACTAGGGAGATGGGTTTTTGTCGGGTGGTTGTGGTGGTGGAACTCGAGGGATGGGAGATGGTGGCAGTGAACATCGGGGTCTGGTGGTGGCAGGATATGATGGTGAAGGAGTTGCAGGTGATGGCAGAGTTTTTTCTGCAGACGGTGAGGGAGAAGATGGAGTCGATAGAATTGGAGAAGGGTGCGTTTGTTTTGAGGGTATAGGTGTTAGGTTATGGTGTTGAGCGGGCTCATCAAATTTTGATGTCAGCGAGGGGAAGATGTTGGATGAAAAGATGAGAGAATGATCCAACGACGCGATGGAAGTGGATGTGGAGCGACCGTTGGATATGGAATACATCAAAATTGACGGTCCAAGATGGAGTTAAGTACTATGATGTTTGACAGGAGCTTCAAGATTTGATGCTCGGTGATGAGACGAACGTTGGATGATGTGATGGATCCAATCTGACGGCTCTCATGGAAATGGGTATGGATATTGGAAATGGATTTGGGTGGTTTTTGGGCCTTGGGTATGCCAATCCCATATCTTCTTTAAGGACAATTCTTCCTCTTCAAGCCCACTTCTAGTTGATCCGGCTCTTGCAAACATCATTCTTCGCTGCCTTTCTGCGGGAGTCTTTGCCGTTTCTTTGCTCTTTTCGCTCCGTGAGTTAACCAGACTTTATTTAGTACCTAAAAATGCAAAATTAATTAAGAAAAATATTTATTCTTGAAAACAACGAAAACACAGAATATGGGATAAAATGGAGCGTTAGTGCACAAATGATGAGTTAAATGCCAATAAAAAGGTGCAAATATATACAATATTTGGCACTCATCATGGTGGGAGGAGGTGGTGGTTATATATATATAGGTGGTTATTAGGTTGGTTTTAAGTTAAATTAGGTTAAGGGTAGGTTAGTCATTTCAACGTTTTAGGATATCCCTTATCACTATAGGGAAGGTGGCCTAATAAAATCATGGTCTCCTCAAAAAAACCATGGTCCCTAAAAAATCATTCTTTTTTTATTTATTTTCTTGAACCAACGGTCCTGGGCCTAGTTAGCAATTCGACGAACTATTCGCGAATTATACGCAAATAGTTCCGAATCTGAATTTTACCCGTACCAAACGCGTTCGATTGCAGCTCGGACCTGTATTCGCGGTTTTTTTGGTTGTACCGAATTATGCGAGAATTTTCCGAATTCGGGACGTTTAATTCGGGTGATTTTTATATCAGTTTATACTGAATTGTGCGCGAATTTTTCGAATTCGGGACATTTAATTCATGTGATTTTTATATCAGTTTATACTGAATTGTTCCCAATGACGTTGTAAGATCATCACCTATATTTCAAGACGTTGTTGTAGAATTGCTTTCGTATTCGAGATTTCAGGCATCAGAGTGTAAAACCCCAGTCGACCCAAGTTGGTTGCTCCACCATCCATGCATTCACTCTCACTGGAACTTCAATTAAACCAAATTTCAGTCCACATCCAAATCAATTCAATTCGACAGAAAACCCATCATCACCTGCATCTCCACTTTCATCTAACTCCCGTCATCACTGGGATGCACAACCTCAGCTAGTTACCATCAAAATAGACCCAGATTAAACCCAATTTTAGACCACTCTTCTCGACTGAATCCAATCCATCTCCTTGAAAAAATCTCGTTCATACATGTACAGCATCACCAGCATCTCATCACCAACAAGTTTTCGGATTTCGAAAACTGAACCTTCCAATATTATCGAAGATGAAATTAGGTTTATGAGTTTCTCTCAGGATAAAGAAGATATATATATAACTGAAACTTCCAATATTATCCTTAGTATTTTTATGACATTCCTTCACTACCCTACGGTGCGGATAAATCCGCGGATTTACAAAACCAACCGCAACCAAACCGCTAAACCTTGTGGATTTGAGAATTCACCCGTGACCGGCCCATAGACTCTTGCGGATTGGTTTCACCCGCAATTTTGTGGACGGTTGCGGATGAAATCTGCGGTTCCGGATTGTATGCACACCCCTAGTCCTGGGTGAGCAAAAACACTGCTCGGTCGAACTCGCAAAAACACACAATTCCCGGATTTTATCAAAATTAATCTGTATTTTGGCAAGTGGACACCCAATCTGTTTCTCGATAAATTGGCCACGCGTGAATTTTTGAATCCGGTCTATAAAAGGCGGAAAAGTAAACCAGTTTCATGAAGAATTAGGGTTAGAGATTTGAACGAGTTTTAAGGAGATTCAATTGTTGTTTTTCATGGGTTGGACCAATGTAGTTGATCTCGGATTCTGGTTTGTCTCGGTCCCGAACAAGACACTGGTACAACATTGTCACGGGGAGATTCCATTTCCAAATTTTGGTGTAATCTCGGTTACAACTTTTATACATATATCAATATAATCAATCTCGGATTTCGGTTTTTCTCGGTCATGACTAATATACTCGTACAATTTAATCTCGGGAGATTCTCTCTTAGGAGTGTTCTTTGAACTTTATTTTCAAATTTTATAATATAGTTTATAAAAAAAAAAACGTTTTCCACACGTTACCCCAATTATTATATACGTTTGGGAGGGATTAAAATTTTAAAAATTAGAAATAATCATCGGTTTAAACTTTTATTAAATGTATAATTATCTAATAAACCTTGTTTCTCTCCCACCAGTTATCCCTACCCAAACCGAACAGATTTCATAAACCCCAAAACAAAGTACCAAATGACTGTTATACTTTACTAGTAACTCCACGTTTCCACCCATGCGTGAGCGGATTGAAAGAAACAAATCATCATTGTTAGAGCACTGCTCAGTCGAACTCGCAAGTGTTTCTATCTCAAGCTTGTTTGTCAAGTTTAGTTGCCAAAACTATAAGTCTTGATTTCTAGTCTACTTATAGCTAAGTCTCGGATTATGATAGAAAGTGTGGTTGAGCTTAGACTTCACGGCATTCATCGATTGAAGGCTAAGAACTAGTAAGGGGAGCTTGTGGAACTTCATCGACAAAATGTATGTGGAGACTTGAATTCTATCTACTCTATCTCGTATTTGTGACAAAATTCGTATATCTATATACACTTCGATTATACACATTTGATATTTCTAGATGAGTTTAACTCGCTTACATATTTCTCGAAATATGTGTCGGTAAACTTTCGCTTTAACCAAGTTCATTTTATACTCTTAACGAAAGTCAAAAGATGATCATGTGAAAATTGCCTGGTAACATCTTACGTGATTTGTGTGAGACAGTCATTTGATGTAGACCCAGAATGTTTCGTATTGATCTATCGATCACTTGAAGATTGCCTTGAAGCTAATAGTTTGTGTGAGACAGTTATTGCCGTCTTCTAAGAATGTTTCAATGATTGAAATGGGAGTTTAGAAAAATTAAACATGATTGGATATAGCACAGTATGCGTACTTGTATGCTAACTGTTGCAAGTTATTCCAAGTCCGGGAACCATAGTATGCATACCCGTATGCGTACTGGTTGGTTAGTTGAAAGTCCAGGAACTTAACCGTATGCGTACCAGCGTAAGTTCAAGTCCGGGAATTCAACTGAGTTTGGTGGTATGCGTACTCGTTCGCATACTGGCGAACCCAGACCAAGTCCGTCCACTTAGGTATGCGTACCTGTTTGCATACTTGAGTAGGTTATGTTATAAAATCGGTATGTTCATGAACTAATACATTTATAAATTAAGGAATGCAATCTTTTGCAAACCGTGGTTATAATGTTCATGAATTGATTCGATTGAATCAAAATCGATTTTGCTTCAATTGTGTCTTATATACTTCTATGAGAATATAAACAATCGAACAACTTTATAACTAGTTTCATTTGAGTCATTTGAACTAGTTGTGTTAAGATGAACAAGGTTGATATGAAAGTGGTTATATGGATAACTTCGGTTAACTATTCTTGAGCCAACAAGGTGTACACGCTTAGGTGCGATTACCCATATCTAAATGAAGTCACTTTTCATTTGTGTGTAACAAGCTAAGTTCGATCTAACGGTTGAAAGATTTTAGCTTGAGTCTAAACAGGTTTTCATCTAACGATTAATATTGACTGCTTTGTTACCAAGGTAACATTGATTGAAAACCTTGGTTTGAAGACTATAAAAGGGAGATCTCTAGCAACTGGGAAACCTAATCCCCACACCTCCTGTGTGAAACTAGTTGTGACTAGAGTCAATTCTCCTTTAGACTAGGTTTTTCTAAAACAATTATAGGTTAAGGACTTAAAGACTTCATTGGGATTGCTTGTCAAGTTTAGTTGCCAAAACTATAAGTCTTGATTTCTAGTCTACTTATAGCTAAGTCTCGGATTAGGATAGAAAGTGTAGTTGCGCATTAGACTTCACGACGTTCATCGATTGAAGACGAAGAACTACTAAGGGGAGGTTGTGGAACTTCATCAACAAAAGGTATGTGGAGACTTAAACTCATCTATCACTCAAAAGTCTATCTACTCTATCTCCTATTTGAGACAAAAGTCGCATAGCTATATAAACTTCCATTATACACATTTGATATTTCGAGATGAGTTTAACTCGCTTACATATTCTCGAAATATGTGTTGGTAAGCTTTCCATTTAACCAAGTTCATCTTATATTCTTGATGAAAGTCAAAAGACGATCATGTGAAAATCTCCTGGTAACATCTTAAATGATTTGTGTGAGACAGTCATTTCATGTAGACTCAGAATATTTCTTATTGATCTATCGATCACTTGAAAATTTCCTTGAAGCTAATAGTTTGTGTGAGACAGCTATTGTCGTCTTCTAAGAATGTTTCAATGATTGAAATAGGAGTTTAGAAAAATTAACCACGATTGGATATAGCACAGTATGCGTACTTGTATGCTAACTGTTGCAAGTTATTCCAAGTTCGGAAACCATAGTATGCATACCCGTATGTATACTGGTAGGTTAGTTGAAAGTCCGGGAACTTAACCGTATGCGTACCGGCGTAATTTCAAGCCGGGAATTCAACTGAGTTTGGTGGTATGCGTACCCGTTCGCATAATGGCGAACCCAGACCAAGTCTAGCCACTTAGGTATGCGTACCCGTTTGCATACTTGAATAGGTTATGTTCTAAAATCGTTTTGTTCATGATTATACCTTAATAAATTAAGGAATGCAATCTTTTGCAAACCATATCTATAATATTCATGAATTGATTCGACTGAATAAAAATCGATTTTCCTTCAATTGTGCCTTGTATACTTCTATGAGAATATAAACAATTGAACAACTCTACAACTAGTTTCATTTGAGATATTTGAACTAGTTGTGTAAAGATGAACAGGGTTGATATGAAAGTGTTTATATGACTAACTTCGGCTAACTATTGTTGATCTAACAAGGTGTGCATGTTTAGGTACGATTACCCATATCTAAACGAAGTCACTTTTCATTTGTGTGTAACAAGCTAAGTTCGATCTAACGGTTGAAAGATATTAGATTGAGTCTAATCAGGTTTTCATCTTAAGGTGAATATTGAATGCTTTGTTACCAAGGTAACATTGATTGCAAACCCTGATTTGAAGACTATATAAGGGAGAACTCTAGCAACTGGGAAACCTAATCCCCACACCTCCTGTGTGATACTAGTTGCGACTAGAGTCGATTCTCCTTTAAACTAGGTTTTTCTAAAACCATTATAGGTTTGAAGCCAGACCCGATTATTTTCTTTATAGTTTCGTGTTTCGATCTTGCTGTATTCTATCGTATTGAGTACTATCTTCTCTAAGATTTGCTCGATATTTAATCTCCGATAGAAAAGATAAAAATTAGTCACAAACACCTTCGTCTCATCGGTTGTACATTCCACAACATCTTTTTTCGCTACCATACGATTAATATTATTGTGAGGTGATTGATATTACTAGGCTAGTCTTCGGGAATATAAGTCTGGTGTATCAATTGGTTCCTGTTCACCTTGATTTATCAAAACACGGAACAAAACTCTGAAGTTAACTTGTAGTAGGATAGTGTCTTAGCGGCTTAATATAATGTGGTGTTCAAATCTGGACTAGGTCCCGGGGTTTCTCTGCATTTACGGTTTCCTCGTTAACAAAACTTCTGGTGTCTGTGTTATTTATTTTCCGCATTATATTTCTTATATGATTGAAATATCTCAGGTTGTGCGTAGTTCAATCAATTAGATAATCCAACCTTTGGTTGTTGATATAAATTAATTGACATTTGAACATTGGTATTTGGTACCGTTAAGTTGTTTCACATAATAATCAGGCTCGTGGATTTCTATCTTTTTGATTTTCTGAGTACATTTTGAAACAGAGATACAACTCTTGGATATATTTCTATTGATAGAGTATGACTGTCTAGGAATTATATTGGAGTTTTTCCGTACAAATTGTCTAAACGAAATATTGGGTGAGGTTGTTAGACCCCCGCGTTTTCAATTGGTATCAGAGCGGGCAAACACTTTTAAGACCTCATAAGTCTGTGTTTGTAGCGACCTGACATTAGTGGAAAATGAGGTTTTTATGACCCATATCCTCAACCCTCAATGGCGGTCTATAGACCATGAATCGGTCAAAACGGTCTACATTTAATAAAATTGCGGACCACATTTAAGAGCATTAATGTTGGTCGTTGTATAAAAAAATTTATCATTATTTTATTCCTTGTTGAACGACCCACACTGCTACCGGTGAACCTAGTGTATCCAATGGTTCAATTTTTAGATGAACGGCTAGATATGAAGATACATTTTATATATAATTTGAGTGGAAAATGCTGGCTCCAGAATGGAAGTTAGGCCAAAAGCTTGAATTCTAGAGCTTCTGGCCCCCTACCAATAAGAATTGAGGATTTTGCTAATTTTTCGTTTGAAACACATATATTTGGGGTGAAAATTACTCACCGTTCCCGTACCAAAAATAACATAACCCTAATTTTCTTCTCATCCCTTCCCCCCTCAGCCGATTTTCGTCTGCTTATTCTCCTTCGTTTTATCTTCTCCGTGTTGTATTTCACATCTGAAGGTTGGTATATAAACCTGTTTTTGCATTCTTTTTAGTACCCTATCAAAATATATTAGTTTTCAGATATTTTGGTTGATATCTCAAGGTACCCTCTTCATCATCTTATTTGGTTGTCAATTTACTTTGGGATTGTTAAGTTTGTTGTATTTTCATCTCTTGCCTTTTCTGGAACATTCTGACGACATATTTTTGAAGTGTGTATTTCAATTTGACATTGTGTCGCGAATCAAATTTGGGGTGGTTAAGATGTTGTCTTCCATATTCATTTAGTGAAGATGAGAATTGATTTGAAGTCAGTGAGAGGTAAGTCGTCGCTTATCGAATTATATTTCAGTTTTGTTTCTTTGTTTGGATAATTTCAAGCTTAATCTTGAGATGTAAAAATCTAAAATGTGGATAAATCTCAAATAAGTGAATGTTGAATAGCATGCAAGTATTTTAATGGACATCCTATTTGATATCTATGCACTGGATAAAGTGGTACTAATTGCGACGTTGTCAAATTTTTGTGCAACCAAACCATGTCCTAATATTATCGAATTATATTTCAGTTTAGTTTCTTTGGATAATTTCAAGCTTAATCTTGAGATGTAAAAATCTAAAATTTGGATAAATCTCAAATAAGTGAGTGTACATGATTTCTGGATAGCATGCAAGTATTTTAATGGACATCCTATTTGATATCTATGCGCTAGATAAAGTGGTACTAATTGCTACGTTGTCGAATTTTTGTGCAACCAAACCATGTCCTAATATTATAGTTTTTGTAAAGCACCCTTTCGATTTTATAGAGCTCAAAATTTTAGGATTAAAGATGGAGTGATCTTTACTAACTTCTGTGGCTGGATTAGAGTATTAGCAACTAAATTTTGACACTCCTTACAGATTTTTTGATCAAGTTTTACCCAATAGATTCAGAAAAGATTAAGTTTTTCCCTGAAAATCTTTAGGAAACTTAGAAGGTAGACGCGTTGTACTGCTGCTTGAGTTTATGTATTTTGGTACTACATTGCAGACGATATATAATCAATTGATTAATAGAAAAGATAATCTGTTTACATGACAGACTGAGTTTATATAGCTCAACAGAATATGTCTCTCAACTCTAGCACTTTTATACCTCATACGTGCATAGCACACGCTCAATGGACACGACTCTACATGACACACACAGTCACATTACACTATAGCATTATGTAGCAAACATTGCTATTAGTTTTACCAATTCATATGATCATACTCACTCCAGTGACTCGCAATGCATATTCTGGTTCATGACTTAACAGAGTCCATAAAACAACTGTAATATATTGCAAGTGTTCGGAATATGCTGGATCCAGAATGGAAGTTAGGCCAAAAGCTTGAATTCTAGAGCTCCTGGCCCCCTACCAATAAGAATTGAGGATTTTGCTAATTTTTCGTTCGAAACACATATATTTGGGGTGAAAATTACTCACCGTTCCCGTACCAAAAATAACATAACCCTAATTTTCTTCTCATCCCTTCCCCCCTCAGCCGATTTTCGTCTGCTTATTCTCCTTCGTTTTATCTTCTCCGTGTTGTATTTCACATCTGAAGGTTAGTACCCTATCAAAATATATTAGTTTTCAGATATTTCGGTTGATATCTCAAGGTACCCTCTTCATCATCTTAGTTGGTTGTCAATTTACTTTGGGATTGTTAAGTTTGTTGTATTTTCATCTCTTGCCTTTTCTGGAACATTCTGACGACATATTTTTGAAGTGTGTATTTCAATTTGATATTGTGTCGTGAATCAAATTTGGGGTGGTTAAGATGTTGTCTTCCATATTCATTTGGTGAAGATGAGAATTGATTTGAAGTCAGTGAGAGGTAAGTCGTCGCTTATCAAATTATATTTCAGTTTTGTTTCTTTGTTTGGATAATTTCAAGCTTAATCTTGAGATGTAAAAATCTAAAATGTGGATAAATCTCAAATAAGTGAATGTTGAATAGCATGAAAGTATTTTAATGGACATCCTATTTGATATCTATGCACTGGATAAAGTGGTACTAATTGCGACGTTGTCGAATTTTTGTGCAACCAAACCATGTCCTAATATTATCGAATTATATTTCAGTTTAGTTTCTTTGGATAATTTCAAGCTTAATCTTGAGATGTAAAAATCTAAAATTTGGATAAATCTCAAATAAGTGAGTGTACATGATTTCTGGATAGCATGTAAGTATTTTAATGGACATCCTATTTGATATCTATGCGCTGGATAAAGTGGTACTAATTGCTACGTTGTCGAATTTTTGTGCAACCAAACCATGTCCTAATATTATAGATATTGTTTTTGTAAAGCACCCTTTCGATTTTATACAGCTCAAAATTTTAGGATTAAAGATGGAGTGATCTTTACTAACTTCTGTGGCTGGATTAGAGTATTAGCAACTAAATTTTGACACTCCTTACAGATTTTTTGATCAAGTTTTACCCAATAGATTCAGAAAAGATTAAGTTTTTCCCTGAAAATCTTTAGGAAACTTAGAAGGTAGACGCGTTGTGCTGCTGCTTGAGTTTATGTATTTTGGTACTACATTGCAGATGATATATAATCAATTGATTAATAGAAAAGATAATCTGTTTACATGACAGACTGAGTTTATATAGCTCAACAGAATATGTCTCTCAACTCTAGCACTTTTATACCTCATACGTGCATAGCACACGCTCAATGGACACGACTCTACATGACACGCACAGTCACACTACACTATAGCATTATGTAGCAAACATTCCTATTAGTTTTACCAATTCATATGCTCATACTCACTCCAGTGACTCGCAATGCATATTCTGGTTCATGACTTAACAGAGTCCATAAAACAACTGTAATATATTGCAAGTGTTCGGAATTGTCGATGAGTTCTGCGCGTTTGATGTTGTTCATATCCTAAAACAGATCGAGAAAAGAATACATTGTCCATAGATTTGGTTGTAATTCCAGTACTCTTGCGCTTCTACAGACACTCAACATCAGTTCAATGCACGAGATAGTGGTTGGAGCTTCACATCACCCATGTCTCTGTGATCCAGGTGAAAATGAGGTTGTTGGTGCGGGAGGTTGTCGACTGCTGGAGTTACGATTTGTATAGTATCCACAATTGAATTACAAATATAAACTTAACAGTAGAACCAAATTACAGATATGCTTTGTTAATTACGTTATTTTCAATTGGGTCTGATTCAGCACAAAATGATAAGGTTTCGCCAATCGACGTGGGGTGCCTCTACATTTTATACAGCATGGAGCAACCTACCAGTTACCACGCTAGGGAAGGAAATGGTCATGCTGCATACAAATTTTCTCAATCAAATCTTATGTAAGTTTTCTCGACATAGAGTTCAGTAGTTCATGATTTTATGAATTCAGATCCTCTAATATCGATTTACGATGTCATTTCAAAGTTGCTGATATGTCAGTAGTGATATTTAGATTTCATTTATGAAAATAGTGTGTCTCTACAGAAAACACAGGCGTAAAATATCACAATAACAAGATTAAATAGTTATCTTCTCGATTCCTTTGCAACCCTAGCTACATGCATATTTTGATTGTTTAACATTCTTTTGGGAGGCTTAATATTACTTTTCATTTGTTTGATCTTATTAATGTTGTTTTAGAAATTTGCTAAGTGTATGGAGTTTAAGGAGATAATTTCACAAAGTAAATGGAAAATGGGTAGGGGTATCTAATGTTCTCCGGAATGGGAAAAAATTGCTAAGTAAATTATATGTAGATGTAATGTTTTTATTTTAAAGAAATAATTATTGAATATTGATTTGTAGCTGCACCTGAGTACATCAATGGTAATCTTAGAACGATAAGTTATTTTGATTTCCGGACTTTAAGAAAGGCTAGAAGAATTTTAATCATGCGAACTTGCCTGGAAATGGTGGACTTGGACCCGTCTACAAGGTATGATTGCATAACTTTGATAATTAAGTCTTCCCCCAACAATGATAAAAATATCTAGCAGTAACTGAATATTGCATGATCTTCAATGTGACATTGTAAACTGAAAAAGTATGCGATTCATCACGAACTAATGCCTGCAAATCAAATATTTACACTACAAACACCCATTAGAAATCAAGAGGTGCATTTGTAGTTTAACGTGGAAAATTATGAGTATCCAACACAAAAACTTGGGTTAGATGGTGATAGTTTGTTTCATTTTTCAGTTCTTTGTTATTATTTGGAATTGGATGCCATAGTTATTATCATGTATGGTCCGCAAGAAACTATACACGAATGTGTTTTCTTCCTTCTGCCAAGTAGGTTTGAGAGAAGCTTTGAGGTAACTCGCTTTAGTCTCGAATTTCCTTAGGCATTGAGAAAGGGAACTAATAATTCCCATATTTATTGATTACAAAAAATTAGTAAAATTACTACTGTTAGGATTGTGATTCCAGTCATCTACATAGGATGATGTCGTTGTTATCAGGTAATTGGATAACTCGCATGACTCCGCACTCTGATATAGGGAATGTATTTACATAATAAACGAAATAAATAAATTGAAATTAAGTGTCTGATAATTTGATAGATTAAGTAAGGTAGAGTTAAAAGTAAAATAGGTTCGGATGTTATTTCTTAACTTATTATGGAGTTAAATGTATTTCAGTTCATGCATTAGTTCTTCAAGTTGCTGCTTACTGGAATTGCTGGAATCAATAGTGGCATCTCTAGGCTATCCATTTTGCTATATATTTTTCTTACCTCTGCAGTCCGTGCAATCAAGGGACAGTTCAAAGATCCCTCAATAACTCTTTTTTGTGAGCAGGTTCATGGAGGTCAAGGATAACATTGCAAAACTAAGGAAGTGCTTTGCTGGATCGTTGAGATTGGACGATTTAAATGCCATCTTGCCGTTGCCATTGAAAGACCTAAATCGTTTGTTTTCAGACCCTGAAGAGGAGGTCTAGCATAACAAATTTCATAAAAAGAATGAGAAATGCTTGTGACTGCGATGATGGCTGGAGCAATACTTGAGTTAGGTTCATAGAGCACATGGAAGTTTTGAATAAGAAGGGTTTACCATACGCCTGTCGTTTTTCCTCAATGAGACATATTTGGATGGTAGATGAATTGGAAAGTTGATGAGGGGAAAGATAATTTGAGCATATTAACTGTATATGGTTGCGATAAGTCAACATGAATCTCGAAGTTCTAAGAGTTGCTACTTTGATTTATTGTATGTGTGTTTTATTTTTTTGGAAATTTGTTCTCTGTTCTTTTTTGTCAGTATTCCGATGTTTGGGGTATTACTACTTCTACTGCTATCGATTGGGAATATGGTTGATACAGTAACTCAGGATAGCCAACCTGAGCCCGTGCAACGCACGGGTGCAACACTAGTATCTCTAATAAAAAAAGATATCTCTCTCTCCCTCTTCAATGCGTCTTCTTCCAGTTTCAACTCCAACAGAAGAAAGAGAAATATCTCTTCTTCCCCATCTTCTTCATCTCCCTCCCTGCTTACAAAAGAAAAAAAATCTCACTCCGTCACCATCTCTCCCACTCTTCTTTAATTTCTTTCTAACTCTTACAGAAGAAAAGATAAGATCTTCTTCATCTTCTCCTTCTTCTTCTATATTTTTTATCACAAATATAAGAGCAGTGTAACTTTTAAGGTATACATTGATTGTAAAATCATTATTTTGTAGCAGATCTATGTTTTCAATATGATTTTGTACTGTATTTTCCTGTAATTGATCTTTATTTTTAAATGAGTTAGAGTTTTATACTTTAATAAAAGAATTGGGATATTATTGTGATTGGGTTTTGGTTATTTTTTTAATTTCAGGGATTCAAAAACAGAGGATGAAGTACCAACTGATTTACCAGCAGTAAAGTAATTTAATGGTTTTTTTTATGATTACATCTATTTCCTTCTGATTTTGATTTATGTCCATTTTTGGGGTTTTCATGAAAAAGAAACCCTAGGTTTTTAATTTGGGGTTTTTTAATTTGATTTTGTACTCGATTTATGTTTCAAATACAGCAGCTGACCTAGGCTGATTCGTTTTGGGGAAAAAGAGAATAAACTTCATTTTGCCATGCTTTTTTTCTTTTCATTAGATTAAAAGTCAGATTGAGCATGATTTTAATCTGAAATCTAGGATTTGCTAGACATGATTTGGTATGTGATCGACTGGTGTTTGAAGTGTGTGGGGATGTTTAGTTTGTTTTTTGATTTTCTGTTTGTTTGTATTCAATGGTGGGTTTGGGGTTTTTAAGAGATAAAGGTTATTTAGGTTATGAAATGATTAATGTTATATGTATATTGTGTTCTTACTTTGGGTGTTTAATTGAAATGGTGTAGGGCTGGTGAACTATCTGCAGTGGAGTTGGAGAATCTGATGACAATTGTTGCCAAGTACAATTCAAAATTCCAGACTGGTTACTGAACAGAAAGAAGGATTACAAGGACAGAAGATACTCTCAGGTTATATCTAATGCTCTTAACATGAAGCTCAGCAATGATTTAGAGCGTTTTAAAGAATATCAGGTGTATTCTTATGTATTTAGATAGTTGTATGAACTTCATAGTTTTGTAGCTTAATTTTGCATTAGTTATTCTTCGATTTTGCAATGATTTTCTATTTATTCTAATGATTGTGTTGTTTTTGTGTTGTTTTGGTGTATGATTGTGGTGTAGAAGACCAAATGGAATCACATTCTGTGCAGAGATTTGCTTTCTGCTAAGAGGATTTAGCACTGGTTTCTTATGCAAGAGAAGAAACTCATGATGCATTGGATGGTAAGTTTATTTTACCCCATCTCTCATATTCGGAAAATTTAGAACGATTGTTTAATTACATTCAAGAAGTTGAGTATGTTATTCTCTTTGAAAATGAAGACGTAGTTTATCTTAATAATTTCACTGTTTCGGTTTAGGAAGTGAAGTAAGAACTCGTGTTTTAGTTCGCCAGGGTGTATGAGTTTTCCATTGAGGTGTTTTCTTATTTGTGTAATTCACTAATTTGTGGATGTTCTTGTGTTCTCATTCAACTGAAAGTATAAAGCAGAAATTTACAGGTCATAGTAGCTCATTGGAGGTAGTGGTAATTGTTTTATCATTTGGTTCTTCTTTCTTTCTTGCTTCAGATTTCAAAATAAGCAAATATCCATGAGTTAATATATGTTCTTCCATCTGAACTTCTTAACAATGTAAATAAAGTTTAATATAGGCTCTTACTAATTCATTTTCATTATTTCAGAGACATTGTAATGCACTCAGCTACCAAATTTATATCTAGGCACGCGGATGTCATGGCAGGAGTCCTTGCAGTTAAGGGAGAAAGGTATGGGTGTGAAGTTGAACATTCATTCATCTGTTTCAAGTAATTTTATTACCCTAGCAAGCTAGTTCAGGATCGGAAGGCTGAAAACTTGTGTTTCTTTTCATGTGCAGGTCATACATATTTCTGGATAGTTTTTATCCCCATCGTTCTAAGCTTTCTAACCCTCACATGCACATTTTACGTTAACAACCCAGTATGCATATAACTCTATTTACGATGAAGCATATTGGGATGAAGATGCTCAGGCAAAAATTGGTATTCAGTACTTGTTTTGGTTGAGATAGGTGGAGAGTATTAAGGCAATATTGAGGTAAACGTTGTACTACTGCTGTTTTTCTATAATGTGGATAAATCTAGGCAGAAGAGACATTTGACTGACAGTTATCTCTTGTAGCTTGTAGGCTTCTGGTGAAGACTACTCTGTTGAACCCTGCGATATGTGAAGGTCCTTCTGTGCTCTTATTGATTTTGGAAATATACAAAGAACTACATAGGTAATCTTAGCTCCTGAAAATGTTATGCAATGATGTTTTCCAGATATTTACCATTGGTAGCATCATCAAAGTCTACTGGGTTGGAGCTTTTGATTAGTTCTAAAGTTTGTAGGATGTTTATTTAGTAGAAATTCTGATAGCACCTGCATGATGCATCTGTTAAAGATGATTGGTCCAAACAATTTCATTTCATACTTCTCATATGCACAAACTAATGCATATACTGTTTGTTACATAGGTCTTGTATATATTAGGCTTTTTGTTTGACAGTTAAGTGGCTGAATGCCATTATACTAGTTCTGATTTTTTTGATATGAAAGTTTCCCTATGTACAAGTAGTATCCATACTCTGATTTTGCGTTTAAGTAGTTTATGCACAATCTATCTATTTTGTTTTCACTGCGATTCAATGCCTTACTGTATTTTTGTTGGTTCTTTTTCAGGTTGTTTAGCTTTGAAACCTGTTCTGGTGGTGAAATTCTTTGATGGAGGAGATGTTGAAGATCAGAATTCTGGTGATTATCCAATGGTTTGTATTTAGATCCCTATGTACTTCTATTTTCCTATAGTGTGTGGTTTAGTTGTCTCTTTATGGTTTTGCTGGTTAGTTGCATTTCTCTCTTTATATCAATTGTATTCAGTTATGGGTTGTGCAATGAATACAATGAATGTTTAATGGAATGGAATTTGGTCCAGCATTATTATTATTTGAGTTTGATTTTCTTCTTATTTAAGCTTCATTTGAATTCTAATTTGAGATTTAGTCGGATTCAGTCAGGCCAGACGGATCAGTCAGATTCAGTCAGCCCAGATGGATCAGTCAGATTCAGTCAGGCCAGATAACCAATATGAATCTATTTTTTTATATTAAGGTTTATATCTATGACTGATTGTGGTCAGTCATAATTACCGTTAAAATCTGTCGTTGATATGAGATTTTCAACGACCCCCAGAGGCACGTCATAGTAGAAAAAGACGCTCAAACAGCGACCCTTTCTTTGACCAAGAATGCAAGTCATTTAACTCGTATCTATGACTTTCTTTGTCGGTCGCAAAACTGTTATTTTCCACTAGTGCATGAATCAAGAGAAAGACTTGTCTATCTCACATATAGATGAACATTCTGTTCCTATGAAACAGACAAGTATTGTTATGTGTTATCCTGATTATCTTGCTGACGAATCTGATTCTGAAGTAGAACCGAAGCAGCCCGAGAGAGTGCAGCGATTCTAAAACTTGTTAGAATCCAGGCAGTTGAAATCAGTAGGCTGAAACATAAGGTCAATAAAATGGTTGGTATGGTAAAAGATTGTGATTCCCAACTAAGGGTTCTTCATGAGGAAATTGTTATAGTTTGTTCATCTTGAATCTTACTGGAGGCTAAACTCAAGGAAGATTCCCATGAAATTGAACGACTATTGAGTGATGTCTCAATTCAAGATAAAGGTCGTTCTGGGGAATATGTCGTACCAACTACTTCTGACTATGCTGTGAAATTAGAAAACGTGACGAATTCTAATCATGTCCTCTAATGAAAACAGCTTCAGAAGTTAAACAGCAAACCCTTCCTATTGCCAAAGGAGTGTTTGGTTCTTCCACTGATCATGGATTTACCACGTCTCATGGAAGGAAGAAACTTTCTAACGATGTCTCTAATGCTACACACACTAATCACTCCCGTGATTAGAATGCATGTCTTTTTTTTATTCCAAAGGACATATTCAACGGAAGAGCAAACTGAAGCTGAATGACAATTACTTTGGTCGACTTCAGCACACCTTAGATTTAATTCTCAAAGTTGTAACTGACATTCGGATGTCTAAACCTATTGATGTTAGTACTCACCCTGTAAATTCTTCCAAGAGAGTCAGTTCAATATGCTCATCGAACGTCCGAACCAATTGTAGCATTAATATTAATCGTTCAAGAAGTTTTCAGAAAGGTTCTTTCCAATCCAATGTGAAGAATGATGTTCAAGATGTGAAAAAGGTACCAGTGGGTGGAAGTAACAGTGGAGATATGAAGGACAACCTTAATCTGATAATTGAAGGATACAAGGATCTTATCAACAGGCTGTCAAAATCCTTCATACAAACTTCTTCTGGTAAGGATTCAAACTTAGTCTCGTACTTTGATGATAATAAGTTTTATGATACTTATATTACATCACAAAGGGTTTCCTACAAAAATTAGAAGGAAAACGAAGATTAACCATGAAGGATATTCATTTGATGAGCATAATGCTCATACTTGTTCTAATTAATCACAAGGGTGGAATGCTTAGTCATAAAAAACCTGTTGAGTAAGATTTGTTAATAATTAGGTATACTTATTGGTAAAATGCTTTCTAATTAGTCGACTTATTTTCTTATCTTCCATAGCTAAACTATTGTCTACAGATAGCTTTGCCTAAGTATTGTTTGTGTCTCAAGAATCTCTTCGTTTTTTTTTTGCAACTAAGTTTCCTGCTACTCTTATGCTCTAAATTGTTTATCAGTGGAAATATAAAATTTATTGAGCCAAAATGTGTGAAAGAAAATCTTCACGTAGCAAAATTATACTGTTTTGTTTTACCTCGAAAAAAGGTACGTTACGGTTTTAGTTTTAGTTTTTCGTTTGGGTTCGGGATGTGTTTGTACGGGTACCCATGACTTACCTGTCACGAACTGTCTTTAGAAACCTAAAAGTTATCGTCGCTAAGAAACCATTTAAATACAAAACCTGTTGAGTGACGTACGCGTACTCTAGGATTTTTTTTATCAAGAATGTCTTCACCTTCTCGCACCTGTGATTTTTCAAGAGTTTTTCTTGATAAAGGTATTGGTTTCGAGTCCAAAGGGAGGAAGAAAAGAACCTTAGTAGATGTTGATGGTCAAAATCCTGATACCTCATGCTACTATGCCTATTCTCATCAAGATGTTGAGAATGAGGAGATGGTTCGGCCGAAGTGGTTCATGATTTTTGTTAGAGCAGTGCTCGGTCGAACTCGCATGCGTTGCTATCTCAGGCATGTTTGGAAATGTTAGTGATCAGAACTATAAGTCTTGATTTCTAGTCTATTATAGCTAAGTCTCGGACTAGGATAGAAAGTGTAATTGAGCTCAAGGACTTAATGGCAATTCATCATACAAGTATAAGAACCACTCAAGGAATCGGTGGAACTTCTCGACAAAAAGGTATGTGAAGACTTGAACTTATCTGTCACTCAAAAGTCTATCTACTCTATCTCCTACTTCTTGAGACAAAAAGTCGTATGCTATATATATAGACTTAGATTATACACATTTGGTATTTCGAGCAGAGTATACCTCGCCTATCTATATCTCGAAATATGTGTTGGTAAGCTTTTCGCTTCGACCAAGTTTATCTTTACCTAGTGACGAAAGTCATGATATGTTTCAATCATCTTGAAAATTGCTTTGACGAGAAATGGTGTAACAACTATATAACGTCCTCTAAGAATGTTTCAATGATTGGAATGAGAGTTTAGATTACATAACCAATGATGGACATAAGCATTGTTGTGGAAACACATTTATGTATAAGTCCTATTCCTTGAACCAAAGTTTGCGAACTTTGTTGATCAAGAGAAACCGGAAGAATGGCTTGTTGCCAAGTCCGCGAACTGCCGAAGTTCTCAAATCCGAGAATTTCTGCTGGAGTTGATAAACTACTTGCGTGAGCTAAGTCCGCGAACCCAGTCCGCGAACTGCTGCTGGAGTTTGTAAACTATGCCGGTTACTTAAGTCCGCGAACCTAGTGTGCGAACTTAAGAAGGTTATACAGTATAACTTCTATAAAATAATAGGCTTGGGACCAAGAAAATTTATTATTTTAAAGAAATATTATATTATCGATAATATAATAAATTATTATTTTATAATTAAATAATACATAATTACTTAAAAAAGTAATTCCTAGCTTGGAGGTTGAATAATACTTGTAGGCTAAGTAAAATATCGACTAATGTAAAAGCATTATATTATGGACACTTCAAAATTACTTCTTGTTGCAGTATAACAACGTGGCCCCGGATACTTTAATTGCATTACGAATTATTGGCGATGAACTACAACTTGATTTGAGTTTTAAAGAAAAAGAAATCGATATTAAATCATATTTTGGAAAAGTTTAATATGTTTGAAATTAATTTGTTATTTTTCTAGTAGCATTATTATTTTATATATTATTTGGGACCTAATAATCATTAAGGGAAACTTTTGAAATGTATTATTTTATCGAATTTATTATTTTAGCACTAAGGGCCCGAATCGGGACCAAGAAATTTTATTATTTTAACGAGAATATTATATTATTGAGTATTACTTTAAAAAAGTTATACTGTAGACCTGAAGATGATTTCTGAACTTAAACTTTAAAAAGACTAAGGAATGCAGTTTGCAAACCGTGGCTATAAAAGTTCATGAACCGATTCAAGTGAATCAAATCATCTTTGCTTCAATTGTGTCTTATGTAGTTACATAAGATTTCCTTGCAATTGAACAACTCTATAACTAGTTTATTTGAATCATTTGAACTAGTTATGGTGAAGAAGAACATGGTTGATATGAAATGCTCATACAGCTAACCTTTTGGTTAACTATTGTTGAACCAACAATGTACACGTTTGGGTACGATTAACAAACCAAGAAGCGTGCAGTTCATTTGTGTATAACAGGCTAAGTTTTCGATCTAACGTTTGAGAAATATTAGCTTGAATCTAAATCAGGTTTTCATCTAACGGTGAATATTGATTGCTTTGTTACCAAGGCAAAACCCTGATTTGAAAGACTATATAAAGGAGACATCTAGTATTGTACGAAACTAATCCCCACACCTTGTTTTTGATACTAGTTTGCGTACTAGAGTCGATACTCCTTTAACCTTTGGTTTTCTTCTTCTAAAACCAGGTTAACGACTTAAAGACTTCATTGGGATTGTGAATCCAGACCGATACTACTTTGATCGTAGTTGTGTGATCTGATATTGCATCTTCTATTGTACGAGTACAATCAAATTGATTGGCTTGAGATTTGATATCTCCGATAGGCAAGATATAAAAAGTAATCAAAAACATCTTCGTCTCATTTTTTGTGATTCGACAACATCTTGTTTCGCTACCATACGATTAAGATTGTTGTGAGGTGATTGATTAATCTAGGCTGTTCTTCGGGAATATAAGACCGGATTATCAATTGGTTCCTGTTCACCTTGATTATTATCAAAAGACGGAACAAAAAATTTAGGGTTTTTATGTGGGAGACAGATTGATCCTTTGATAGACTTGTCTGTGTGAGACAGATTTGTTTATTGTCAAAGCCTGCGATTTTGGGTCATAGAAACTCTTAGTTATGGGTGAGATCATCTAAGGGAATCAAGTGCGCAGTATCCTGCTGGGATCAGAGGCGTAGGGAGTACAATTGTACCTTGGATCAGTGGGAGACTGATTGGGGTTCAACTACAGTCCGGTCCGAAGTTATCTTGGAGTAGGCTAGTATCTGTAGCGGCTTAATACAATGTGTGCTCAATCTGGACTAGGTCTCATGGTTTTTCCGCATTTGCGGTTTCCTCGTTAACAAAATTTCTGGTGTCTGTTTTATTTCAATTTCCGCATTATATTGTTTTATCTTCATAATTGAAATAATACAGGTTGTGCGTTAGATCAATCAATTGGAGAATCCGACCTAACAGTTGTTGATTGATATTGATTGACACTTGGGTATTGGTCTTTGGTACCATCCAAGTTATTCCTTGTATTTTATTAGTACTCGCAGTTTCTGTTTCAGGAAATCAAATCAAGAGAGATATATAAACTCGTTGATATACTTTTAATTGATTGAGTCTTGTTGATTCTCTTACAAGTATATTCGAGTTTTTCCATAAAGATTGCTAAGCAAAATATTGGGTGGTGTTGATAGAACCCCGCTTTTTCAATTGGTATCAGAGCCGGCAAACACCTTAAACCTAATAAGTTTGTGTTTGTTCATTCCTTAAAAATCGTCCCATGGGAAATTTCTTTCGAAAACTTGCTCTTGGCATCTGTAGTGCACGCCAGATTTCCTTAAAGATTGTTCAAAGATTATTATGGCTAAAACCTCTGGGTTCTCATGATAATCTTACTTCATCTAAAAGGTAAGATTTAGATGTTAATAATCAATCAGAAAGAAAAAATAAAAAGAAGGAAAGATTGAGAAAACGCTCGACACGCTCAAGGATATGGAACCTCACTAGATTAAATCTTGATCTCTTTGAGGAATACTATCGTGGTGGATCAATTGATAAAGATATATTCAAAGCTTTCAAAGGCATTTTTAAATTCTTAGAAAAACTTAAATCTGTTAAGTCTAAAAATCGTTCCGAAAAGGGTTCTGTATGTGTTGAATCTGTTAATACTATGCAACCCAGAAATCGGAGGTATCCACCTTCTATCCAGAACAAACGAAGGATAGAAAGCTCTAACTTCCCTGACTATCATCATTATTTTGATTATACTACAGGGACTCTTCACACATATCAACCAGAAATGTCGCATGAGAATCCCTTTGCGCATTATGCCATTTGGTAACAATGATGGCAATTCCCCATTTGTATATATCTTGGAATGGGGCAAGAAAATGGTTTGATTTGTTTACATTTTGTTATTGTGTTTAAACATCAATTTTAGCTTTCTGTCGCATCCATTGTCGTTCACATGTGTGTTGTCACGGAATGCATAACCTTTAATGTGCAAATGGCTAAGGAAATCCCATCTTTCTTATACGGGTCTCGGTTCATGAACGGGTCCAAGCCCATTTGTGGCCTTATAAAGAAGAAGTTCACGCACCCTAGTGTTCTTCATCACCCGTCCGCGTACGTGAACCTCTAGGGTTTTGTGTGTTTCCTCCATTGAAGCTCCATTGGAAAAATTGAAAGAAAGGGTGTTCAAGATTCAATGCAAGTAAGTATTTTTCTCTTGATACTTTCATTTTTCTAGTCCCATGATGAATTCTAGAAGCAATAAAAGGAGCTCTAAAAACCCAAAAACCTCTAGCTTGAATTCTTCTTGTGACCAAAACTCTCTTAGAATTAGGTTTGTGGATGATTCTTGTGTTAGAGTGTTTGACAAGATTGCTTCAAAAGGTTTCATCCTAGAAAATAAATTGTATTTTTCTAGTGGGCATGAAGAGGATTTGGTATGCTTTAAAAAATTCAAGCTTGGAAATATCGTTGATGGTCTTGGTCAAGGATTTGATTCTCTTACAAGGATTTTCTATGCCAATATTCATGATGTTGATTACAACAAGATGAAATTCAAATCCATGATTGGTAGAGAAAGGTTTCTTGTTGATAGAGAATTAATTTCAAGGATTACCAAAATCGCGTTGGGGAACGTACAGCTTCCTAAACCAAGTGATGAACGTCCATCTTGTGATGATATCTCGGTTGGGCTTTGTGGCAAGAAGGTCGTTTGGAGTCAAGGAAAGCTCCCTACTAATGATCTTAGTATTGCTTTGATGTATTTTGGAAAACTTGGTATCCCCAATCTTTGTCCTTCCACAATTGAAAATTCTTGGTGGAGTCACGAGTTTGCGAAATTGGTATATTTCCTTGATTCGGGTATTTCAAGTCTCGATATTTGTGGCTTCATTATCTCTCAAATGATTCCGATGACTTCACCCATCAAGATATTGGGTTACCCTTGCTTGATTAGTCAAATTTTCCATGATCGTGGGTGTGATTCAATTGGAAACTCTCTTGGGGTCCCCAAACCGGTTCGTCCGTGTACCTTTAGACGCATAAGGGAAAATGCTTGCAAGCAACAAAGAATCGCTTCTCTTGATTTTAGTGACCCTACTACCATGAGCCTTCTTCAAAAAATTCATAAAGGTGTGTGTAAGGTTGATTCAAGAGTGAAGTGTGTTCAAGAACAATTGTCTTTGGTTGCAACGAAGTTTCCCGAGATCGAGGAAGAATTGACACAATTAAAGCATCTTGGAGTATCTCCGGTGAGGAAGAAGATGAGTAACGTGTGTTTTTGTTTCCTAGTATGTCTTCTTTTTGATTTAGTTGGAAGAATAACTAGTGCTTGAATAGTGGCTATACATAGCTATTATTTTTCATCTTCTTGTATTATCTTTTAGATTTATTGGTTTTAAATTCTAAAAATATTTGGAGGATGATGTTTTTGCAGTATTAATCTTTATGATTTGTGATATTGCAACTTGTTATGGGATATGTATGTTTGCGTCCGTGAACTTGAAGGTCCCATACTTTGTCAAAAGTAAAGTCGTTCGTGTTCGGTATTCACGTACTGGTAAAAGGATGAATGTACTATTGACAAATACAAAACTTAAGCCTATATTGTCAATGATTTTGATGGAAGATAGGTTAAAATATTTTGTTTTCAAGGATTATGTCTATTATTGTTGTTATTCAAATAATGATTGAAGATAGAATGAATCCTTGTGTATTCCGCAGTATTGATCATCCCTGATCCATATTCGTATGTATTACTGTGAGGCTCTGTAATGTGTCTTATGTTGAGCACGATACAACCAAGTTGATTATTTTTGATTAGCTTTGTTGGTTGTTCCGTAAGGTACTTTGTGTTGAGCATTTTGAACTAAATTAATCATCTTGTTTGGTTATGTAGTTATTGGTCCGTAAGTTTTCTTATGTCGAGCAAAACAATTGACAATTAAATTGATTACTTTAGTTTGGTTGTGTATTCCAATTAGATTAATTATGGGTTCTCTTGTAATTAATCTAGTTGAGTTTTTTGTGTCTCCATGAGTTTTCTTATGTTGGGCACAAAAAATTGAATTGATCACTTTTTGTGTTTGATTTGATTGCGTATACCAATTAAATTAGTCACGGGTTGTACTTGTGATTAATTTGATTGAGTTTTTGGATATAAAAAATCATTCTTATGGTTTTTGGTGTCCAATAAAATCCTTCTTTTCTTTTGAAATTAAGGTCGCTCTTGTTTTTTTTGGGAATGACATCAAATGGGGGAGAGCTCTTTTGAACTTGTGCTTAATGGTCATATCTTGAGGGGTGTGCGGCTGTGGAATTTTAGAGGGGCTATCTTGTATCTTTAAACTCCTTGATGAATGCTATTAGATTCGGCTATATGATTGCATCTAAATAAGATGATGTGTGTTCTTTATTTTTAGTCATGAAATGTCTCTTACGAAAATTTCATTATGATCCCGTTCTTGTACCTTTTGACAAAAAAGGGGAGAATTAATATGTAGTTCACACTACAAATACATATGGTCTTCGGGTCATTATGTAAGGGGGAGTGGTTTCCATGTGATATGGAGTATTGACTAAGGGAGAGTGATACATATCACCATAGTATTATTGTTGAAGTTATGATACAATTGAACTTTGACGCTGTGTAATAATACTATGACACTGTATAACAATGATCGAGACCGATGCTTTCTCATTGTCATAGCTACGAATCTTCAACAGCGGTGATTCTAAACTTACAACCTTTGGGATCATTGGATTACTTGGAAGTAACGAAGATTTCGAGGAATGTTGAAGATTATACATGTGGAATATGAGCTACTTAAGTTTCTTTATCTTTTTTGTATTCTGTATGTATTGATAGTTTTGTCACTAAAATTGACAAAGGGGGAGATTGTTAGAGCATTTCTCGGTCGAACTCGCATGCGTTGTTATCTCAAGCATGTTTGTCAATGTTAGTGATCAAAACTATAAGTCTTGATTTCTAGTCTATGATAGCTAAGTCTCGGACTAGGATAAAAAGTGTAGTTGATCTCAAGGACTTCATGGCAATTCATCATACAAGTAGAAAAACTACTCAAGGAACCGGTGGAACTTCTCGAAGAAAAGGTATGTGAAGACTTGAACTTATCTATCACTCAAAAGTCTATCTACTCTATCTCCTACTTCTTGAGACAAAAAGTATATGCTATATATATAGACTTAGACTATAAACATTTGGTATTTCGAGCCGAGTATACCTCGCCTATCTATATCTCGAAGTATGTATTGGTAAGCTTTTCGCTTCAACCAAGTTTATCTTTACCTAGTGACGAAAGTCATGATATGTTTCAATCATCTTGAAAATTTCTTTGACGAGAAATGGCGTAACAACTGTATAACGTCCTCTAAGAATGTTTCAATGATTGGAATGAGAGTTTAGATTACATAACCAATGATGGACATTAGCATTGTTGTGGAAACACATTTATGTATAAGTCCTATTCCTTGAACCAAAGTTTTCGAACTTTGTTGATCAAGAGAAACCGGAAGAATAGCTTGTTGCCAAGTCCGCGAACTGGTGAAGTTCTCAAATCCGAGAATTTCTGCTGGAGTTGACAAACTACTTGCGTGAGCTAAGTCCGCGAACCGGCGCAAGGTCTCTTGCCGAGATTTTCTTCTGGAGTTTCTAAACTCTGCCGGTTGCTTAAGTCCGCGAACCTAGTGTGCGAATTTAAGAAGGTTATATATCTGAAGATAATTTCTGAACTTAAACTTTAAAAAGACTAAGGAATGCAGTTTGCAAACCGTGGCTATAAAAGTTCATGAACCGATTCAAGTGAATCAAATCATCTTTGCTTCAATTGTGTCTTGTGTAGTTATATAAGATTTCCTTGCAATTGAACAACTCTCTAACTAGCTCATTTGAGTCATTTGAACTAGTTATGGTGAAGAAGAACATGGTTGATATGAAATGCTCATATGGCTAACCTTTTGGTTAACTATTGTTGAACCAACAATGTACACGTTTGGGTACGGTTAACAAACCTAGAAGCGTGCAGCTCATTTGTGTATAACAAGCTAAGTTTTTGATCTAATGGTTGAGAAATATTAGCTTGAATCTAAATCAGGTTTTCATATACCGGTGAATATTGATTGCTTTGTTACCAAGGAAAAACCCTGATTTGAAAGACTATATAAAGGAGACATCTAGTATTGTGCAAAACTAATCCCCACACCTTACGTGTGATACTAGTTTGCGTACTAGAGTCGGTTCTCCTTTAACTTTTGGTTTTCTTCTTCTAAAACCAGGTTATCGACTTAAAGACTTCATTGGGATTGTGAAGCCAGACCGATACTACTTTTATCGTAGTTGTGTGATCTGATCTTGCATCTTCTATCGTACGAGTACAATCAGATTGATTGTCTTGAGAATTGATATCTCCGACAGGCAAGATATAAAAAGTAATCACAAACATATTCGTCTCATTGTTTGTGATTCCAAAACATCTTGTTTCTCTACCATACGATTAAGGTTGTTGTGAGGTGATTGATTAATCTAGGTTGTTTTTTGGGAATATAAGACCGAATTATCAATTGGTTCCTGTTCACCTTGATTATTATCGAAAGACGGAACAAAAACTTTAGGGTTTTTCTGTGGGAGACAGATTGATCATTTGATAGACTTGTCTGTGTGAGACAGATTTGTTTATTTTCAAAGCCTGCGATTTTGGGTCGTAGCAACTATTAGTTGTGGGTGAGATCAGCTAAGGGAATCAAGTGCGCAGTATCCTGCTGGGATCAGAGGCGTAGGGAGTACAATTGTACCTTGGATCAGTGGGAGACTGATTGGGGTTCAACTACAGTCCAGTCCGAAGTTAGCTTGGAGTAGGCTAGTGTTTGTAGCGGCTTAATACAGTGTGTGTTCAATCTGGACTAGGTCTCGGGGTTTTTCTGCATTTGCGGTTTCCTCGTTAACAAAATTTCTGGTGTGTGTGTTATTTCAATTTTCGCATTATATTGTTTTATCTTTATAATTGAAATAATACAGGTTGTGCGTTAGATCAATCAATTGGAGAATCCGACCTAACGGTTGTTGATTGATATTGATTGACACTTGGATATTGGTCTTTGGTACCATCCAAGTTATTCCTTGTATTTGATTAGTACTCGCAGTTTCTGTTTGAGGAAATCAAATCAAGAGAGAGATATAAACTCGTTGATGCACTTTTAATTGATTGAGTCTTGTTGATTCTCTTAAAAGTATATTCGAGTTTGTCCATACAGATTGCTAAGCGAAATATTGGGTGGTGTTTTTAGACCCCCACTTTTTCAATTTTCTTAAATACTTTAAGGAAGCAAAACTGCAGCTCGTTGATACTATGAAGGGTCTCGATGTGTTACAAACTGAGTTGAAGAAGGTTAACTCTGACCTTGTTCTCATAAAAACACATGTTAAAGATCTTATAAATGAGGATATCTTCTCTGAAGAAGCAGTGGATGATGTCAATCACAAGCTCAAAGGTCTCAAGACTCGTGAGGGTTCCGTAAAAGCTCTTTGATTTCAGTTCATGATTGGTTTTGATGGTTTATGAGTCTTTTTGTTTTTATCTTGTGATCAGTCTTTGTTTTTAGAGTTGTTTTTTTATGTCTAGGAAACTTCTTATGAGAATTTATTATTGTGTTTTAAGAAGGATATCTAGGGTTAGGAATAGAAATTATTGTGAGTACATATAGCTATTTCCAACGATTTTCATCTTGCAATGTTTTTAGATTTATTTATTCAAATTCTAAAGTTTATTTGGAAGATGATTTTGCAGTATTAATCTTTATTGGTTTTATATATTGCAACAATTGTTACGGGATATGTGCGTTTGCGTCCGTGAACTATGATTGTCCCATATATGTCAAAAGTTAAGTCTATCATATGTCATTATGCAAATATTGATGGAAAATAGAATGAACTTTTGATAACAAAGATTAAGTCTATGGTATAATTATGCAAATATTGATGAAAATAGAATGAATCTTTGTATATTCCGCAGTATTGATCTTTCCTTGATCCAGTTCTATGTGAAAGTACTGTGCGGCTCCGTAAGTTCTCTTATGTTGAGCATTTCCGATTAAATTAATCATGGGTTCTCTTGTGATTAATTTAATTGAGTTTTTTGGATACAAATTCATGTTTCATGTAATTTGTTAATGTCCAAAGAAATCCTTCTTTTCTTGTAAAAGTAAGGTCGATCTTGTTGTTCTCTCAGGAATGACATTTTATGGTGGAGAGTTCTTAATTGAACTTGTGATTAATTGCCAAATCTTTGTGGGGAGTGCGGCTATGGAATATTGTAGGAGTTATCTTGTATATTTATAAACTCCTTGACGAATACTCTAAGTTTCGATTATGTGAAATCATCGAAACAAAGTTGATATGTTTTCTTTTAGTCATGAAGTATCTCTATGAGAATTTCATTATGATCCCGCTAGTATTCGTACCTTTGCAAATTTATATTGACAAAAAGGGGGAGAATTATTGTGTAATTCAAACTACAAATACATATAGTTTACAGATCATTATGTAAGGGGGAGTGGTTTTCATTGTGAGATGAAGTATTGACTAAGGGGGAATGAAACATTTCACCATAGTATTGTTGTCAAAGTTGTGATACAATTGGACTTTGATGTTGTGTAATAATACTGTGACACTGTATAACAATGATTGTGAGCTACTGTTTTCTCATTGTTATAGCTACGGATCTTCAACAACTATGATGCTGAGTTGAACACGTTCAGAATCACTGGAGTACTTGGAAGTGACGAAGATTTCGCGTAATGTTGAAGAACCAAGGAAATCAAGCATTTGGATTGAGAGCTACGAAGTTTATCTATTTTGTATTCCATATGTATTGATAGTTATGTCACTAAAATTGACAAAGGGGGAGATTGTTAGAGAACTGCTCAGTCGAACTCGCAGCGTTGCTATCTCAAGCTTATTTTTCAAGCTTAGTTGTCAAAACTATAAGTCTTGATTTCTAATATACTTATAGCTAAGTCTCGGATGAGGATAGAAAGTGTAGTTGAGCATTAGACTTCACGGCGTTCATCGAATGAAGACGAAGAACTACTATCGGGAGCTTGTGGAACTTCATCAACAAAAGGTATGTGGAGACTTGAACTCATCTATCACTCAAAATTCTATCTACTCTATCTCCTATTTGAGACAAAAGTCGTATAGCTATATAAACTTCCATTATACACATTTGATATTTCGAGCTGAGTTTATCTCGCTTACATGTTTTTCGAAATATGTGTTGGTAAGCTTTCGCTTAAACCAAGTTCATCTTAGATGATTTGTGTGAGACAATCATTTGATGTAGACTCAGAATGTTTAGTATTGATCTATTGATCACTTGAAAATTCCCTTGAAGCTAATAGTTTGTGTGAGACAACTATTGTCGTCTTCTAAGAATGTTTCAATGATTGAAATGGGAGTTTAGAAAAATTAACCATGATTGGATATAACACATTATGCGTACTTGTATGCTAACTGTTGCAAGTTATTCCAAGTCCAAGAACCATAGTATGCATACCCGTATGCGTACTGGTTGGTTAGTTGAAAGTCCGAGAACTTAGTATGCATACCCGTATGCGTACCGGCTTAAGTTCAAGTCCGGGAATTCAACTGAGTTTGGTGGTATGCGTACCCATTCACATACTGGCGAACACAAACCAAGTCCGGCCACTTAGGTATGCGTACCTGTTTGCATATTTGAGTAGGTTATGTTCTAAAATCGGTTTGTTCATGAACTAATACATTAATAAATTAAGGAATGCAATCTTTTGCAAACGCTGGCTATAATGTTCATGAATTGATTCGAGTGAATCAAAATCGATTTTGCTTCAATTGTGTCTTGTATACTTCTATGAGAATATAAACAATTGAACAACTCTACAACTAGTTTCATTTGAGTCATTTGAACTAGTTGTGTTAAGATGAACAGGGTTGATATGAAAGTGTTTATATGGCTAACTTCGGTTAACTATTGTTGAGCCAAAAAGGTGTACACGTTTAGGTACAGTTACCCATATCTAAATGAAATCACTTTTCATTTGTGTGTAACAATCTAAGTTCGATCTAACGGTTGAAAGATGTTAGCTCGAGTCTAATCAGGTTTTCATCTAACGGTGAATATTGAATGCTTTATTACCAAGGTAACATTGATTGCAAACCCTGAATTGAAGACTATATAAGGGAGAACTCTAGCAACTAGGAAACTTAATCCCACACCTCCTGTGTGATACTAGTTGCGACTAGAGTCGATTCTCCTTTAAACTAGATTTTTCTAAAACCATTATAGGTTAAGGATCGACTTAAAGACTTCATTGGGATTATGAAGCCAGATCCAACTATTTTCTCAGTAACATTGTGTTCTAATCTTGTTGTATTCTATAGTATTAAGTACTATCTTCTCTAAGATTTTCTCGAGATTTAATCTCCGATAGGCAAGATAAAAAGTAGTCCCAAACATCTTCGTCTCGTCGTTTGTGATTCAGAGGCGTAAGGAACACGAATGCACCTTAATCAGTGTGAGATTGGTTAGATCTCAAATATATTCCAGTTCGAAGTTAACTTGTATTAGGATAGTGTAAGGAACGCGACTGCACCTTAATCAGTGTGAGATTGGTTAGGGCTCAACTACATTGCAGTCTGAAGTTAACTTCTAGTAGGAGAGTGTCTTAGCGGCTTAATAAAATGTGGTGTTCAAATATGGACTAGGTCCTGGGGTTTTTCTGCATTAACGGTTTCCTCGTTAACCAAACTTCTTATGTCCGTGTTATTTCTTTTCCGCATTATATTTCTTATATAATTGAAATATCACAGGTTGGGCGTAGTTCGATCAATTAGATAATCCAACCTTTGATTGTTGATATAAATTGATTGACACTTGAACATCGGTCTTTGGTACCGTTCAAGTTGTTTCACATGATAATCAGGCTCACGGATTTCTATCTGTTTGATTTGTTGATTACATTGTGAAACAGAGATACAACTCTTAGATATATTTCCAATGATTGAGTCTGACTGTCTAGTTGACTCTCTTGGAATTATATTGGAGTTTGTCTATACAGATTTTCTAAACGAAATATTGGGTGAGGTTGTCAGACCCCCGCTTTTTCACTCATTTTCATCGTCTTTCCTCCTTCTATTTCTCTTATGCTAATCAAAACACCCCTTTATCTCTCTTTTTCATTCTCAAATATCACCACTGCATCACTTCTCAATCGATGTCGACACCAACAACAAATTTTAGTATTTATAAGTCTTCTCTTCTCTACGCTAAATTCACAAGCAAGATATAATTATTTTTTTCACAATACTAAACAATCTAAACCTTATAACGTTTCTCCTCTGTTGTAATCAAGAGATATCTTTTAATTGTTGTTAGTGAATGAAATCTAGTTATAAGTTGTTATGATTTGATCAATTTTAAATTTTCAGTTTGAATTTTTTGACGAACACATCGATATTTTAGGATTGATTAATATTATATATTTGTAGCAACTTTAAATTGTTAATATTTGTATACGTCATCGAGAAAACTGGTGAATAATCGACCGAGTCAGCGAAAATCTTGGCCACGTTTCGTTTCGGCGAGAAATGTGAAACTATCTGTTGGATAACTGAAAACGGGAAAATCGCGGGAATCTCGGCAGGGACTACACTGGCCTGGACTTGTTATGGATATACAATTCTGGTATGAGTGTTTGATTTGGATTAAATTGGCTGGATAATCGGGTTTCTGGAAAACAGAGGTATAGAGTTTCACGAGTCCCTATTTGGTTTGGTTTTGGAAATTTAGGGATATACAAGGGTCGCTAATCTCTCAAAAGATTCTTATATATATAAGAGAGAGTATGGAATGATATAGACAAGTCAGAAACGCGTGAATCAGATATGGAAAGAAGATTTTCCATGACTTGGACGGGAAGATTAACAGAGAATTACTCGGTTTTTCAAGGGTTTCTGTGGGGTATTAAAGCATGAGTCGAGTTCCAAAAGAGTTGATGCAATAAGTTTAGAAGAAGTTTGGTGAATTTTGGAAGACCACGGGAGGGATAATCGAGAGTTGCAGGAATTTATTTCTATTGGTGTTGCTGAAGAACACGAAGAACAATCACGCCTCAGAACTATCTTTTATAAAACTGTCACCAATTCTTTTAATATTGTTGCGTCTGCGATACAAAACTTTTATCGTTTTTTTGTAATAATGAGCTTTGCAACACTTATATCCGCTGCAAACTCGTTGTACTAGCACTTTTACCGCTTTTCATACAATTTTCAATCATGAGTCATTATTTTGAGCAAGCACTACACCATTTTCAGGGAATAGTAACTGAAATTTGTAACGGCCTAAGGGCGTTCCAAATTCGTAAAATAAAACTGCAGTTACAAAATGGTTGTAACAGCTCCTGACTGTTACGAATTTTGTCAGAGATTGTAACTGGCTATTACAAACGCTGTTACAACCCAAAATTTGTTATTGCTGCTAAGCCCTTATAAAAATATTGTAACGCATCGTTTCGAAAACAGAACTTGGCCGTTACAACCCCGTTTTGTAATATGTACATTTTGTTTCTAATCGACCAAATTGGTGTAGTAAAGTGATTAATATAAGGAGTTTAACCCCTTAGCTGAGGCGACTGAGGAAGCCATTGTCCCAAGAAAAGTGGTATATTTATATTTTTAATGATTTTTGTAATTTCTATTGTAATTATTCTCGTTGAATAAAAATTGATTTAAGGGTTATTATTAAGCAGTTGTGATTTCTTTTGATGGAGCATGCTTAGCCTGGGGTTTTGATGTTTTATGCTTTCAATTTACAATTGTTACTTTGAAAATCTACTTTTACAACATTGGAATCACTTTAAGCGTAAAGAATTACATGCATGTTAATTAGATTGAATCATTTTAATTGGTTAATAGTGAAATCATGAGTCTCGGTGCTTTTTATAATCTTGATATCAACTTTGTTTTGAGTTTTCTAAATTAATTATTAGAATTTAGGTTCTTTCAATTGTAAGATAAACTTGTTCTCCAATAGGTCTTGCATACGCTTATTTTGTTAATATACTTTCTTCTATATTTTCATCGTCTTTCAATACCGTATTTGTCTGATTGTATAAGTTAGATTTGCGGCACAACACAACACAACACAGATGTTTATGGGTTGAGCTTTTTTCTAAAAAGGCACAACACGACACATCACGTTATACAACACAATATGGCATGTAACACGCTAAACACGTTCTTCGTGTCCTGTACTGTTGGAATGTGCCGACCCGTTTTACACCTCTAACCATATGGCATGTCGACTTAACAAAAAGCGAAAGAGAAATATTGGACACTCATGGGAGAAATATGTGGTACCAATGTGTAATTAAATATTGGACACTCATGGGAGAAATATGTGGTACCAATGTGTAATTCTAGTTCCTAGGATTTAAAGGTCCACCGAATCATGTTCACCGAATGAACAGGCACTTATATAGGGCTGCACATAACCGACTCGACCCGCCGACCCGACCCACACCCGTCGAAAAATACCCGTACCCGAACCGACCCATCTAGGTATGGGTCGACTATGGGTGAGGCACGTGAAAACCCACCGTATGTTGGCTCGGTTGCGGGTAGGAACTTCCTTCACCCGACCCGACCCACCAACCCGCCCAATATTCCCTAGCATGCTACCCGTTAGATTTTCTATCCTAGAATGAATCTCAGCCATTGGATTGAAAAAATAAAATACCTAACCCTAACTAAGCATCGCACTCGCAGCCCACACCTATCACTTCGGCCTCTTCTTCTCTCCTTCTCAGAGACAGAGTCACAGAGACTCTTCTTCCTTCGTCAATTCGTTGTTCTTGAATCTTGATTAGTGAACTGAAGGTATGAATCAACTTAAAACTTGTTCCCAACTAGTTGAACTCTATGTATTGTTGATTGTTCTTGACTTTCTAAATAAATCTAGGGATTCATTTGAAATTGATTTCAATTTCCCGCAAGATATAAAATATGACGGGTAACCCACCACCCGACCCGACCCAACCCGCCTTATTGTGGTTCGGGTGAAAAGCGACCCATTGTTATGGTGGGTCGGTTGCGGGTGAAAAGTTCAATTACCCACCAGCAGTGGGTCGGGTGGTGGGTGAGGCCAAACCCGACCCAACCCGACCCATGTGCAGCCCTACACTTATACCAAGTTATTAACTATGCGACTAGTCTATGTCAAAATACCGCCTTTATGGGCATTATTGCATATGTTATGGGTGAGTCTTGGAATGTCTAGCCTTATAGCTAGGTTCGCATCACTGAAACGGGATGAGCTCGCATGCAATAATTCTACGAACATTATCGTTGTGGGTTCATATTGCAATTAAGTGATTGAAAACTTTTCGATGCATTTCTTTTCCGACAAACATACAAGTTGGGGAAGTCGGCCAATTTCGTTGAGACTTTTGCACAATTAATGTCAAAGTGTGTTCGTCGACCACTATAAACCAAGATGATCGCAATGAAAGCCAGCCAGCCTTCATAGGGCAATCGTTGTGGGGGATCCAAATCTAGGTGATCTATTCATGACCAAGATAAAGCTTAATCATGTGAAACTAATTAAGTGGATGTCTGAACCGAATGATGTTGATGTGTAGCCGATGAGTTGTGGTGACACTAATTACACTCGACCACAATTTACGAAGACACTAAGTGATCATTGTATTTTTTTTCTTGACCAGAACTCAGTTTTTTTTTTTTTATCAGAAAGATAAATATATTAATTAAGCAAGATAATACATTAGTTCTATAATTTCACTTTTGTCAAAAATATTAGTAAGGATACTGTCTAGCCGAATTTTTTGCTGAATGTGCTTCGATAAATGTTGTAGTCTTCTAATTCTTGCTTCTTTTGCTACCAAGTCTGCTGCTGAATTGTGATCTCTGCCGATGAATTTTATCTTTGCTTGTGGAAGAATTTCTAGCATGGATGAAATGTCTTCAATGGTATTTTCTGCCGCCCAATCAGTTACTGTATCTTTTTTGTTAATACAGTGTGATAGTACTTTACAATCTGTGGCGATGTAGACACTGGATAGGATATTTTCTTTTAGCCAACGTAGGGCCTTCAAGACTGATCTTGACTCTGCGTGTAAAACCGAAAAAGCCCAGCCCGAACCTGCAGATATATACATGAAAGTTTCTTGCTCTACCGAGAAAAGGATAAAGTGTAACCCATGGACAAATTTTCTTTGTTGAAAGAGGCATCTGTGAAAATTATCCAATATGAATTGAAATCGTTCCACCTACAGATCGAAGTTTTCTTTCTTTGTGTTCCTCTCTGAGTCTTTTCCTTATTGATCGGTTGAGCTTGAAGGAAATTTCTAATAGTGTGAATTAATGCATAATGATCTGGTTTAGTATTCCTAAAAACTACTTCACACCTATGTTTCCACATGAACCAGGCAATTGTAACTATTTTTTCACAGTGCATTGAGTAATTTGCATTAGAAATCCAAGTATCAACCCAATTGGGAATTGAATATGCCTGTATTTGCGAGATAACTAGGTTTAGGTCGCAACCAAACCAAATTGCTCTAGCGAAAGAACAATGCCTGAAAAGATGGTCTTCTGTTTCCTCCTCTTGAGAGTTACAGAGGGGGCATTCTGAGGATATTTCTGTACTGTGAGCTGCTAGCCTGCTATTTGTTGGTAAAGCTTTTTGTATCATTTTCCAGATGAATAGCCGAATCCGAGGCACTGTCTTTAAACTACAGATATTTTTCCAAAGAAAATTAATATTTTTTCCCTCATCGTTACATTAGTTAATCAGATAGTTGTATATGTTTTTAGCCGAGAAATTTCCAGAAATATGGTGCGCCCATCTTATTTTATCCTTATTTTCCTTATTCGGGGTAATTGCTAGTATTTTTTCCTTAATTTGCGTGAGAAAATATTCATCTAGTTTCCCAATATCTCACTCTCTTTCAGGTGTTAGAAGATCATGGACCTTTTGTGGTATTGGCTTTGTTTTTCTGTTGGGCGGTTTAAGGAATTTGTACCCGGTATCCATTTTTCTTCCCATATTCTTGTATCTTCTCCATTTTTCACTTGCCAAATATAGTTCCCTTTTAGGATATTAAGACCCTTTTGAATGTTTGTCTAAATCCACGATAATTCGTAATTTCTTGTTGGTTCAAAAGGATTCGAGTTCTGGAAATACTTTGCTTCTAATAATTTTACCCATAATTGATCTTTTTCTAACATCACTCTGCTAGCCAGCTTTGTTAGCAGAGCTATATTAAAATTAAGCTATATTAAAATTATGTGGGTTCTTAATTCCTAATCCACCTTGGCACTTTGGTTTACAAATGCCTTTCCACGCCTTTATATATCTACCTCGAGCTTTAGACTTGTCCTTATTCCACCAAAAGTCTCTCTGGATTCTGTCAAGTTTATCTAGGGTATCTTTTGGGAGCGCAAGCATCTGCATTTGATAGGTTGGGTACGACTAGAGAATTGATTGAATTAGCACTGTCCTACCCTCTTGAGATAGTAACTTTGATTTCCACCCTTATAACGTATTGTAGTACCTTTTTAATAGAGGTTCAATATTTTCTTTTCTATTTTTGTCGAAAAATAGAGGAGTACCAAGATACCTATCTTGTTTCGTCAGCATTGGGACTTTTAGGATTTTCTCTATTATTTTAACATGTTTCGGATGAATTTTTGGGCTGAAATAAATTCCGGATTTCTGCAAATTTACCATTTGGCCTGTAATTTCCCCAAATTTGGATAATATATCTAGAAGATTTTTGGCTTCTCCTAGGTCTGCCCTTGTGAAAAGAAAACAGTCGTCTGCGAAGAAAATGTGGGATATAGTAGATGCATTTTTATTTATTTTTATTCCCGAAATTTTCTTTTTTATGGTGGTTTTCTTTAGGAGTCTAGAAAGAACCTCCATATAAATTAGGAATAGATATGGAGAAAGTGGATCTCTTTGGCGAAGTCCTCTAGAGATGAAGAAAGTTAGGCTTGGAGAACCATTTAGGAAGATAGAAAAATAGGTCGTGGAAATACATTGGTTGATGGACAAGGAGTTCAATGAAAGTATCTATTTGATTTTCCATTGTTTGGCCAGGTGGCCCAGGTCAACGTTGAAAGTGGAAAAAGCCCTCATGATATTTTGGAAGTTTTAGAAAATCAAACCTGCCTTCTTGAAAATTCTAAGAGGTTTTAAGGGAAATAAACGTTTAGGGGATCTTTGAAAATAATGAACTTGTCCTAATGCACAAATCCCAATCGGAAAGCTGCTTCATGCATATATGGACATCTTCCCAGAATTCCGTCTTTTTTTTCTTTTGTGAAATAGTCAAAATTGTACGAATAGGAATCAAAATTCCAAGGTTAAAAAGAAGACATAGCAACCAAAAAAAAGAGGCCACAGTAGCCCCAAAAACTTACAAACTATAGCAGACATTTTTAGTTGAGAGATAAAGTCCCGCCTGCCATAGTAACTTATTCTCTCTCTCGGCTGCATGGTGCAGCCCCTTTTACCTAAGTCATCAGCTGTAAAGTTCACGTCTTCGTAAGTATGTTCAAAACTGACATTTTCGTAGTTAACACAAGAAGCAAAGCACCTATGCTTTGTAGACCACGACAAACTCTTGTTTCGACAAGCTTGAATAACACTGCAAGATTCTGACCTGACTCTGATAAGATTAGAACCAAACTGAGGATCCCATTCTAACCCATATGTCGTTGCAGAAATCTCAACCAGAAATTTCGTTGTCTCTCCCAGGCCAATTCCCAGATTTCTGCACTAACTGAATGTAGTTGCGGAAAATCCGACAACTACACCCAATGAAGTGATAAGAACACTAAATCTAAGTCATGAAGATAAACTCAAACATTAAGGATATTATACACCCATTGACACTAGATATGATCTTTACACAAGTTTTGTATGGATAATATGATGTTCTTATTAATATCACAAAGGTTCATACATACAAGAAGGATGATGATAAGTAAAGCTAACTCTAGTGGTGGTTTTCAACTCTTGTTCTTGACTGAACTCTTTTCAACCTGGCTCTCTCTTCATTATTTGAATTCTTATATAGACAATCGTCATGGTAGAAGACAACTAAGTTCACGTGAAAATCTCTGCTAGCTGATCTATGCCTATTCTGTCTTATTCGACAGGCTTTGGGAAGATGTCGTTATCTCTCGCGTCGCTACTTCATACTCTTCTCGACGTGCTCTTCGCGTGAACATTCTTCGTGCTTGTCCCTTTTGACGCGTTGTATTTCTTCGCCTAATTTCTCTCTTCATTTGTGCTAGTGATAGGCACATTTTTGTGTCTTATATAATCTCAATTGTATATATTATTAGTGCTCGATTTTTATATTTATTATGGCTTTTTATGTCCCTGTAGGTATTTTTGGAGAAATAAGCTTTTGCAGAAAATTGGCTAAAAAAGTAGTTTTTGCGCTCGTGGGAGAAAATTACTATACGGACTCTCACTTTGGATAAGGGGTAACCTAATTACCAAGGGGTGACCCATTTCCAGGCATCTGCTAAAGGGAGACCAGCCACAGATAAGGGGGAGGTCACTTTCTTCCCAAATTCAAATAAAAAAATTTGTCGGGAAAATTTTGTTCACGTCTGCATGATTTTTGGGTGATGATTCGATCGAGTTCCAGAGCGATTCAATGGCTGAAATTGATTGGGTTTACTCCCTAGGCCTAAACAGGCCTGGTGAAGTCGTTTGTTTGAACCCAAATTGGATAGAATAGCCGGAAAAAGAAATAGAAGTCAAGTTATACACGGTTTGTTGTTGGACTTATTTTTGGAATTCCAGGAAGACTAAAGGCAAGAAACTCTTCCCAAAGATACATATCTATCTAAGAAAGAGTTTGAGATAAGTTAGAAAGCTCAGAAACGCGTGAAACAATTTTGGGAAGAGATTATTGTCGTAACTGCCAAGGAAGGAAAGAAGAGATTTCGAGGAGTTTTGGGGAGATTAAATCGCTCCGTTGGCTATATATAAGTTGCTGGGAGTTCAAGGAAGGGTGTCGAGACTTTGGGGTACGCTGCAGAGCTAAAATTAAAACTTCAGGAGTAGAAGCAACAGCAGCAGGAAAAAGACGAAGCTGAAGAACATAAGGCTGTAAAGGACAGTCGTTACTTAGGGTCTTAAATTCAGAATCCTGTAACAGTCCATCAATAACAATTATCTTCAGTTTGCAACAATTTCTGTAACAATTATATCTGTTACAGATTCGGCTGTAATACTATTTTCTTCAATAAAACACCTATTCAGCCATGAGTTATTATTTTGAGCATGTTTTCACCATGAACAACTAAACCCCAACGCTGGGATGACGGAGGAAGGCTAAAATCATACGTGGGTAATTATATTTAATTCTTATATGACTTTTGCAATAATTAAAATTGATTTATGATTTTTATTAATTAGTTGTCATCTCATCTGATGGGTCATGCTTGCTTAGATGTTTTGATGTCCCATGCTTAGGAATTACAACTAATATTTTGAGAATCTGCCTTGGCAAAAATAAGAGTCCATGTCTTTATCTATTGAGCTATAATTGTTAAAAGAATTAATATTTGAACCTTATGTTATGAGTTTGGTGGAATCCTAAGTCCCAGTTTCTCCCGATACTGCTACCATATTTTTGTATATATTTATTATAATTAGTATTTAAGTCTAGAATCAAGTCTACACAAGTCCGAGTTGAACGAACTTTATTTACCACTATCTATAAACTACATCAGCTAGTAATTTTCTTAGTAAGGGCGACGGTATGGGTTAATTCTGTACGATATTTCGCCCCTATAGTGAACTATCAAATTCATTAGAGTCGTGCCTAAGTTCAAAATTCATATATACAAACAAGAAAAAGATTGACTTCGATGAGACTCTCGAACTCTTTTTTAGTATTTTTTATTTTTTCTTCTCTTCTTCAAAACCTAGTTACACGCAATAATCGAAGAAATGAAGCCTCTACTGAAATGGAAACCGACCGTTGTTAACCAAATTCATTCGCGATAATCGTACTGCACTTGCATCATAGGTTAGTTTCTTTTCATATTCATTTGTCTTTTTTTTTTATATCTTTTGATCCTGAATCTTGGCGCTTTGCAGGAATTTCGCCGTCGTTTGGTTGAGATTGAAAAGCTTTCCAAGGCTGAGGAACCTATTGCAGATCTAAAGAAACAGTTATCCGAGTTGTCTTCTTGGGCGAACGAAGTCACCAAACTTCGTGCAAAGATCAAAGAGCTTAAAGGTGAGACCTTTTATGATGTTGTTATTCTCTACATGTTTTTTTTCGCACCAACCCTTTTAAATTTAGGCCTTTAAACCGGAGACATACATCCGAACGCTACGAGTTTGAATTTACTGTGAGTGACGCTCGAAGTGAGTGCGATGCCCTTAAAGCTCAGATTACTCGGTTGGAGGGTGATCATCGGGGTCTAAGTGATCAGGTTTTGGATCTTCAAAATGATAATTATAGTTGGCGCGCTCGTTCGGACCAACATTGTATTTTGTCTGGTCAGCTTGCTAGGGATTTAGAGGTATCTAATATGTTAAATCGTGCCCTTCTTGATAAGAATCGAACCTTATCTGAGGACGTTCGTAATTTGAAGAATCAGAAGCTCTCCTTTGATGGTTCTTATTATAGGCTTTCTAGAGATCGTAATTTATTGAAAAGTTCTCTTCATTCCTAGAAGGACGTGTCAAATGATCTGGCATCCAAATTAGCGAGACTATCGCATGAAAGAGATGAAGCTTGTCGGGATCGAGGTAAGGATTTAGAAGATCTTTGATTGCTTCAAAACGCTAGCCTCGCCCCAAAAATTTCATCTAATCTTCGTGTAGTTGTTTCGCAAGATGAAGGTAGTCGCTAAGGATACTGTGGTTATTGTCTCGGTCTTGTCTAGGTTCCATTTTTTTTAGTATTTCTTTCTCGCAGAGGAGGTGGTCGCACTGAAGAAAAAATTAGAGGCTCTCCAGGGGAATTTGACTAAAGATCTTAAGGTTTGAGATTCCGCATCTCGGCAGTTCTCCGCATCTTCTCGTCTGGTGGCTGACATTTCGCAGGAGCGTGATGAGCTGAGGAAAAGCAAGGAGGAATTGAAGTATTCTTATCTGATTCTGGATCAGGAGTATCAATCTTTTGCGGAAGAGGCTGAGAGGAAGTATTCTAAGTCATCTCAGCGTCGTATGAACGTGGAGTCTCAGCTCGCGGTCGATTAGGTTTGTGAGAAGCGTAATCTGCCACCCGAGGTGTATCCCCAGGTTCCTGTTAGTGATGACGAGGAAGAAGAGGAGGTTCCAGTTGAGAAAGAGGTTCCTGGTGCGGCGTCGGATCCTGATGGTGGTGATGAGGAGAAGAGGGATCCTTCTCAAGATGGTGAGATTATTTTGAATCAGCCAGCTACTGGTGGTGCTGATGCCTCAGTTCAGAGTGCTCCTCTATCGGAGGTTGCGAACCCTTCCATTGCTTCTTCTAATGTTGTTTCTTCATGAGTTTTATCTTTCTAGTTTTACTAAACTTTCTTTTGATTTTGGGTGCTCCCAAGCTTGGGGGGCGAAGTTTGACTTTGACTTCTTCTTTTTGTTCATGTGTTGTTAGTTGAAACAAGTAATCTGAACTTTATCTATCTTTATTATGTTTCTAAGTATTATGACCGAGGAGGTGGGGAGCATGGATGTTTTATCACTCTCATACATGCCTCTGCTTCCCATCTTCTCGGTAAACTTCCTAAATGAATGGTACTTGTGCGAATTAAAGTTTATATTTTTGGTATAGTGTTATGTAATCTTTGCGATGGGAAGTTCATGAATAAAGCTAAAACGTTGATGTGAAGGCTTCAGAGGGTGATTCTCATGGTTTTTATCAAATCTTTCGAAGCGAAGAAAATCTCAATGTGTATGGTGAATGCAGTGGTATGGTCATGCTCATGCTTTAGTTATTAAGAATATTTAAATCTGAGAGTCAGGTACACTTAGCTCGAGAGGAGTGTACTTCCTTCTTGCCTCAGTGTATCGCTTTTATGCCTCAGTGTCCATTCGCAATCCTTGGATTGCTTGTTTTCGCGTAAACTTATATAGGTCTTAATAGCCTCCTAGGTAAGGTCTTAATGCCTTCCCCACGTAGAACTTTAAAGGACTTATGGTCTCCTTGGGTATGGTCTTCCACCTGTTGGGCGACGAGATATCAATTCCATGTGCTCTTGCGAGTCATTGGCCATCGTTCCCGCCTTATCTGTGTTAGTATTCTTACCTCCTCAGGATATTCTGCGACAATGTACAAGGCCTAGGTACTCCCGTGAGTAGAAAGCCCTAGTAAATTGCCGTCTTTGACACAATCAGCTCCCTAATGAAGGGTGTCGTCCATTTATATTCTCCATGAATCGCCCCTTCAAGGAGGTCACCCCTAACCATTTCAATTAGGCTCCACCCATCCGGTGATACAACGACCATTGTTGTCGCAACCTCAAGCTTTTAGCCCATGTGGCTTATTAGGCACAAGATCACACCCTAGGTGGGGTTTCTTTGGACCGGGTGTATCACAAGTTTCAGGCCATCTTCTATCTCCACTGGCATGCTTTTACACCTCATACCGGAGAACTTATTCGCTGAGTGTTTCGTTCTCAGTGGTCTCCGATGGATAGGCATTTCGTCCCAATAGAAGTAACTTTCCCAGAATCACCAGCTATGACGCGCGTTAGGGATTAAAGGTCGCCTTTTACACACTGTGCAGTCCTCCGGTCGCACAGTTTTGTGCGAACTAAGTTGACACGCCATAATTGTAGTCCCAGCCTCCCTAGGTAGAGGTTTTAATAGTATCTTGATGCCCCCTATTGAGGTCTTACGAATAATTTTTGCAGCTTCGCTGTGTAACTTTAATTTCGCCTTTGGCTTGCTCGCTTTCTTGTCAAAAGAACTTGCTTCATGTTTGTGTATCCTTGAGTCAGTATACAACTTTCTTTCTTTGTTACATCATCCCATCATAGTGTTTTGATCCTCTTGATTGTAGCCTGTTTTTATCGCCTTGTTCTTTAATTGTTTTCCTCAGCGCCATTCTTAGTTTCTTTTTGCTGCTCAGCGCTATTCTTAGCTTTGATAGCAATGTCTCCCTGCTCGCTGTCTGCGAGATTTATGCATTTTGTGAGGGAAAAAGATGAGCTCGCTACGTGGTGCAAGATTAGAAGCCGAAATACCCTACTAAAATGTAACCATATACACAATATATACCCAACCACTTAGTCTTATCCTATCTAGTCAGCCCTAAGGGCGTATTTGTAATTGATGTAACCACCTACCCTATAAAAGAGAAAGAGAAATAGGGAAGTGGGGGTCGGATCTTTTGGATGGTCTCTAGCTAAGGCTAGCCTCCTTCTTCTTCTTCCTTAGAGCTCCATGAGATACTCTCCAATGGAGATCTTGTAAACACCTCACAACATAGTGAAATCCGTGGACGTAGGTCGCAATTGATCGAACCACGTAAAAAGATCCGTCTCCATTTACATTTCTGCACTTTATCTTGCTTATGTATGTTTATACAGGTTAGATGTGTGATTTGATGGTTAAGATCATCTTGGGTGTAGTCATCAGAAAAGATGCAACTACATTTTGGCGCTAGAAACAGGGACTAGAGTGATGG